>NC_061118.1:168121254-168193861 GCF_002878395.1 Capsicum annuum
TGTAGGGTATCGTCATACCCGACTTGCAAGCCATCAATATCACATCATTCTTCTCATTCAACCATTGTATTCAACATGTTTCAACACAAATAACCCTCTCATTTTCAAGTCAAAATCATATCAATTCTCAAACATTTCATGTCATGCTTTTCAAGATGTTTTCAAATAATTTACATCATATGAACATTTAAAACAAATTCACATCAAGAGAGGGATTCCATATCATTCATGCTCTTAAGTTAACATCTTTTTGGAATACATGCATATACATATATCATATAGCAAATCACTTTGGGAGTAGGCCTAAGGGCCAAATCAATATCATAAAATGTTTAAAACATAATCATATTCATAATTTCAAAACTCCCATTTGAAAACATGAATTTTTAAAGCCAATGAGATTTTTGAGACAACCCCACGTACCTCGATTACTACGAATATTAGGTGCTTCTTGAAGCGTACGTTGAGAGGATTCCAAATATGCAATTAGTTTCTAAAACTCACTATTGAATCTTGAGTTGCTTGGGTTTTTATTTTGAAACCCTAGAGAGAGTTCTTGAACAATTTTGATGAATGAAGGTGTATTTTGGGGTCTTTGGGAACTGAATTTTGTGTTTAGGGCTAAGTAAGGGTGGAAAAAGACCATTTTGCCCCAAAAACAGAGTATTTAAGTCACCTGAAACCTTTACATAGGCGCTGCCTATGCCATCGCTTATGTTTACATAGGCGTCGCCTAGTACTTTGAAAGGTCATAACTTCTTGCTCGGGTGCCGGATTTTAGCAAAATTGGTATCGTTGAAAAGCTAACTTAAAGACCTATCATTTGACATATAGTAGGCTCTCTAATTCAACATATGCAGAGAGTTATGGTCGATGGAAGCTGATACAAATTACAACATCCACTAAAACTTAATGGATCGAAATAGTTTCAACTCATCCTTGAGTTGAAGGACCTCTATGGTCTAAATTCAAGCTTGAATGGACTCACATACTATGCAAATAATTAACATGCCATATTATCTTAGGATTTATGGATTCGGGATTATCAACGCATCGAAATCATGGTCTATATTGTAGCCCGAAATGCGGGGCGTTACAGTTCATTGGTTGGTTTATAGTTTGATTTTATGTATTATCAGTTCAATTTGTTAGTGAATTCTGTTTTGACTTCTAAATGCAAAGACTTCTATGATAACAATTAGGGGGGTCTCATCTGTTGGTTTATAGTTTGATTTTATGTATTATCAGTTCAATTTGTTAGTTTTTGATTTCTAAAGATGCTGAATCGATAACCAAATCAGTAAGGTATTTCTTGTCGATTTAGGTCATTAACAGTTCGATTTTTGAGTTAATTGATAAAAAATGCTCATTTATATACACGATATAAAATTGTTGATATAGCTAAAGACTTTGCTATTAGTTTATACAAAAGTAATTCTGTATTATGTTTATGTAATATAATTTTTTATTATTTTAATTTCTATCTCATAGCTTTATTATCAATTAACGTGACACACATGCAAAGCACGTACACTTGACTAGTATATATATACATATATATATATATATATATATATATTGTGTGTGTAAGATACATATAATATCTTTATTATATAGAATACATATTTGATATAAATATATAAATCAAATCTGTATCAATATTGTTTAAGGCTATCAGTAAATGCCTAGAAAATGAAATTAAAATTTTAATCATCATTTTTGTGTCAATAGTTTCATCGTGAGTGTTATTTATTTATTGGAAGTGAACATTGGGCTAGTGCAAGCCTGGTTGTGTCTTCTCTAGCTATTTCAGTAGATTAGCCATTTAATTTTTGGCCAAGCAAGCTACCTTTAAATGTATCATTGGTGGGGTTAGGCTTGTGCCTTCTTGTTCTTGGTTTGCCAAACTCATCCTACTAGCTACAACCATTCCATCAAATGCTACTATCCTCTTGGTAGGCAGTGTTAAACTTTGTGATCATCCTATCTAAAAGTGAGCGCAGTGAGTAAAAGAATTATAAAAAAAAAAAAAAAAAAAAAAAGGACCACTTATCATTTTTAAAAAAAAAAAAATAAAATTTTGACACTTGAATTGAATGATCTTCGATCTTCTCATTCATTTTTCCTCCAGCTAGTCCGTCTCCATTCCCAGAGAAGCTGATGAGAACCACCATGGCTCAAACCTCTTCTAACAATGGCGGAATCAATCAGGTGAAATCGTCTTCCACTTGTTATTTTAATCAATTATTCAATTGTATTGCCACTCATCAAAATAATAGATGATCGATGAATACATATTTTTATATCTTGATGATAATGCACATATTTTATCCATAATTAGTGTATATTAGCTAGCATATGATATTTTTGGTCAAATGACCAAATACATTAAATACCCTTTATTTAACGTATTATTATTTTTGGGTGACAGGTTTTGGTGGAGGGGACTGGAAATGTTAGAACGTTCATATTAAATAGGTCAAAGCAGTTGAATGCACTTTCTTTTCAAATGGTACGCCAAATATTGATGTTAGCCGGCATTTGATGATACATTTTGGGAGTAGTTTTAATAAGAAAATTTATCTTTAAATATCTAATTATGAAATTTGATTCACAAAATGTGATATTCAACTATCTTCAAATTCTTAAAAACTAACTTCACTTACAAAACTTCAAATTTTGATATACTCTAAATTAAGGTAAAGGATGTCCTGACATGCAACTTTGTAATATAATCTACATTAACTTAGTTTAACGATGCTTTGATTTCTGGTTTACCTATAAACCATATGTTTACTTGGTGAACATCTGAGCTTTTAGTCATACAATCTCCATGTCACGGGATATTTAAGTACATTTCTGGTTTCCTAATGAAATTGATTTGATGTACGATGACATGTTGTAAGTGATTACTGTTCCCTTAAACTTATTCGTTTGTCCAGATATCCCAGCTTATGGAACTTTTTTATGCTAGTGAAGAAGATTCTAATGTGAAGATGATAATATTAAAGGTATTTTCATTAGTAGGGGGATCTTATTAAAGTTTGTTTACGGTCTCATGCCTTGACCCTTGTAGCTTCGGCGAGTAAGGATAAAGCTGGTCAATCAGCTACCTCTCTTTGGTGTGTCAGTTGTTCTGACCAATCTAGTGTTTGGCTTTCTCCTCAGCATATATTAGGCTTATGCTTCTTGGAAATCGGAACAATCCACATCATCAAAAAACAGTTCCCAAAATGATTTAGTAATTGTATTAAATAGTTATTTTTGCCTGTAAGACTCTGTATCTTAATTTTATGCAGTTTCAGGTTTTATGGTTTTTCTATTAATGCTCCTGTATATAGTACTTCTTTCATTACTAATTTTCGTGTATCGATATTTTCCAGGGACGGGGAAGGGCTTTTTGTGCGGGTGGTGATCTTTCACTTGTTTTTTCTCACCAGAGTACGTATTTGCTAAATTGGTAATATCTTGTCAAATACAATCTGAAGTTTAACTCCTCAAGTAATTTCTTTCAAGTACATAAGCTAAGATGTCATCCAAGTCCATCTCTTTGTACTAGTTTTGCTCTCAGGTTTTTGAATATTATTCTGCAAATTTCTGTAGTTCTCTGTTTTCAAGTTGGCTATTTAAAGCCCTCTATGTTTTAAATTTTTTACAGACAATTCAATCATCTTTTCAGCCTTGTTGCTGCTTATCTTTTTTAAAAACCCAACAACAGCTATGTTCTTTTAAGATGATTTTTATGTTTTCCGGTAAGTTAGTAATTTTAAGTGCACATATTTATTTGCTCCTGCTTATCAGGTAACTGGAAAATTGGTGCTAATTATTTCCAAAAGCAGTACACCTTGAACTATGTAATGGCAACTTATAGCAAACCCCAGGTTAATTAGGTTATCTCTAATTTTAGTTCTGTGATATAACTTTCTTTAGGTTTTCCTTAGTCTTGTTTGGACTTCCATTGAAGGTTTCCATCCTTAATGGAATTGTCATGGGAGGCGGAGCTGGTGTTTCTATACATGGTAGATTTCGAGTTGCAACAGAAAAGTCGGTATTGCCTCTTCTTAAGTTAGTACATTAATCTCGCTGTCTTGTTTAGCCTTTTGTATTTGATCTTTCCCACATTCTTTTTGTTTTGCTTCAAGTTTGTCTCTTTATGTCTTCTCTTTTAGGGAGTAAACCAATATATGAATGTTCATGTGGAATAGCTGTAGAAAAATAGCTCTTGGAATCCTTAGTCTTGAATTGAAGGATTTATATCCAGCAGAATTTTTTGTACTATGTCTCGGAGCCTTAATAAAAAAAGAAAATTGCCTTTTTTTCATTAAAAAAAGTCTCTAGCATAACTAGAGTAAAGTTAGAGGAAAACCTTACAAACTGTAAATCTCCATGAGCTTTAATTTGTAACTTGGATTTACATTAAGGATTTATTTTTCTTACACGGTAATATGTGTGCCTTGGATTTGCATTAAGGGCTTAATTTTTCTACTTGGTGCTGGTTGATATGTGTAACCAGATACCAGAAACTTCATGTCCAATGCATTTTTTATATATGTTTCTCTGTAGGTATTTGCTATGCCTGAAACAGCTTTGGGACTCTTTCCTGATGTAGGTGCCTCTTACTATTTATCAAGACTTCCTGGATTCTTTGGTTATTTCACTAGCCACATTGTTTATATTTATAAACACAATTACTGCTATTGATGTAATTCATTCAAGTTTCATTTTGGCGTTATATACAACTTTTCATTATTTGAAATTTAAGTCGCTACCTGGTTTCTCGAGCTCCACTAACTGAGCCTATCTTAAGAGAAATGGTTAACTCAGCTACACTGCATTTATTGCTGTTGCTTCGTGCATGATATACTCAAAAGCAGAAGATAGGTCCTTTGCTATTGCAGAAGGTGTTCAAAAGTGTTAGTGGGTTATAGACCCACATTGGATTAGTGGTTTGCTTACATGGATTTGTACAATCCTCCCCTCATGAGTTAGCTTTTGAGGTTTAGTTAATCCAAGTGTCATATCCTTACATGGTATCAAATCCAAGTCCATCTCTATTTGGGCTCCCGGCCACACTCCAGTTGTGTCGGGCATGTGAAGGGGGGGTTAAAGAACCACATTGGTTGGGAAATGGATTGGTGGTTGCTTATATTGACTTGGGCTATCCTCCCCTCATGAGTTAGCTTTTGAGGTTTAGTTAATCCAAGTGTCATATCCTTACATGGTATCAAATCCAAGTCCATCTCTATTTGGGCTTCCGGCCACACTCCAGTTGTGTCGGGCATGTAAAAGGGGGGGGTTAAAGACCCACATTATTTGGGAAATGGATTGATGGTTGCTTATATTGACTTGGGTTATCCTCCCCTCATTAGCTAGCTTTTGGAGTTGAGTTAGGCTCAGGTGTCATATCTTGACAAAAAGCTTACCGCCCATCCCCTATGGATGCAGCAGCAGCTATGTGCTTTTGGTGCATCTTCTATTATATTCTCAATTTTCTAGACATTTTTATCTGTTTTGCACCACTTGCCATTCATTGATCATGTTTCCCCATTTAAAAGTAGTTTTGCACTCATTACACAAACTTAGGTTAATCCTTTTTTTCCTACAGATACTTTTGGTCTGTTAGCTGGATGTGATCCTTCATCTTCACAGTTATGCTGAATTTTTAAGTTTTAGTTATTATAGAAACCAGCCTTAGTTTTCAACTATTCATGGTGATTGATGAATTTCTTTAGGTCATAATAAATGTAAAATATCCTTTGAAGACATGTATAGTCTTCTCTACTAGGATATTTGAAATTGGGGTTTTTAATAAAATCGCTGACATGTTTAACTGAATTATACCCTATTTTATTTAGAAATAAGATCCCTTCTTTTCTTCCCTGATTTTATCTATTCTGATTAAAATGCTATTATTGCGGAAGATCATTTCCTACGATGTCAATGATGCCCAGATAATTTGTACGTACAAATGTTTTGTCTTGGTTTCCCATAGCTAATTTCTTATACTCTTTGGCAGGGGAATATGCTGGTCTTACCGGTTCTAGGTTGGATGGAGCTGAAATGCTTGCTTGTGGTCTTGCAACCCATTTTGTATCATCGGATGTATACTACCTCAACTTTCAGCATGTTCTGCCCATTTACAATTGCTTCTATAGGAAATCATTTAGGTTTCTGGTGCTATTATATATGTGTAAACTAATCAGTATATTGTCATAGTGGCAACATTGATATTGCCCCCTTTACATGTAATAGCTATATTCTCAATCCACTGTCCTGAAGAAGTCAGGCTTAGGGTGTTAGGATGGATCTTATCTGCCATTTGTTATATAGATCTTATAATCTTTTAGCTATATTTTCTTTAAGTTGTCTCATCTCGTCTAATTGGGACCATGATTCTTAATTTAGAGTGTGCACTTCAGTCAATGTATTCCAGATAAGGTATGTGCCTACCTCCAGTTGACTATGCTGTTCACTGCAATTGTTCTACTTAGTTTGGTTGCAGCAGCAGCAAGTTCAGCAGTTTCATGTCTGTAAAAGTTAATCTTCTGTTGTTTCTTTTCCTGGATAGTAATTAAATTAATTATTAGAGCTTTATAAATGTATCATGAAGAGTACATCGTGCACATTGATTTTTTTTAAAATGGTAATTGGGTACCAACTAAGCACGCTTGTTGGAATTTGGATTTTTTCAGCCATGCTTGAAATGGTTCTTAGATGAATTTGTGGGATCTTCATTTAGCCACTGGTAGACTTTGAGCTATAATTTGCATTTGGGGGTGGTTGAAGGCCTTCCCTAAGGTGTATTGGCACAGTTAAAATGTGGTTCATTGATCTCGATATACATCAAATTGCATAATATTTGTTTATATGTTCATTCCTCCTGTCTTTGATCTAATTTGAATCCTTTGTTTCTCCCCTCTATTCACAGAAATTGCCACCTTTAGAACAAGCACTAGTCAAAGTCAATACAAGTGATCCAGATGCTATATCTGCTATCATAAGTCACTTTTCCCACATACCAAAGTTGAAAGATGAAAGCCCTTATCACAAGTGAGTTCATTTAGTATTTCTCTAATGATGTTTGTTTTCTTGCTGATTTATTGGAAGCTTACCTTCTATGCATGGTCTATGCTCTTTATTTTATTTTTTTTGCTCTCATGTTATTTTTCTTCCTGTTGTTGTGAGACTACTTCTCCTTTACTTTACATCGCCATCAGAAGCTTATTCCATTGTCTTTAGGGAAAATATCGTTATTAAAACAAACCTGTAATCTTTGGAATTTCATCGCCTCTTTCTCAATGGTGCACCAGTTTTACTTTCTGCAATTGTACGCACGTAGGATGAAGATTATTAATCGCTGTTTCTCTCGAAGGACAATTGAAGAAATCATATCTACTCTTGTAAGTTTGGGAGATGGATGGGTCATTTGATGTGTTCTCTTTTTCTCTGTGGTGAAATTATTTTGTAAAATTCTGATAATATAAGTTACTAATATACTGTGTAAGAACTTTGCATGAATTTTAAATAGGAAAGTGAGGCTTTGGACACAAAGGGTGACTGGATCTCTTCAACCATTCAATCGCTGAAGAAATCATCTCCTATAAGTCTTAAAATTTCCTTGAGATCAGTAAGTCAATAGCTACCTTGTGATACCAGTACTTTGTTACCTGAACTTCTGTAGGTTGATCAGAAATTGGTCGTCTAGGAAGAAAGATGGTAAACTTCATATCTCTGATTGATAATTCAGGAATGATATTTATCTTGGTTGGATATTGGAGGAGACAATTCATGTCATTTACCCTGAAGGATAAGGTTGTACTTTTATGCTAGTATTAAGCCGGTAAGGATAGCAGGTTTTCTTTGATGTTAAGATTGAACATAATCCTGGGAACTGTGAGTACTTATGTTCCCTGCTGTTGAATTTTTGGGCATCATGGAAAGAGTTCTCAATGAGTTGGAAGATCAATACCGAAGATCGTTTATCAACCTAATTTCTTTTTTCATATAATCATATCCAAACAGATTTTGCAGTCTTATAAGATTGTACCATAATAATGGCATTGATAGACCAAAATATATGTCCACTCTTTTCTGGGCTCAACCTTTTCATATTCACCTGTGTTGGCTTTGTTGCTATCCCCAATGAATTCAATTGAATTAAGAACCTTTGAATTATCAACAAAAACTTTTCCTTTCTTAGACCAAGCCAACTTGGCTAACTTATTAAAAATGGCGACTCTTGGGCCTCAAATTTGTTTTCTTAACAGCTGCCTCAGAAGATCCACTTGGATTTTATGCCTGGATTCAGATTATTTATTTTGGATATTCAAATTTGATGGTAGACTAATATTGCTGTCATGTAAGTTCTTCAAATAAAAAGTATGATGATGTCCAACTCCACGACCACATCGTGAATCTCTTTCCTACTCGGTCCTAATGCCTTGATTTGTCCAACATTTTCTTTGCAGAATTCTTGAGTATCTGCAGATTGTTTATATTAGTTTCCTTTTTTTGTTCCAGATAAGAGAAGGGAGGCTGCAAGATGTTGGTAATTGCCTTGTCCATGAGTATAGGATGGTTTGTCATGTGTTGAGGGCAGAATTTAGCAAGGACCTTTTTGAGGTAGGATGTGTCATCTTTCAGCCACCCATTTTACTGCATTACAAGACTGACACTTCACTTTTACTCCAGGGATGCAGAGCCATACTCGTCGACAAGGATAAAAATCCTAAGGTGCGTTATATTGATTTGATCATGGATAATCCTGAACTTAGATATCGAGACCTTCTTTCATTTTTGTGCTCGTCTTTTCACATATTTTCAGTGGGAGCCCTCCAGACTGGAACTAATCAGCGATGATGATGTTGATCGTTACTTCTCCAAGATAGATGATGAAAACTGGGAAGACCTAAAGCTGCCTCCAAGATCAAACTTGCCTCCATATGCAATTGCCAAGCTTTAAAATTGATTTCTGAAGATCTTGCAATACTTTACAGCATGTTGCCCTCTGTTCACTAGGTCATTATGAAGGTGTCAGTGATTATTAAAACAGTATTAATTTTTTTCCAAAGTGGTACACCAAATAAATAAGTATCACCCTCTGTATGAAATGTCAAAAATAAAGCCAAATGAACGATAAATTACTGCGCGATACTTGCCAGACAGTTGTGTATACAGATATGCATATCATGCCATTGAATTAAGATGTCAAACCTCAAACACAAGGGTAGATTGTACAATACTAGATAATAATTTGCCATATAATTTCTATATTCAGAGATAATGTATTGATCTTAATTTATTGCTGTTGTACTGTTGGAGTTTTGATGAACTACAAACTATTCCACAAAGGATCCGATCGTTAGCTGAAGCTTTTAATTGTGGGACCTGGTCTCATAAATAGCTGCTATCTGAAGGTGACAATTGACCACAGCTGGAAGCTGTACTTTCCTGCAGGAAGTTGATCTGTACTTTCCTGCTGGAAGTTGATAGCACGGCAGTAGAGGTATTCAACCTCGACCAATGGGAGAAGTTCTAGGTTTTGTTGTCTCATATAAAAGGACTACTTGCACACAACAAAACCTCGTTTTTTGCAAAATCAAGATTTCTTTCTCAAATAGCAAAAGCCATTTCTTATGACCACAGCTCATACGTCAACAAGGGACCTGATCTAGTGCTCATTTAGTTGTGTTGTGTTTTGAGTCGTGTGTGTTGCTCTCATATTGTAAATCTACTCCTGCTCTATAAAGGACAGTAGATGTGTAGCTTGTCAAAGTGTTAGTTCAAGTTAATTGATTGAGCCGTTAGTAAGTTTGGTCAAGTCTGATTTACCATCTTGAGTGACGCTGAGTCTTGGGTAGAGTTACCTAGGACTAGTGACTAGAGTTGACTAGAGTTAGTCAATAGAAAGTGTAGTAGAGTTACTACGCGTGTCTTTTAATAGAGTTATTACAAGAGGTTGTGATTTTAGGAGTTTGTAGTCACTTGGTTGCTTGAAGATTAGTTGTGTTGAAAATCCTGTGAGTAGGTCGTGGTTTTTACTTCCCTTGAGTGAGGAAGTTTCCAAGTAAACTTGTGTGTTCTTTACATTATCTGCATGTCTTCTTTCTACCTTTATCTTATTGCATCTATTGTCCTAGGGACCAGGCCCCATTGTACTTGGTGGACCCATACATTTCAACAATTGCAATGCGAGAACCTGCGCTCTGAATTATTTGATTTACAAGCAATTGTGCAGCCTGTCTTGATACACAAGCAGCATAACTTAATTATGTTTTTAACTTGAATTCTCTAAGCAATTAAAAGAATTAAATCTTGCCTTTTTCTGAAATCTACCAGCATAGATGTTGTGATCAATGTCAGCTTGTGTGAAAATTTGCTGAGATTATTGTGACTTGGGAGATTTATTAGGGGAAGGAGAAATGGGGAGGCGATTACAAAGTGGAGAATCTATAATTTGCCGGCAACAGAGATAACTCCCAGTTTCTGCTCTGCTTTTTCATTTATAAAGCTGTAGGTTGCTTCAGAATCTTTACACAACGAGCAAAAGACTGATTCAGCAATTTCACACGTATGAAGAAGGGTAATATAATTTTATTTCAGTTATGCATTATTCATGGATACATAATCTCAAGCTGGGTTAAGTTAACCAAAATAGCTGATCATTTGTTGGCAATACGCATTAGATGAGTAAAAAGTTGAAGAGGCTTAGACGACATGGGCATGTGATCAGAGCCCTGGATCTCTTCAACTTCATCTGGTGGATTCTTTTCAATCATCCTCAGTTGAAATTCCTTCGGTAGAACTTTATCTTCAGGCGCCACAATGTACGTTCGCCTAACTGATCCGTAGTTTTTCCTTGAAAGTACTATCTCCTTTGTTATTTCGTCCGAACTGTATAAATAAAATGGCCTTACTACTGTAGTGGCCAGTGCCCAATCCTAACAATAAGAAGGGAAAAAAATTAACTAGTGAAATTTTTGAGTAGATGATGCCTATTATTTTTATGAAACAATACTTGTTATCAAGTGTACCAATACTCAGATATTTCAATTTTATACATTTACTGCACTTTGCTTACTTGAATTGGACTCGTCTGGTAGACATCAGTTGCCAAGTACTTTGGACCTAATCTGATGGAGGTTGGAGGATTGGTAGGTCCATTATCGTATGTAAGATGATTATCAAGTTGAGATGTTGATCCCCTGGATGCCTGTAATGAAGTATAACAATTTCAAACATGAAAACATTGTAATCTGACAATAGGACAGATCATAATATCATGGCTAAATTTGATAATGCTACCTCATTATAGATGGTGGCTGCATCGAGAATTTGACCAGGCATTAGAGCAGCTACAAATACAGCAACTGAAATCTTTCCTGGAAAGCTTTCCATGGCTTTAGAAATGGAAAATCCACCAAGGCTATGGCCAACAAGAACCACTTTTTCATCTTCTGGAAGAGAAATCATGAACTCCATTAGCGGACTAAAGTAACTGGACAAATTTCGGACTTCAAGGACCTGCTTAGGGTTGATCCCTGAAGCACCCAAGTCAAGAGCTGTTACATTATGTCCTGAAGATCTCATTAATGCCACAATCTTGTACCAGGACCAGGCTCCAAGGCCAGCCCCATGAACTAGCACGAAGTGCTTGCTAGCTTTAGGCCGTTTGGGCCCTGACATGGTTGCATTTGCAAATGACAACAGAAGTATTAGAACTGCTAGACTTGTGAAGAACTTGCTTTTCTTCATATCTTTTCTTCCCCTTGTTTTGAAAAATGAGCACATAATATAAACCATTACAAGGAACCTTTATAACAAGAGGAGTTTGGTAACACCACATTGACTAATATTTGAGGAATTTGACTTTTAGAGGAGTTTTGACTTACTTCCATGCAGAAACAACCCCGCATTGGCTATTATTTGAGGAAGTGGGCAAGCAATGTCAATGTATAGGCTAGGGGTTGTGGCCTCTCTATTAGTAGTCATGCTTTGGAAAGCCTGGTGCCTCTTGGCTTGCCAAACTACATCCGTACAACAGGCACTCCACTAAGGGGTCGTTTGATTCGAAGATAAGTAATGCATGGATTAGAAATGTTGGTATTAGTAATGCGGGGATGGTAGTGTTTGGATTATTTTTTACAAGTGTTTGGTCTATTGTATTAAAAACTAGATATATCATGTATTGTATTTGATTTAAAATGCTACAAAAATCTTCTTTACAATTATACCTTTGAATTTTTATGGGATATTCTATTTCTATTAAATTAGTCAAGTTAAAAATTAAAATATGACTAAAAGTTTGCTACTAATTTTCAGGTGTGATGTACACTATCTAAATCCTTGATCGCACGGTGTACCCTCCGTATTCGATTGATAGATTTTATTTAGCAACGGACAACTCTCTCTAAATAATAAAATTTGTAAATTATTTTATTTAAATAAATTTATTAGTACAAATATAAAAAATAAAATCAAGAAAATACAAAATAATACTTAAAAGAATTTGAGAGATATTTTTGTCTTTATATATATATATTAGTCGGGGTGGAATGGATGAAGTGGAAGCTTGCCTCGGGGGTGTTGTCTGATAAGAAGGTGCCGCCCAAGCTTAAAGGTAAATTTAGTCCTCCCGGCCATGTTGTATAGAGCAGAGTGTTGGCCAGTCAAGAACTCTCACATTCAGAAATTGAAGGTGGCGAAAATGCGGATGTTGCGTTGGATATGTGGGCTTACTAGGGGTGATAGACTGGCTTCGGTGGAGGACAAGATGCGGGAGGTTCGTTTGAGATGGTTCGGACACGTGATGAGGAGGGGCACGAAGGCACCGATTCGTAGGTGTGAGAGGCTTGCTTTAGATGATTTCAGACGGGGCAAGGGTAGGCCGAAGAAGTACTAGAGAGAGGTGATTAGGCGGGACATGGAGCAGTTACGACTTACTGAGGACATGACCCGAGATAGGAAGATCTGGAGGACGCGTATTAGGATGGAAGGCTAGTGCCATTTTGGGTAGGTAGGGTAGGACATTACTTGGTGGGTGTAGTATTCTTATTATGATTTTTTGTTGCTTGTAGTATTACGATTGTTTACTAGTTTTGTTTACTCTTTCCCTGTATGTGGCGTCTCTATGTTTTGTTTTGTTTCAGGTTTTTTGGTATGACTTTGATTACTATTCCTTGTCTTGAGCCGGGGGTCTATCGGAAACAGCCTTGCTACTTCCCCGGGAGTAATGGTATGGACTGCGTACATCTTACCCTCCCCAGACTTCACTATATGGGAATACACTGGGTTTGTTGTTGTTGTATATATATATATTAGTCGTATGGCATTAAAACTCATGTATTACTAATTCCATCAAATAGGATGTATTAGTTATACACCTTATAATATTAGTTATACATTGGTCCAAAATCCTACCAAATATATTACTAAATAAAATCACACTTATTACATGAAATATTTCTGATAATACACCCCGCCAAATGCCCCTAAATGCTACGACTGTCATGGGTAAGTAGTGTTAAATGTGGTGATCATCTAATCTGAAAGTATAAGTTATTAGAGAAATAATGATTTCAAATTTAAAAAAAATAATGAGGTTGAACAACATAAAGAGGTAATTTAATCCGACTTTCACAAAATCATAAGACATCTTGAATAGATTTCTCAAACATTTTAGGTTGAGGTTTGTCCTAACTTTCTTACTATAATTAGATTTTTCTTTAGGTATCATAATTGAGTTTCTTTTTAGAAAAAAGGAAAATATATTCTCCATATTTGGCTAATCCTTGTTCTTATACGAAAAGGTTATATACTTGTGAGAACCTCTTTTATTGAATTGTGTGAGGTTGTCTCTCTCGGGATTTTGTACTCTCTCTTTGATATAGTGGATTGTTCATCCCCTTTTGTGGATGTACGTTAATTGACGAACCACGTTAAATTATTATATCTCACGTTTGTCTTCTTATTTGACGTCTTTCGGTGTTTGGTTTACTAGCTTCCGCATGACACTGATTATTCTGATCCTAACATTTTTGTGGTATAAAAGGTGACCTCAAGGGCAGCTCAAGCATATTCGTGGCCTAAGGCGAAAATCAAACGAACACCTTCAAATTTTAAGAAAAAATAATTTTCTTTTAATGAACTCTATTTTCAAAATTACATAATTGATTTTTTCTTATTATTTTTTTTAAGTAATAACGTAATCAATGTATTTAATCTTTGTTGAAACATAGTACACTAGATATACGAACTTCTTTTAATAATTCTTTCCTTTTATATAAAGAAATTATTTTTTCTATAAATAATATTCAATTTTTTAAAAAATAAATTATTTATATTATTATAAAAAATAAGGCCCTAAAATTTGGGGATCTAAGGCGGCCATCTATTTTTTTTCAAAGGTAGAGCCGCCCCTGGATGGCCTCTTCTGGTCTGCTTCTTTTTATTCGTTTGTTTTCGCTAATTATGACCATAGATGAATAAGTTGGAGACTTACTTGTCTTCAAAAATTTCAAATTTGGAAGAGTAAACTTATGGACCATTACAGCTCTTGCTATGAACTTCTTGCATTACCAAATCGGAGGATCAAAAACAATATATTACCAAGAGCACATGATAAATGTATTAGGTTGACTTGCAATCCAAGAAAAATCTTGAGCTTGACTACATATATATAATTTTTTAACTCGTTTATGATGTCAATTCCAAATACTGAAATTATAATGAAAGGCAATAACAACTGAAAGAAAAATGATCGAGATGTCAAATTGAAGTGATATCGCCATATGAATTGACTAAAGTTTTATTGTAAGCCTTACACCTTTCCCCTTTATTCTTTTTAATCAACAGCTCTTAGCTATACTTGTTAGCAGTGCTCAGAAGAGTAGTAAGAAGTTGTTGGGGCTTAGACATCATGGTCGCGTGGTCAGAGCCCTAAATCTCTTTCACTTCATTTGGTGGATTTTTTTCAATCATCAACTGTAAAAATTCCCTATTCAGAGCTTTATTTTCAGCAGCAACAATGAACACTCGTCTAACTGATCCATACCTTTTGGTTGAAAGAACTATCTCCTTAGAAACATCTTCCGAGCGGTATAAATAAAATGGCCTTACTAGTGTAGTGGCCAGTGCCAAATCCTAACGCCAAGAATTAGGGAAAAAAAACAATCTAGATTAGTTCCAAGTTGATGTTGTGATTATGTTGAAAGTGAACAAAAATTGAAGAGCAAAAACTCAAGAACTATGGAATTTTATTTTTTTTCTGTATTCATTAATCTCATGTACAAGTTTCCTGTGGATTTATATCTGTATTTTGTAAATAAAGAAAACCTAAAAATGAAAATAAATTTTGTACTCTTGTACTATTTCTACTGTCCGCACCATAACAGCCAAAACAAAATTATTTTCCTCTAATAACAGCTGTTTTCTTTTGTTCAGTACATCCTTTTTCTCATCATTTGGAATTATCTGTGTTGCATCTATTGGAGCTTGATCCTTCCTTTTATCTAAAGAACCATTATGAATTGGAAGCCCAATATGAATGGATCCAGTCCCATTCTTTGTGTGACATGTAGTGAATGAAACTTCTGAACATGAGCTTGAATTCAAATCAAACTTTCCAACAGATGAAGTACTTGAATAGAACTGCAATTTTGATAAACAATCAAGTAGGTGATGCCTGCTGAAAAATGTTGGCGAAAGAAGTCACTTTAGGGCCATTCTCATGACCAGAATAACAGAACTTATCAGCTATTTCATTTACAGCATATATTTGTAGTTTGATTTTCTTACCTCAATTGGGCTCAGTTGATAAACATTAGTTGCCAAGTACCGGGGACCTAGGATGATGGTGGTTGGAGGATTTGTAAGTCCGGTATTGTATGTAACACGAGTACCAGGTTGAGTTATTACTGCATTGATTGCCTATAATTAAGGAAGTACATTTAGCTTCAGACTTGTAAAAATTTAAACAAACATAACAGATCATGTCATGGCTATAGTTGGGAATAAGGAAATTGGTACCTCAGTGTAGACGGTGCTTGCATTGAGAGTTGGACCAGGCATTAGACCACTGAGAAATACAGCAGCTGAAATCTTTTCTGGGAAGGTTTCCATGGCTTTAGAAACGGCGAATCCACCAAAGCTATGGCCTACAAGAACTACTTTTTCATCAGCAGGAAGTGAAGTCATGAACTCCATTAGCGGACTCAAATAATCAGAAAAATGTGGGATTTCCAGGGCCTGTTTTGGGTTGGTTCCTGAAGCGCCCAGGTTCAAAGCTGTGACGTTATGCCCTGAAGATCGTCGCATCAATGCCACAATCTTGTACCAGGACCAGGCTCCGTGGCCTGCTGTGTGAACTAGCACAAAGTGCTTCTTAGCTTTAGGGCCTGACAAGGTTGCGCTTGCATATGCCAACACAAGTATTAGAACTGCTAGACTTGTTAGAAAATTGCTTCTCTCCATATCTTTTTTTCCTTTTTTTGAAGAATGAACACATAAAATGAACCATAAAAAAATACAACTTTATAACTCGAGGAGTTTGGTTTCTGCTAAGTTACGTCTATGCAGAAGCAACCCCACGTTGGCTATTATTTGAGGCATTTGAATTTTAGAATAGTTTGGTTTCTGCAGCCCACATAGGTTATTACTTCTACTCATCTAAAAGTTGGGTCAATTTGCGCCAAGTATGTAGTCCATATTCATTCTTAAGAAAACTTATCTAAATATTTTTTAAAACTTTTTTACTTGATATGTTAGATATAACCATAACAAAGAATGACAATAATTAAAAAGTTCAACAGCGTTAACATCTTGACCTTGTAATATAATCCTTCAACTTCATCCACTTGATCTGGCTAATTTCTATCAATCAATCTCCATTCTTCAAGTCCATTGGGCCATTTATCTTCATCAGATACAAAAAACACTCAAGTAAACCATCCATAATTCTGCCGTGACCAAGTTAGTTTCTCTTTGCCATGTTTTTGTTATTTAAAAGAAAAAAAAAAATCTTTGCAATGTTTCTTCGTGTACAATAATTACAGTGATTATAATAATGTACTTGCCACTGATACAACAACAACAACAAACCCAGTGTATTCCCACCTAGTGGAGTCTGGGGGGTAAGATGTATACAGTCCATACCTCTACCTCTGAAGAAGTAGAAAAGTTGTTTCCGATAGACCCCCGGCTCAAGACACGAGATACCACACAAACGCATAGTACCTCTACCTCTGAAGAAGTAGAAAGGTTGTTTTCGATAGACCCTCGGCTCAAGACACGAGATACCACACAAACACATAGTAAAGCACAGCACAAGATTACATAACATAAATACGGCACCCATAAGTAATATAAAACAGAGGAAAGCACACAGATTCATAATAAAACATGGAACACGGACTCCTAACAAGAATAAACCCCCACCAAGTAATTCCCTACACTAGCGACTCAAACTGGCCCTAGTCCTCTGCCCTAATTCGTGTCCTCCAGACCTTCCTATCTAGGGTCATGTCCTCGGTGAGCTGTAACTGCTCCATGTCCCGCCTAATCACCTCACCCCAGTACTTCTTCGGCCTACCCCTACCCCGCCTAAAACCATCCAACGCTAGCCTCTCACACCTACGGACCGGGGCATCCATGCCCCTCCTCTTCACGTGTCCGAACCATCTCAATCGGGCTTCCCGCATCTTGCACTCCACTGGAGTCACACCAACCTTCTCCCGAATGGTCTCATTCCGAACTCTATCCCCTCTAGTCAGCCCACACATCCAGCGCAACATCCGCATTTCTGCCACCCTCATCTTTTGGATGTGCGAGTTCTTAACTGGCCAACACTCCGCTCCATACAACATGGCCGGACGGACTACCGCCTTGTAGAATTTGCCTTTAAGCTTGGGCGGCACCTTCTTATCACACAGCACCCTCGACGCGAGCTTCCACTTCATCCATCCCGCCCCAATACGGTGCGAGACATCCTCGTCAATCTCACCGTTACTCTGGATCACGGACCCGAGATACTTGAAACTCTCCCTCTTACCTACCTCCTGTGATTCCAGCTTCACTACTACCTCATTCTCCCGCCTCACATCATTAAACTTGCATTCCACATACTCTGTCTTGCTTCTGCTCACCCTGAACCCTTTAGACTCAAGGGTTTGCCTCCACACCTCTAATTTGTCACTCACACCCCCTCGAGTCTCATCTATCAGAACTACATCATCTGCAAAAAGCATACACCACGGCACCTCCCCTTGAATACGCCGCGTCAACACATCCATCACCAATGCAAACAAAAAGGGACTAAGAGTAGATCCCTGATACAACCCTGTCCGGACAGTGAAATGCTCTGAGTCTCCTCCCGCCGTCCTCACCTTAGTTTTCGCTCCATCATACATATCCTTGATTGCTCTGATATATGCCAGCGGTACTCCACTCACCTCCAAGCATCTCCAAAGCACCTCCCTGGGGACTTTGTCGTAGGCCTTCTCCAGGTCGATAAACACCATGTGCAGGTCCTTCTTCCTCTCCCTATACTGTTCCACCAACCTCCATACCAGGTGAATTGCCTCCGTCGTCGAGCGGCCAGGCATAAATCCAAACTGGTTTTCTGAAATAGACACTATCCGTCTCAGCCTCACCTCGACCACTCTCTCCCAGATCTTCATAGAGTGGCTCAATAACTTAATCCCCCTATAGTTATTGCAACTCTGGATGTCCCCCTTATTCTTATAGAGAGGTATCATGGTGCTCCACCTCCAAGCCTCGGGCATCTTTGCCGTCTTGAAGATTTCATTAAACAATCCAGTCAACCACCTAACACCAGCCTCTCCAACGAACTTCCAAAACTCCACCGGTATCTCATTCGGCCCCGTCGCCCTACCCCTTCGCATTCTGCGAACAGCCTGTCTAACCTCTTCTACCTTAAAACGTCTACAGTAGCTAAAATCCCGACACTCCTCAGAGTGCTCCAGTTCCCCTAACACAATAGCTCTATCTCCTCCGTCATTCAAGAGTCTATGGAAGTACGACTGTCATCTATTCTTAATGTGGCCGTCCTCCACCAACACTCTACCGTCCTCCCCCTTAATGCACCTCACCTGATCGAGGTCACGACCCTTCCTCTCCCTAGCCTTAGCGAGTCTAAACAACTTTTTCTCCCCTCCCTTCCCCTGTAACCCTGCATACAAGCTCTCAAAGGCGGCCGTCTTAGCTGCCGTGACTGCTGACTTAGCCTCCTTCCTCGCTAGCTTGTACTCTTTCCTGTTTACCCGCTTCTCCTCTTCGTCCTTACTCTCCACCAACTTGGCATACGCCCCTTTCTTGGTCCCCACTTTCTTCTCCACCTCTTCATTCCACCACCAATCCCCCTGATGGTGCCCGGCCCGGCCCCTAGAAACCCCCAACACCTCACTTGCATTCTCCCTGATGCACCTAGCCGCCCTATCCCACATACTATCCACGTCTCCCCTACACTCCCACACCCCCATTCCCGCCAACTTCTCCCCTATCTCCCACGCATTCACTGGCGTCAGGCCGCCCCACTTAATTCTAGGTCTACACTCCCTACTCCTCCTCTTTCTATTCTTCTTTATACCCAAATCCATAACCAAGAGCCTATGCTGGGTCGAAAGATTCTCACTCGGGATGACCTTACAGTCTTTACACCACGCCCTATCCCCTTTCCTAAGCAACAAAAAGTCAATCTGGGTCCTGGCTATCGCGCTTCGAAAGGTGATCAGGTGCTCGTCCTTCTTCGGGAAGCCCGAGTTCACCACCACCAGCCCAAAGGACCTCGCAAACTCCAATAGGGTAGCCCTCTCTTCATTTCTCTCCCCAAAACCAAAACCACCATGCACATCACCAAAGCCTCCCAGTAGCGCCTCGATGTGCCCGTTGAAATCTCCTGCTACAACAATCTTCTCCGAGCTAGGCACGCCTCTCACCACCTCCTCCAAAGCCACCCAAAACCGCATCTTCTCCTCCCCCTCCGATCCCACTTGCGGCGCATAGGCACTACACACGTTCAGGGTAAACCCCCGAATGACCAACTTAATAGTCATCAACCTATCGTTGATCCCCTTCACCTCTACTACCTGACCTCTAAGCTCTTCATCTACTAAGATGCCAACTCCATTCCTACGCCTCTCGCTCCCAGAGTACCACAGCTTGTAACCATCCACATCCCTAGCCTTAGACCCTACCCACTTGGTCTCCTGAACACACGCAATGTTGATCCTCCTCTTCCTAAGGGTCTTCACAAGCTCTATGGACTTACCCTGAAGGGTCCCTATATTCCAAGACCCAACCCTCAGCCTACCGTCACTACCCGCACTCCCTCCACTACCCCCCCCCCCCCCCCCCCCCCCCCCCCCCCCCCCCCCCCCCCCCCCGCGGCCAAACCTTGGCCTCCCTCCCACTCCCGCCCTTTCCTCATCCCCCGCCCCCAGCCACAACTACACGAAAGTATAAGAGAATATAAAGATAATATAAAGATATAAAGACATAAACGATGGTAATAGCAAAGCAGCAGCAAGTAATACAAGGCTCACACAAATTCAAAGAAATACTCCAGCAACCAAACTATACTCAATTACTAGTATAATACGAAGAATGAAAGAATGCAGAAATACTTGCCACTGATGATTTTGTTATTTAAATTGGATGTTGTTCCTTTGTTCTTGCATCAGTTATAGCTGGGAGTAAACTCTGATGGGAGAATCAGTGTTTCATTACAAATAGACAGGTGGTGAAAGGGTAATGATATCCATTAGTTACCCCAATCATAAAAAATAGGCAAAATGGATCTTTGCATTAGTTTATTATTCATATCACATGACAGTAATTAACAAGTAATTATTCTTACCACGTCTCTTTTTCATAGCATTTTTAATGGATATGATTTGACTTAAATCACTGCCAAATCATGACAACCAAATCTGCAGCCCCACTTGGTTTGGGGTTTCTGTACCCAACGTGGCCACAACGTATTGGTCCATATAATCATTTCTCCGAGCCATTAAGATAACATATTTGATTACAAAAGGTTATGAGAGAATCCATATCTGAAAGGCCAAGTGTTGATATTCCCATATTCTGTCTTGATAGGTTATACAATCCAGACAACCACCCCAGAAAGGACTTTCAAATGAGATCAGAAATATGACCCAATCCAAACAAATTAAAATGGAATCAGAAATTGCCTCATAATATTTGCATATTGGATAACTTCTAGAAATTAAGGCAGAGGGTAAAAATAAATAAGTTTAAGAAGAATCAGATGAAAGCAACTTCATTCTGTCACTAGGATCTTAACAAAACCCTGCAGAACCAAGAAAGGGAGAAAAAGAAGGGAAAGATTGGGGATGAGTACAAGGAATGAACAGACCAACCCTCTAAAGAACAACAACATTAGGCCAAAAGCTCCACCAGTATTGTTGGACGATCGAGTTATCGTCCATCTACTGACGTAAATGAATCAGCGAAACCAGATGGACGAGTAGGTATACTTGTTTGTGTATTTTCACTGCTGCCAATGTATGAAGAAGAGCCATCAATGCCACTCATTCCCTCGAGAGCCTGCCACTTCTTAACTGCCTGGGGCAGGGTCATGTCATAATCGATTCCATATATTTCATCCTCGTCCACTTCTGCAGGTTTCCAGAGTTCGGCCAGAGATGAAAGCACGTTGACAGCATGACCCATGTCTGGTCTCTGATGGGGTTCCCTAGCACAGCAGTGACCAGCCAACTCAGCAACAGTGCTAACACTGGCCAGAGTTTCTTCATCAAGCTCGATTGTGGGGTCAATGGCCTTTCGGAATGTCTCCTTATTTATATGCATTCTGCGGAACCATGGGACAAGATGCATGCTGTCCTCAGGCTGAGATTCATCCAGAGCTCTTCTTCCAGTAATTAGCTCCATCAAAATTACACCAAAGCTAAACACATCAATCTTTGTGGTTACTCGGCCCGTAACTGTCAAATTAAATGAAATAGTCAGTGTTAACAGTTTCTTTCATACTAACTCTGCAATTCAAGCTGAGAGCTATTAAATTGAATTTACGTCAGATAGGGAGGATAACATGTAAACAAGAAATCAAATGAAAGAAACCGATCAATGCCTAAAGGAGATAAACTACAATTAATCTGAGCCTAAAGGAAATGAACTACAAAACATGGCTTTGTTATCGAGGAAGAAATACACAGTCAGAAAGGAAAGAGAACTCCTCCAATACGAAAAAGCCATCATTCAACACGAGCAGGACACCCAAATGGGGGTTATCAGTCTTTCCATCCCACAGTGAATGCGGATGGAACATAAACAACTTATGAAAGTTAGAGAGAGGTTACCAGGAATTCCTACATCTTATCAATTAGTAGATTGAAGTTTCAACCGTCAAGCAAACATTAATTTTTTTATGATAGCCTGCACCTCAGCTAATTCCACGGGGTAACTGCCACCTCCCACCAGCAACGGATACCAGGTAACTCTGTCCACCAAGGCTAGAACAGAGGGGAAGAAATTACCTAGTGTTTGTCTCTGTTGGGATTGAACCTGGGACCTCATGGCGCTCAACCCAACTTCATTGAACCACTAGGTCACACACTTGGGTGCCAAGAAGACATTAAAAAAATTTATCCTGATTAGAGGCATATTGCTTATTTTTATGTTCTCAGACTTTCACTCCACAATTCGAAGATATAAGGTACAGCATAAGATCATCTGCTGCCATCATATCACAGAAACTTCTCTAACTCCAACTCTCTATTTGGTTTTACTTCCACTGTCCTCTTTTAAAAAAAAAAAAATGAAGCAAACAGATATCATTAAAGAGCATCACGGTGATGATATTAGCAAAAGTATACAACAGAGATTGCTCCAGTACACAGAACTAAATCAAAGAGCTAACAAAATCCAAAAGAGTGCCAACAGTCAATACTATTAAAAGGAGACAAAAAATCCCAGCTAAACAAGTTAACTAGGCAGCTAGCTTTTAGAGAGTGATTCGAAGTTGAGACCCCATATAAACAGTTGTACTTTCTTTCATTCTAGACACACCAAAACATCTCTGCTAGAATCATTCCCCAGATCCCCTTGATAGCTTTATCGAACTTGCCAGAAGATCCACCTAGAATAGCCTTCCTGATGGACTGTGGGAAGAAGCAATGTAGACCAAAAAAAGAAAGGAAGTAGTTCCTAGTTTCACTGTCCTCTTAAACCTATTAATATAATAGTATTGACCTTATATACACTAACATACGCCCATTACAAAAGCAAAGAGATGCAATAGTAAAAAGAAAACTAACAAGTTATAATGAAGTTTACCTGCATACTCTGGTGCAAGATAGCCAAAAGTTCCAGCTAACCTTGTAACCAATGAAGTTTTTCCTTCAGGAGCAAGGCGAACAAGTCCAAAATCTGCAACTTTTGCTCTCATATCATCTCCCAAAAGAATGTTTGAGGGCTTCAGATCTCTATGAATGAAGCTCTGTTGAGCTAAGCCGTGAAGATATTCAACTCCCCTTGCAACATCCAGTGCAATGGTTAGCCTCCTTGTCCATTCAAGAGGCTTCAACCCTTCTTCCTTCCAGTTGAAAAGGTACCTGCTGACTGTCCCTTGTGGCATATATTCATATACAAGTAGTCTCTCATTTCCATCCAAACAATATCCTAGCAGTGCAACCAAATGCCTGTGGCGAACCTTAGTAAGCACCGCAATCTCAGACTTAAACTCATCCAAACCCTTCTCGCTCATAACTCCAGATTCCATCCTCTTAACAGCAATTTTAGTTCCATCATGCAACTCCCCTTTGTAAACAGTTCCAAATCCACCTCTTCCCAATATATTCTCCTGGCTGAAGTTGTTAGTGACATTCCTCAAAACTTGGATGGAAATCACCATGTTACCAGCCTCAACAATATGCAAGTCCCCAGGTGCACTGCTTCCACAACTATGTGTTTCGGTTGTCCCTCCATTGACACTTGAACCAGCAATTGTTATCTTAACAGCATCTTGGTCAGATCCCGAATGTTGAGGATGAATAACCACTGTGTGTGGACTCTGAACTCTACCGGACCGCTTGCGCTTAGTCCTGTTAAGACAAAACACAAACAACCCAGCAATCACAAAGGCACCACAAACACCACCTATCACTGAACCCACAACTACTCCAGTTTTAGGTTTTTTACCATCTCCATGAGTTTGTCCACCTCCACCCCCATCGGGCGAACTAGGAGTACTACCAGAAGGTGCTCCAGGTGCAGATGGAGGTGGATTATCTTTCCCAAAATTTACATTGCCGTCAGTTTTCACCAGTACATTGCTCTTAAATGGTGGGAGTTTTCCATAAATTTGATTGTTAGAAACATCCAATTCCTTTAAGTTTGGCAGCAATGTAAGCTCATTTGGAATAGTTCCTGTAAGAAAATTGTTTGCCAGGATCAACTTCTGCAACGATTTAATGGACGAGTAGCTGGGAGAGATCGTCCCATTAAGTCCCATTTTCTGAAAATTCAGCACTGTAATGTTTCCACCGTCACAAGTTATGCCCATCCAAGGCAAACAAGGATCATTCCCCTTCCAATTATCCGCAAACACCTTGGGGTAACCCACATCCTCAGCCACAGCCAACAGTGTATTGACCTGTGAGCTACAAGGACCAGGCTGTGGCAAACAAAACCTATTTGTATCAGGCAACATATCCACTCGCAGTACTGAAGTTGGAAATTTCGGCATAGGCCCTTGTAATAAGTTGTTTGTCAAATTAACCTCCTTTAACGCAGGAAGATTAACCAAAGAGTCTGGCACTGGACCAGTGAGACTATTATCTCTCAAACTACATTCTCGCAACTGAGTCAAACCCGAAAAATCAGGCAAAGGCCCTGTAAACTCATTCCCTTGCAACCAGAGTGTGGTTAATGCAGTCATATTCCCTACCACAGCTATTGACCCATTCAACTTACCTCGTAAACTATTTAACCACAACGTTTGTACAGAAGAACCCGAAAAACTCGTCGGGATTGAACCCTCGAAATTATTAAAAGACAAATGCAAATCTACCAAGCTAGGAAACGCATCACCAAAGAAATCAGGGATTTTACCAGTAATATTAGCAGAATTAGCAGAAAAGGTCTGAAGAGAAGTAGCACTTTTCAAACTATCAGGTATAGACCAAGGCGAAAACGGATTCTGATCCAAGTTAACACTTTGCAAAGAAGTCATACCATCAAAAAAGTCACTAGGAATAGAAGTAAACCCATTAGTGCTAACAAGAATCCTCTGCAACGAGTTCAATCCAGCAAAACTCGGTAATGGCCCAGTGAGTTGGTTGTTTTGAACTTCAAAAACCTGCAATTCCGTAAGATTATTCAAGCTAGGCGGAAGAGACCCTTTAAGCCCTAGACCCCCAACTTGAATCCTAGTCACCCGATCATCTTTAGTACACTCAAGTTTACGCCATTTACACGGGTTTGGATCACTCCAAGTGAGTGAACTCGGTGGGTTAACTCGCTTCTTCAATTCTTGCATCACTGCGGCATCTGTCGCAGCACTACCCTGAGAGTACACAGAGACAACATGGTGCAAGAAAATCAACAAACACACAAACCCCATATGGGGTTTCTGCTTCTTCAACTTCATTTTGTATCCAAGAAAACAAACAACAACGTTCAAGAATTGTGCAAAATGGCTTAAAAATGAACTTTTTTGTGCTTATAAAAAGGGTGGGGGGTTAGGGTTTTGTTGAAGATAAAGGAGAATCTGAGTGTTGCGAGAAAGAAAAAGGTGAGCAGATTGAACGGCGGAGACTCTGGTGAGAAAGGGGAAGAAAAAGGTTAGGAGGGGAGAATTTGGAATTTTTGTTTGTTTTTGCCTTCTTTATAGTGTGGATAAAAAAGTCAAGACAGTAGGAGTGGGAGCACATAATTTTTGCATTTTGCATACCTAATGTACAACCTTTTTACACTTTACCCCCTTGCTCTTAATTCCTATCTTTTATTTTATGTCACATCTTTTGTTTCAAAAACATGTTCCAAAAAATTACAATCTTTCTTTTATGTGACTGAGTTATCTTAAAAAAAATAATTATTCACCTTATTAAATTAAGAAAATATTAATTAAAATCTTTTTATATTGCTTTTATAATTGATAATTTTTTAAAAGTGTTCATACTTATTTGTAAAGTTTTGAAGATGTTTTTTAGAAGTGAATTAATATAATAATCTTCTTATTTATGATTTCTTAACATGTTCGTAAAAGAAAAATCAATTAATATGGAACGAAGGAAATAATATAAACTCTTATATTTATAAATAAATTAATTTTAAATTCTAGTTTTACGTTTAATGACATGTTCTATAGCAGTAGAAATGTCATGATATATTAGGTTAGCGTTTGGACATGAAAACTTAATTATAATACTAAATTAATAAGAAAAAGATCTATTTTAACTATATTTCAAGTAAAACATTCACAAAGAAAATGAAAAAGAACATTCATTTTAACTATAAAATAATAATAATTATATATTTTTAAAAAATAAAATATACACAATTCATATCAGAGATCAATTTGATTACTCATATGTTTACAACTTGATTTCAATTGAGATGAAATACAAGAGTCATGATATCACACATAAAAATAAAAGGATAATTAAAAGGTAAACTGTGGGGTTACAAAATGGAAAATAGTGGATATATTAGGGGTGCAAAAGGAAAAAAGAGATGAGAATTATGGGAGTTAGGGAGAAAGAAGTTTGTTTTGGGTAAATAAGTGAGAGAGATATAAATGAATACAGCTAGCACATGCGTGTGGGGTCCCCACTGGCATTTTAATGTGGACATGCTAAGATTAATTTTAGAAATTAACTTTAAACAATGACATTTTCCTTTCTAGTAACATTAACGCCGCGCTTGGTCATCAAAACAAAAAATAAAAAAAGATACTACTCTTTTTGATTTGAGAATTTTGTTGAAGTTTGTATCTAGTTATACTTTTGTTGGTAGCTCTTTGCCTTTTTTCTCTAATGAAAAAGAAAGTTATAAGTGAAAATTATAAAGTGAAACTACATCGACAATGTTAAGAATAATATATAATTTTAAAATTTAAATGAATTCTTAAGAAAACATAAAATATCATCTAAATGGATTATTTTATATATAAAAAAAAGTTTAGGATTAATTTAAAAAAAAATAAGATTTTAGTTGTTTTTCAAATTCAAATACAACTTCAGATTATATTTAGAATTTTCATGATATAATCAAAAATAATTTTAAAAAATGAAAATATCTCATGGTCAAATGGGTACCAACGCTTTCCTTTGCCTTACACTTTCGATTTCATATTATTTAGCTTTTGGTGATTTTGCACATTCTTTAAAAAAAGTAAAAAAAAATTAGAAGTGTATTTTATTAAATTAACTTACTAATAATACTTTAAATTGTTGTATTTGAATAATTACTACAATTTCATTTAGTTAATATAGTTATTTAATACTAGTAAAATTCTCTTTGTTTCATAAATTAAACTAGTAAATTAAAATAACTATTTTTAATATGATAGTCAAATAATATAAAGAAAAAAAGAGTAATATTTCAATGTTATATTTATCTCATTATTTTAGCTTTGTTCTCATAATAAGTACTATTATACTATTTTAAATCATTTTATCATGAATGTAAAAAGTTAATGCTTTGTCTTATTTACTTTGACTAAGTTGTAATGATATGATTGAAATTTTTTCAATTTTAATCAAAGGTTTTGCAATTTGAGCTCATAAGATGAAAAATAAATGTTATAGAGAGTGTCGTCTTTATTAATGGGTCATACAATTCATGAATCTGAATTTGGACGTGTATAGACACGAAATGTAAAAACAGAAAAATTTACACATTCAATCAAACAAGATATAAATTTAATCTCAAACTTAATTCGAAATATCTCACCTTATGACAACTTGACGTTGTTTTATCTCATCTCCCAAATGAAATAATAGTCCAGTATAATTTGAAAATCATAATCTCCAAATAACTTAGGGTCTGTTTGACCCTGAATTGTCTTTCAATTTTTTTCGAAAAGAAATTCAACTTCAAGTTGATATTTGGTCATGAGAATTTCAAATACAATTCGGAGTTGCATGCTTGTATTTGAAAAAGTGAGAAACAAGTAAAAGTTGTTTCCACTTTTTTTTCACCTTTCTTCTCTTACGAAAATTAAAAAATAACTTCAATTATATTCATGGACAAACACAATTTCAACTCCAACTCCAACTTCAAAATTTTAATCTTCATGATCAAACGCCTACTTAATCCGTAAACTAAACAATCACTAATCACTGTATAATAAAAAATGAAAACTAATCCTGTAGATATTCTTTTTCAACGGAAGAAGATAAGAACAGTTCCTAATTATTTCTGTTGTGTGTATTGCTGCTCTCATTTTCAGTGTAGGGACAAAGTTTGAACACAACAGCAAAATGACAAGCAAAACCAGAAAATTAAAAAAAAATAAAAAATAAAAAAATGGGACACAAGAATACGAATTGAAAATCAAAGTACAAGTAACGACAACGAGAGAAAATTATTTTGATTTATTTAACGTAAAAAATATCATATCATATACAGACTGGAATATGTTGTCCTGTTTTTATCATTAGTTTGTTTTCAATTTAATTAATTCTAGGTATGTTTACTGGTTTTGAATTTTGATTGGTTATTTCAAATATTATCTTAGAGAATTTAAAGATTGTCATCATGTCATATTTCCGGCGAGAGTTTTATAAAACCCGATACGAGCAAATTTTTAATTTTTGGAACAAAGTAAAATTATTTTTTTATATAACAAAAAAAATAGTAGTAACTTTTATTTCATGAATATAAGACGAATGACCATCATTAGATTTACTAAAATACTTCACTTAAGTAAAAGAATTGAGAAGAAGTTTTTAAAGCTTGAGAACAAGTTAAAGGATATTTATATGTGATTTGAGAACAAGTTAAAGGATATTTATGTATTTTATATATCCACCGCTATTTTAGAGTTGAGTTCAAAATTTATAACGTCAACTTGATAGATACTGGAGGTGTTTGACCTTCTAACTTACTTCCATGCTGCCAAGTATTATTTGTTGGGCATTTTATATTTGATAAATATGTATGGGTTTTTTCCTTGTACAATAAAGAATACTTTGATTTTGGGCGTTTGATGATTCATCATTTCAACGTAGAAGAAGATAATAATAGTAGTTGATTAATTAGATGATGAAGTTAGATTGATCTATTTGTCCCTTTTACTGAAAAGAATAGATAACAACTACTGTCAAAGTCAACTGCCACCCATACATAAAATTAAATCACTGTATTATGATGTCCCTTTCTGCATAAAATCAAAATAAAGTTTGTTCAACAAAATAGAAGGAAAACAAGAAAGAAAATTTTGACCTCTTTTGAAAATTAATATTTAATCACAAAATATTTTTGTATGTCCTGTCCTAATAACCCCATTTTGTGCGAATACATTGGATTTGTTGTTGTTGTTGTAGTATTAGTCACACATCGATCATTTAACCCATTTGAATTTTGAAAATTAGATTTATGTTTTATTGACTTATTTTTTCTAAATATTTATCATTCATATGAAAAATAGTTATTTCATAATGCTTGACATTTTACAAAACCAAGACATAATTAATTATATTCTTTTCATTTTATATGAAGCACACTTTTGATTTACCGAAGAGAAATCACAACTTTCATTAATTAAAAAGAGATTAAAGAAATTATATAAGGATATGATGGTAAAAATATATAGTTTCTTAAGTGGTATGCAAACGAAAAATATGAAAAGTATTAATAATCGGAGAAAGTATCATAATTCAGGGGTTAAATCGACGAGGCTTACTCTTTCTTTCCATATACATAGAATTACTGCTAATGGTTTATTTAATTACTTCATGGGAATGTTTAAAAAAGACATTAGTATTAGGTGATTTTTCGAATATGCTTATATCTATGGTTGAGTGACCATTTGAGTTATTAACTCAGCCAAAATCTGCATAAACTTAATCAACTTGTTTACATAAAAATACTGCCATCTTCATGAGTTTGTCCACCATCATTCCTATGGGAGTTTATCTTTATTTCCCAATATTGGGATTGCCTTCAGTTTTCACCAGGACACTGCATGCTCTTAAATGGTGGGATTTTTCCATGAAGTTGTCACTCCATTTAAGTGAACTTGGCGGGTTAAGTTGTTTCTTCAATTCTTGCATCACTGCAGCATCTGTTGCAGCACTACCCTGAGAGTATACAGAGACAACATGGTGCAAGAAAATAAGGAAACACACAAAACCCAGATGGGGTTTCTTCAACTTCATTGTATTCAAGAAAATAAAGAACATGTTCAAGAATATGAAGAACAAGTTCAATAAAATTCTGCAGAATGGAATTTTCGTTTGCCTTCTTTATAGAGTGGATAAAAAAGTCAAGACAGTAATTACCAAAAAAACAAAAAGAAGAGTCAACACAGTAATTACCAAAAAAAAAAAAAAGAGTCAAGACAGTAATTACCAAAAAATAAAAAAGTCAACACACTATTACCCAAAAATAAATACATGACAATAATTACCAAAAAAAAGATAATTCAAGATAGTAATTAGTAATTACCAAAAAAAAAAAAGATAATTCAAGATAGTAATTACCAAAAAAAAAAGAGTCGAGACAGAAATTACAAAAAAAAAATTAAAAAAAAATCAAGATAGTAATTACCAAAAACAAAGAAAAAAAAAAGGTTCAAGACCGTAATTACCAAAAAAAACATAAAAAATCAAGATAGTATTTACTAAAACTAACTTTAGTTTTCATGCTGAAGCAGCCCTATGTTAGGTAATACATGGGAATTGGATTTTTTAATTAAATGTTTTTCTTGGATGTTATGACCAATTAAGTTTCTTGGATAAGTAATTACAAGCTGTGTTATGCTAATCAATAAGCTAAGTGATACAAGAAAACCAAGGAATACACGGAATTGACTCAAAACAGTCCAAACACACTCCAAAAACAGTCCACTAATTCAAAGAATCGAGGACCCTTTTGAAGACCACTCTCGCATTCAAGAATGAAATACAAGAAGGACAATATAACTACATGTTTGACACCCTTTGCAGCCAATAACAAACTAAGTTAACAACACAAGATGAAACAACAATGAGAACAACAACAACAACAACAAAAACGACTTCACAATACAAGATACAAAACGGATACAAGATTACAAAAGAAAAAAAATAGATAAATAGATCACATGAAGGTATAATATTAAGAACCCAATAATGGTAACTCTTGGACCCTTAACACTACACACAATAATAAACCTATCTCTTACAAAGACACAAGATCGGAATCCACCTCCCAAGCTTCAATGTTTCCAAGCAAATGCAAACACAAGTGATTCTACACTTGTCTAAACCCTAATTTCGGTTTTGGGTGCCTCAAGGAAAGAGGACTTGTGTTTCTTTGTCTTGTAAGACTTACAATTTTATTCATCAACTAAGTCTAAAACCCTACAATGTTCCTTTTACAGCTATTACAAAATATAAGTTAAAATGACTAAAAGGCCCTTCAAAGAGTGGGCACTCATCTAGTGTAATTTATGGTCGGATTTGGGTGCATTTTGGGCCTCTTTTACACTTCAATTGCACATGCCAAGGCTCGGGTCCAACACGCACTTTCCTAAGTCCATATCCTTGATTATTCCCGTATCACTAAGTCACTTGTGAGCAATGCTCAGAAGAAGATTGAAAAGTTGATGGGCTTTAGACATTATGACCATATGGTCAGAGCCCTGGATCACTTTCACTTCATCTGGTGAACTGTTTTCAATCATACGCTGCTGAAATTCTTTTGTTAGAACTTTATCTTCAGTAGTTACAATGAACGCTCGCCTAACTGATCCATATCTTTTTCTTGAAAGTACTCTCTCCTTAGAAGCATCGCCAAATCCTAACACCAAGAAAAAAAAAAAAAATTAAATCAGTTCCATGTTGATGTTGCGATTCAGTGATCTATAATTAGGATAAACTAGAAAAATTTCGAGCAGGTGAGGCCTACTAATAATCTTTGCCGAAACAAGTCACTTTAGGGCAATTCTCATGACCAGAATAACAGAATTTGACTATTTCAAACAGTAAATATTTGCATTATGCTTTGCTTACCTTATTTGGGCTCAGATGATAAAGATAAGTTTCCAAGAACTTTGGACCTAGGATGAAGGTGGTTGGAGGATTGGCAGGTCCGTTATCATATGTAACACGATTATCAAGTAGAGATAGTACTCCATCGAATGACTGTAACCAAGTGCATTCAGTATCAAACATGTAAAAAGTGTAGGAAAACATAATAAATCATCTCATGGCTGAAGTTGGGAATATGGAAAATTAGTACCTGCAGAGTGTAGAGGGCGGTTGCGTTGAGAGTTGGACCAGGCATAAGAGCAGTGACAAATACAGCAACTGAAATCTTTGATGTGTATATATCATGTGCAAACACAAGTGATTCTACACTTTGGAAATGGCGAATCCACCAAAACTATGGGATAAAAGAACCACTTTCTCATCTGCTGGAAGAGAGAAGTCATGAACTCCATTAGTGGACTAAAGTAATCCGATAAATGTGGGACTTCGAGGACCTGCTTTGGGTTGATCTCTGAAGCGCCTAAGTCAAGAGCTGTTATGTTATGCCCTGAAGTTTTTGATGACGCCACAAGCTTGTACCAACACCAGGCTCCATGTTAAGCCCCATGAACTAGCACAAAGTGCTTGCTAACTGTAGGCCATTTGGGCCATGACTGGATTGCAACTACGTATGGCAACAAAAGTATTAGAACTACTAGATTTGTTACTTGCTTTTCTCCATATCTACTATTTTCCTGTTTTTGAAGAATGAGCATATAACATAAACCATTACATTGCAGCTTTATAATGAGAGGAGTTTGGTTTCTGCCAACTTTCTTCCATACAGAAGCAAGCAAACTCACATTGGCTTTTATTTTGAGGCATTCGATCTTTAGAGGAGTTTGGCTTCTACGTACTTACTTCCATGCAGACTCTGCAGAACCAACCCCACATTGACTATTATTTGAGGCAGGTGACCTTTATAAATGTACTTTGTGAAAGACATAGACTACTTGAACTTTGGACCAAACATGAATGTTTTTGGAGGATTTTTAAGTCCATCAAAAGACAAAAGGAAAATTGTTAACTGCAGAGGAACAAATACATCGATATTGTATCTTTTCTTCGTAATATTGAAACTATGTCAGCAAAAAATGAGAACAAGAAAAGGATATTCTAAATAAGAGGGCAAAACTTGAGAGTTGTGTGATGAAAATGACTACAATGTGTTTTGCTTCAATTCGTCTCTCTCGCTTAACATCTCGTTACGCCAAAGATAAGATGGGCTGCAGAAGTGCATCTGCACATGATATATACACATCAACCATTGGAATCTAAGAAGAGATGAAAATAATTACATTGTCTTTTACTCCAATCTTCTCTTTCTAACATTTGTTATAATATCACGTATGGCTGAGATACAGTGTTGTCATTACAACTATACAGAAATTTATTACTTATCCAAATCATAGATACTAAAAAGGGATCCTTACATTATTTTGTTATTTATATCACATGACACATTTACTTGAAGAAGCCATACTATGAGTAAATTCAAGATTGCATCGTTTCAAGCCTTGAAATGATGAATTTGAAGGTTTTCATCATCACGCTTCTTGAAGTTGCTGTTTTTGCGATGAGTGAAAAGCATTCCCCAGTTATAGGCCTTGTACTTTGCAGGTTTCTTCTCATTCACCAGCTCCTCCAAGGGTTCTATCCAAGTATAATGAGATGGATTGAAGAAGAATGGAATTGAAAACCTTTCCCTTTCAGAGTTCACCACCACCCGATGTTCCACGCTCTCATATTCATCATTGCTCCAGACCTGAATAAGCATTGTGACCATTTACAAATTATACATCAACAATTAAATTTTCTGTTCTTCTATCTATTTTTTTGATGTCTAGAGCGGGGGGGTCCATCAGAAACAGACTCTCTACCCCACATCTGAGGTAGTGGTATGGACTTTGTACACCTACGCTCCCCAAACCCCACATTGTGGGTATATACTGGGTCTATCTACTTCTTTGATAAGCTTACCTGGATAGTGTCACCAACATTTATAATGTAAGCATCGGGAGTAGGTTTAACTCTAATCCATTCTCCATCAGTTTTCCTCCTTACTTCAAGCCCTCCAATATCGTCTTGTGCCAAAATGGTGAGTCCACCTGCATCTTTGTGTCTACCAACTCCTAAAGCCAGATGAGGGATAGGACAAGGGGGATAGTGGTTCAGCCTTACAAAACTAGTTTGGTCTTTAAAGAACCCATTCATCCTTTTTGCTGACAAGCCTAAGCTGAGGGAGATCAGCTCCAGTAACTTGTAGGACAACTTTTGCACTTCTTGAACATACTCTTCACACACCTCCCTGAAACGCCAATTATAAATAAATCTTGGTCAGCTTAATGTTTTACTGGAGGGGAACAGTCCTGATTTACCCATCTAACACACGAATTTACCTTCCGTCATATTTTGAGCCATACATACCCTTGACATTAACAAATCGTTTGATGTTCGCCCTTGACTTTAAGGGAGCTCCAACATTGGCTAGATGGATTCAACTGTCAAAATACTTTGGAAGAAAAGGTCTAACTTTACCTCTCTATTTTTACTATGGTTTAAAATTACCCTCCGTTATACTTCGGTTGGAGCTCCTTCAGGTCAAGGGCAAAGACGACATGATTTACTAACGATAAGAGTATGAATTACCCAAAAAGTATAAGATATTCTGTATATTAGAGGAGGATTTTTGACCTTTTTCCCAATATTAACCTGTGGGTATAAAATGGAATATTACCTTAATTCCGGAGGGTAGTCAGGCCATTGGGTGTGCAACTCCTTGAGCTCCTTGTCATCAGGCTCATGAGAAAGTGGGATCATAGTTGGATTCTCCACAGTAAAATCAAAGACTTCTTTCCAGTCCCTAACATTTTTTGTGAGCTCAGTATCATAATATCCCATTGAGTTCAGCTCATCTCTCTTCACTCTTCTCTTTTCCACTTTAGATAAGGCGAAGAACTTTCTTGATGCCAAATCAATCTTTTCTCTGCACTCTAAGGACACCCCATGATTGATCACTTGGAAAAATCCCCACTTCTTGCATGCATTTTTTACCTCAGCAACTAGACTTGCTAACTCCTTGCAATTTTTCTCAGTAGATATATCTGGAGAATTCAGTGTTGAGAGATCAATCACTGGAATGCCCTCTGCTTCAGTTATGGTGAGTTTTGGCCTGTGTTCAACATCTTGGATGAAAGTTGGATCGACTTCTCCCATTGCGGAATTATTTGGTAGGTATCACAATCACGGAGGTGTAATAGACTTTGGACAGTGGAAATGCTTGTCATACAAGTGATTGAGGTTACTGGGGTTTTATAGTTGTAACGATGACTGAAGCCTAGATGTTGAATGATCTCACCTACTACATTTCTTTATAAGTATTGGAGGGGTTTTGTTTTCATCTTGTTGCATTATTGATGCAAATTTTAGTACTGTTACTATTCCCACTATAATGGGTCATGATGGAGGAAATGAGAACCATAACTTTAAATGAACAAATAATAAAAGGCAGCCCGGTGCACTAAAGCTCCCGCTATGCGCAGGGTCCGAGGAAGGGCCCCACCACAAAGGTGTATTTACCTTGCATTTCTGCAAGAGGCTGTTTTCAAGGCTTGAACCCGTGACCTCTGGTCACATGGCAGCAACTTTACCATTACTCCAAGGCTCCCCTTCAAAAGGAAATTACAAATTAGAAGAACAAATAATGAGAGTACGTAATTAGTACCTTTCACAGGTGTATCTTGTTTGATCCACAGTTCATTAACTTGTAAATATCAATAATGACTAAAGATTAGTAAGACAAGCAAACCATTTAAAAGAAAGGCCACAACTTTATTTCTCTTCAGCTGAAAACAACAGCTTAATAGTACAAGATTAATCAAGTTCTCATAGACTACATTTTCTCATTACAAGTCACCAATTCTAAAGTGATCTATTTGAATGTTCTCAACATTAAGTTTCTTGAAATTACTAAGGTTTCTTGTGGTGTTAAATTTGCCCCAGTTGTAAGCCTTGTATTTTGCAGGTCTTTCTTCACTGATCAGTTCCTCCAAAGGCTCAACCATTACATAGTGAGATGGGCCGAAGAAAAATGGAATCGAAAATCTCTCTTTCTTGGAGCTCGCTACCACCCTATGTTCCACACTTTCGTATCTGTCATTGCTCCAAACCTGTGAAATTTTTTCATTTCCAGTCGACCAAGAAAATGGCGTTGGCTCAACAAAAGTATTTTGCTTTTCTATCAAAGATTAGGCAGCACGGGACAAAGGTCATACCTGAATTATGTCACCAACATTGACAATATAAGCATCTGGAGTCGGTTTAACTTGTATCCATTCTCCATCTGTCTTGCGTTTCACCTCTAGGCCTCCAACATCATCTTGAGCAAGGACAGTCAAGGCGAGTGAATCCTTGTGCCGGCCAACCCCCAAAGCCAAATGACGAACTGGGCATAGTGGATAGTAATTTAATCGCATAAAAGTTGTTTGGTCTTTGAAGTAGCCACTAAGCCTTTTGGATGATAAGCCTAAGCTTAGAGCAATTAATTCTAGCAACTTGTAGGAAAGTTTCTCAACATCTCGAGCGTATTCTTCACATGCCTCCCTGTAAAGTCCAAACTACTCGATTAAATCATAGAACCATTTCTAAAAGCAGCTACGATACAATCTATGACGCATTGTACTTAAGAGAAATTGAAAAAGGAAAAACTTTCAACTTCATCATATGAACAATTCTAGAAAAAAAATTACACCAAGTTCATACCCGTGGGCACTAAATAAGTTTTCCTCCGCTTAAGGATAACAATTCGTTACCAATATCTTATCATCTTAAATCTAAACTGGATGTATACCAACAGGGTTCATAACGTTATACACCAAAGAGAGATACGATAGAGTTTATTCTTCTAAACAATGAATAGAGTTGCTTGGACTCTCCAAAAATGAAGCCGGGTGCATGTCAGATCCTCCAAAAGGTAGTTCATTTTTAGAGGATCTGACACGGTTGCACGTCATGCAACAATAATATTTTTGAAGAGCCTGAATAACATAGTTAACAACAAAATGTACTCTATCCGATCCATTTTACTTTTCATGTTTTTTCCACGTCCAATTGGGAATGAGAAAAGATATATATATATTAATAGAAGTACCCGAAATTAGTAGGGAAATCAGGCCATTGATTGGTCAGTTCCATGAGTTCCATATCATGTGGTTCATGAGAAGCAGGCAAAATGGTTGGATTCTCAACAACAAAATCAAAAACTTCTTTCCAATCCCTAACATTTTTAGTATGTTCTGTATCATAAAACCCCAAAGGATTATTTTCATCTCTGCTCACTTTCCTCTTCTCCTCAGTAGGCTGCAAGAAGAATTCCCTTGATGCTCTTTCTATTTTTTCGCGACACGCCGATGGAACACCATGGTTAATCACTTGGAAAAAACCCCAGTTCTTACATGCATCACCAATTTCTGCTACAAGATTTGTTACTGCTGAAGAAGTATCTGAGGGGTCATTGGTTAGAAGTGGAGAGAGATCAATTAATGGGATGTTTTCTGCCTCAGTTGTGCTGAGTTTTGGCCTGTGTGCAGCATCTTGGAAAAATGATTCATCAACATCTCCCATGATAATTTCTTGAGACAAGTGAGAAGGTGGGCAGAGAATCTTGTTGTTTAAGGTGGTGGGCGCAATTTGTCACATGATATATAGTGACACAACTGTCACAGGATACATTGAATATGGACATACTATTTTTGGTATTTGGCGTTTCTCGAAGATTTTTCCACTTCAAGCGTTTAATGCATGAGCAATTTTTTTGAGTGCTTTTAAAAAAATTTCCAGTTCAAGCGGTTGCTGCATGAGAAATATTTTTGAGTGGTTTTAAGTTTTTTTCCAGTTAAAATGTATTTTAAATCACAAATAAATGGTCAAAATAACAAAATGAGTTTATATTTTCATAGCATAATATAACACAAGTTATGTGGTAAAAGACCTGTGTATTCTCTTAAGAGAAATAACTTAATTCCTACATGACTTTTGTTGGGCAATCTCTAAACTTATGTCTTGCGAAATTAGTCATGTGCTATTGATCCAAAAAAATTGTATTAAATAAGCATGGACAAAAATTACAGACCAAGATAGGGTCAAACTGTGCAAAAACTTCATCTACTATAATGTCCCCAAGCTGAAGTTAAAACACTAGATGGTAATCCGGTTAAAAAATCTCTTGTACTTATTAAACATTGAAACTGATGAAAATAATAGTACTAGGCTTGGAGAAAAGTAGTAATACTAACAAAGGTATCGGTGATTCTTCATGTTCAACATAAAGTAGTTAACAAAGATTAATGCAAATAAAGTCTGCCATGATAAATCAATATCCTCTGCAGATATATGGCCAGATTCAAAATTCTAAGTCAGTGATTGTACCTACTACTTAATACTAGAGAAATAGATCCACCCATGTCTGCACAAGAGAAAGCCAAAATAAGAAGGTATCTTGCTCATCTTTTCTTTAACACGTACAAGAATATCAATGTATCAAAGATTTAAGAACTAAAGTCGTCAATTATGTCTTTCCTTTAGATAAAAACAGAAAGGAAAGTGGACTTTCTCTGTAGCTAAGAGTTGATGAAGATATCATACAAGTTCACCATATGAAGAATGGAAGACAGCACTCCCAGATTGTAGAAGTCCGAGGGATAAAGGTATATAGGGTGAACTAACCAAATACAGTTATTTACACGAAAGAGAGATGGGGAAGAAAAAGTAAACAAGCTAAAAGGAACACCAAGTGTGAAATTTTGAATCAACCTAATATTCTTCAAGCAGCAGGCATTGAGGTTGAGATGACCACATAGGGCAAGTATTGAAGGCCGTCCTGAATTTTGCCCACGGCTGTGCTATGAGCTGCACGAAGATTCTCAGCATATGCATTGGCCTTCTCCTGGATTGATTTCTGTGGAACCTCAGGTGAATCAGCAGAAACACCTCTCACTGCTGCTAAATATGCTTCAGCCACTTCCGTTATCCCTGGAAAAGCATAATGAAGCTAATCAAGAGAGATAGATGCCATCCACTTCACCCAAGTTTTTTACACCACGAACAAGACACATCGAAAAGCAAACATGTTCCATAGGAAAAATCAGATGAAGTGTTCCTTAAAGGTGTTATTCATACATACGGGTAGACAAAAGTGTCTTGAGAGAGGCAAGTCTTTCTCCAAAGTCAATCACCTCATTTCAACATCACCAAACCAGTAATTTTGAATTCAAGATAACTAGCAGCGGAGAAACACATCATCAGTTGAAATAACTCTCACTAAATAGTGTAGTTCTCATAGTTCTGCACCGAAACATTTACAAGGAGACCTGGAAAACTAAATTAACTACAATAAAACTTTATATAATTAAAAGACAGAAGAAACAAGACAAGCAAACGTACTTGACAGAATACCTTAGTTCGATGACCTTTTTGAATTATTTAATATACAATCGAAGAGGTCATAAACAGGTTGGTCATCCATCAATATTAGTTACAGAAAACAACGGACAGCAGATGAAATTCCTTAAAAGGGAATAAAGAAACAAGATAAAAGTCACAAAAGAATAAAATTATATGTTGACACAAATCTACCTGTAATAAAGCTGGAAGAAACTGCTTCAACACATCCAGTCATCGAACATGCCTTCGCTCGGATTACCTTAGCTCTTTCAATTGAATCTTCAGGCCATTCCATTTTCACAATTTCCGCATTTGCATCCTGGTCCGCAACTTTATTTGCAGTTGAAATGATTGATTTCCCAAGCATTACAAGTTGAGTCGCAGCAAAGCAACACAACTCTGAAAGTCGCTGTGTACATAAGAACCAATCAGTGACAGGTCAAGTAGATCCATTACTCCCAAAGTAGAAGCTACTTGCTTCTTTGCTCAAAAGAGGTTCCAGACTAACTAAACATTTACATACATGAACACCCTCTGAATGAAGAGTATCCAGCCTTCGAGCAGTCCTTTGAATCATGTCATTAGGAGCTAGTCCACCCAAAACATTTGTAAATCTGCAATTCAATGAAATCCAGAACTTAACACCAGTATTCCAGTTCTTAGTAACTAGACACAAACTTAAAGGTAATCAAGCTACTCGGCACAAGAACTTAGTGTCTGGATTCACTAACTGTCAACATTTCAATCACATACTCCATGTTCCCATATATTTATCAAGAACTATATACTTGGTAAAACATGTTGAAGTAGAAAAAAATTCATAACAGGTAAAGCATATTAAAGTTCAATATTTACCCTGCTGCCAATTCTGCAGCCTTGTTCACACTAGAATCATGCAAATTTTTCACCTCATCAGTGCTCTCTGCAATGCCAGTCTCAATTTCCTTCCCTTTTCCTGACTCTTTACCACTTCCATATACTTCAGAACTCAAGTCAAAAATCTGCTGAACCTCTTTAAGCTTTCCATCATATGAAGACCTCTGACCTGTTGGAAGCTTAGCTTTTCTTCTATTGAACAACAAAGCATAATGGCTGGACAATGCCTCCAGCTCCTGCATGTAATTCACATGATAAGACACAGGATTTCCAGGAAAAAAACTTGACTAAGTACAAAGATCACTATGAGTAAGAACTGACCTCCAATTGCTCGGGACCTCCATAAATATAAAAGCATCTATCAAATGTAACTTCTTCATAAAACTGATCTCCATCTGTTTCTCCTCCCCCTTCTTTGGATCCTGGGTCAACTCTAATACCAGTTTCCGATATCAGCAGATCCATAGTTTCTTTTCCAAGTAGCTCAAGCATATGCATTCCTTTAGCAGTAAAAGCTTTTCCAGTCTGCAAGAAATTGTGCACAATAAAAACAGCATGCTAAAACACACTCCACCTGCCCAAACAGATAGAAAACCAAATTTTGTGCAAACCTCTAGTATGGATGGTGCAACAGAATCTGTTGCGGCAGGTGCGCCACCATTTACAGCCGAATTTTCAAGCCTGAAAACAAAAGGCAAAATAACATTTGCTAGACAACTTTGGCATTACTAAACAAAGGAATAAGCAGATAACTGACATTGGTGACAGTATATTCATCAGCATAAATTTCTTTATTCGGTCCAAATTTACGAAAGAAGATCAGTCAGTTCTACTGTCCTTTCCTACTTACAAGAACTCCAATACTAACTTAGCAGGAGCACAAATTTCTCGTGTTTAATGGGAAGGTGCTTAATTTCCATGTTTCCAAACAGTTGGAATTTATGAATACTTCTCTTAGTCCAGAAATATGCAAGCATAAAATTTCTTTTATTCCAGAACATTTTTCCACCTAATTTGCCAAAGGGAAAATTCCCCAATCATGTGTCAAAAATCATAAACTTTTCTACCATGCCACAATATATTAAGCACAACGAACCATACAAGTCAACAGAAGTTAACAAAAACAAACTCCCAATTTGTCCCCCAACAATCAGCTCCATAAATTACAGAATTTATTTCAAACACAAGATGAGGAACTACTTAAAATAAATCTAAAAATTGTCTCCAAAGTAGCTGGTCAATCAATCCTCTGAGGTGAAGGTTCCAGAGAACAGGACTAAGAAAAATAACAATAATGTTGCGATCAGTTTTTTTTTTTTTGGACGAGTAAAGTTTAGTTTTATTCAACAGTAATGTCGCAATCATACATCAGAAGACCTACTTGTGGACTAAATCAGAACTTCCTCTGAATGCATTTCCTAGTGCTTGCCAAGCTCCTGAAGCAAAATTCTCAACCGAATGGTCAATAACTCTCAAACCCTGCATATATTTTGGAAGGTTAAAAGCATGACCATACCAAACAAATATAGCATATCTACTTCAGACCTTATGATACTTCTATACAAATTGGCAAAAAATGAGGTTTGACTGTTGAAGGGGTATCAATGCTCAAGAAAAACTTTTAAAAATTGGATTCCCTATTGAGTCAACTAAGCAGCAGAACTAGCTTGGTAGCACTTGCCTGGCCAAGCAATGAGTCTTCACTAGCTTTCTCTAATTTTTCTAGAGCAGCCTTACGTTTTTTGTCATTCTCGTCTTCACTTCCCTCTTCAACCAATACTTCTCGCTCACCATCTTCCAAAGATTCGGAGTCCTCCAGAGCATTTTGTACATCTGCAAGGCTTTTTGCAGCTGTTTTAGCAGCTTCAACGGCCTGCAAAAGTGACAACCCGTATAAATATAATGCATGCAGGCATTCCAGGTGTATATTTAAGTGCGTAACCCTGCCATAACAACAAGAACAAGTACCCATGATTGTCGACCGAAAGCTTATTAATCTGAGAGCCTCAGCTTATGTTGTTATTCTAATGCTCAATTAGCAAAGTGTAGACTAGTCCCCATAAAAATGGTAGGTGAAAAGGAAAAGAAATAACTCAACTCAAATGGCATGCAATCTACTGGTAGGTCTTGATGTTTGGATTATATCAAGTTACAATACTATTCTCAAGCACCAATACATAATTGAGCTCCTTTCAGAGGCTAGAACTGATAACTACATAATAACTTAACAGAATCTAAATGCCAATTAGAACTAAGTTTTTACTACATTATAGACAGGATCAGATTCGGCTCTGGTTTCAATGAAATGTCAAATTTAATTTAAATCAGTTGAAGTTCATCTTTGCCTCCCAGGAAAACCCTCTCCTCCTGTCAAAATTCCATAATGCTGCTACATTGCAAAACAGAAATTTAAAGGGATCATGACAATAATTTGTGCTTACCGGTATGCAAATATAAAAACATTTCTTTTGGATTTCTGCATCACTTTGACACTTCCCCAAGTACAAACAGATCTAAACTCAACTATTATGTTACTGATGATCATCGCAGAAGGATATCACAGTAACTCGTAGAAATGATGTAGAACCACACATGCTCCCCCTAGGGGAGTCTATCCGACTCCAGACTCGATACAAAGTACTCTTAATTCTCACTTATCATTGATATCATACAGCAATATAAGGCATCTTTCAGTTGAGGCATTGCAAGAATTGTACTCCCTCCATCTCAATTTGTTTGTCTTACTTTTATTTTTAACCGTTTCAAAAAGAATGTCTTTTTCCTCTTTGGCAACCTTTTAATTTCAACTTTCCATGTGGCATGCTTAACACCACAATATTAAAGGGCATTTGAGCACGTACTTATAATTGAAAATGTAATAACTAGTACCAATTACTGATAGGGAGAGTCCTAAACACACTAATTGTCTAATTCCTAGATCAGTTGGTAGAGCTAATAGAAATCTTTCTAATCATCACATCACATCAGTACTCAAAAGAAAAATAACAAACAACATCAGAAAATCTTTTTCACAATTGAATCGACGCTAATTACATTCTATCAAAACGAAGTGAATCTAAACAGCAAGATCAACCAGATAAAAGCAACAACATTACAAACGCAAAACTAAAATTCTATCAAAACTAAGTAAATCTAAATATCAAATCAACAAGATGATAATCAACTACACTACAAACACAACAAAAAAAGGAATTAAAAAATGTTAGCAAAGAAATATGAGTACATTGCGGGAGATCTCTTCGGCAGCGGTAGTAGCAGCTTTCTGAATATCCGATATATAAGAAAACGCAGAAAATCCCCAGCCTCCCCATCCTCCTCCACCGCCGCCGCCGCCGCCACCTGTCACCGGAGGCGGATGAGCTTCTTCTTCATGCTTTTCCACTATCTCTTCAGTCGAAGGCTTCGTCGTATCGTCCACCATTTTCGCCCCGAAAATCGGTAACGGGAAGAACCAAATTGATATGCTAGTAATTGATTTGTGTGATCTGATTTGTGAATAAGTTCAAACGTGAATTTTAAGGCAAAACGGTAAGGAACGACGTCGTATAATACATTAAACAAAATAATTAGGGCATTTTCTGTCAGGTGCTTTTTGTTTTAGGAAAAAAAAGGAGCTACAATTTATAGTCGCCCGATTCACTTTTATTTGTTACGTTTTGATTCACGAGAATCAAAATGAATAGATTTTGACCAGCAATTAAGAATATATATTTTTTTTAATCGTATTAATATAAGAATAATTTATTATATTTTTCGTGTAATTTTTTAATATCTGTACTTTATATTGAAAATACTAAATTAATTTAAATTAATTGAAGGAGAGTGTTGAAGTACGAGCTTAAGTCGTGAAAACAGTTTCTTGCAAAAATGTAAGGGAAGCTGCATATAATTGACCCTTGTGGTCCGACCTTTCTTTCATTGGACTCCGTGCATGCCTGAAGATTTAATACATCGAGCTACCCAATTTAATTTGGTTTAGTTATGAATATTGTCAAATTGACTTTCGTAAAATAAAACATACCAAGTAAAAGTGAGCAAAGAGAGTAATTATTTTTTTATAATTATAATTTTCGGGTCAGTTGTGTGTAACTCAGCTAATTCCACACACCACGATATATATCATTGTCCAACTCCCACCAACAATAAATATATCGAAGCTCGAATAAATAGGAAAAATCAACCCAACATTTTTGTTTTCGTAAAGTTTAAACTTATATCATGTTTCTCAACTTACTTTGACAAGTTATGATGTAAAATTAATAATATATATTAGATTGCAAAAATAAACTCTCTTTTTTTTTTATTAGAATGTATAGCTGGTCTAGGAAAATTTCTAACAACCTTTTTGGGAAAACATATCCTGAACTGTTATATCTTTTCATTTACAAACAAATAGTGATTATTACTTAGATTAGCACAATACAAAAAGGAAAAAGCGGTCCTGCAAAGTTTTAGCATAAATTGTATGGGTTTTGGATTATTTTGATCCTTTATAATTCAAATAGTCAGTGATGTATATAAAATATGATCATTTTGATCCTAAATCCCAACTTATGACTTTGATTCAATAGACTGTGACTCCGAAAATGGCCAAAGATACAACACCAAAAAGAAAAAGAAAAACAATATTTTACCTATACATAAATGTTCTCATTTAGTAGGAAAATGCATTTTTTTATAGTTTCTCTTGATATAATTGTTCCTTTGAAATTGTCAACTCTCAAAAAGTAAGAAATGAATTTGGAGTTAAATTCTCTTGTTCTTAATTTAGTTTGAAGATGTTATTGCTACAGAAACGAATGAAGGTATCTGTTTGTGATGATTAACTGATAATGTTTGTCGTAGCCTCGTAGGATAGCTTGGTTTCTTTGCTAAGGGAGGCCGAGGAAGCACACAGGTGTGATAGACGAAGGAGGAACCATCACTTTTTTAATAGAGTTTAGAGTTTAGGATCAAAATGATCACCATTTACATACATTCAAGGACTATAAGTGATAGTATATATAAATTGAAGGACAAAAAAATGAAATGTGATCCAAGAATAGATGCTGTGATAAATAAACGATAAAAATAGTCACTACAAAAATAGTACTCAAAGGTACTGTTGTAATTGTGTCATGTTTTATTTAGTCAGTACATCTAATAAGAAATTTCCAATTTCCAGTGTACAATTGACTATATAAAAGAATATTTCAATATCATATGTCTTTACAGTTTGATTCTTTTAACTAGTTTACTGTGAAAATGAAATTGGTGAATCTCTTAATAACCCTGGAAAATTGGTGGTGGTGGTGAGGCATATAGCGAGCCCAATGTTGGGGGAAGAACGACGTCCTCAAAAGCGGGTGGAGCTGGTACTGGTGCTGAGTGGCCAGGTAGTGGAGGTGAGGCTACAGGTGGTGGTGGTGAGGCTACTGGTTTTGGAGGTGAGGCCACCGTTGGTGGTGTTGAGTGGACGGGAAGTGGAGGTGAGGCTACTGGTTTTGGAGGTGAGGCCATTGGTGATGGTGGTGAGGCTACTGGTTTTGGAGGTGAGGCCACTGGTGGCGGTGGAGAGTGGACGAGAAGTGGAGGTGAGGCTACTGGTGGTGGTGGTGGTGAGGCAACTGGTTTTGGAGGTGAGGCGATGGGAAGTGGAGGTGAGGCTACTGGTAGTGGAGGTGAGGCTACTGGTTTTGGAGGTAAGGCCACTGGTGGTAGAAGTGGAGGTGAGGCTACTGGTTTTGGAGGTGAGGCCACTGGTGGTGGTGGTGAGGCTACTGGTTTTGGCGGCGAGACCACTGGTGGTGGAGGTGAGGCTACAGGTAGTGGAGGTGAGGCCACTGGTGGTGGTGGTGAGGCTACTGGTTTTGGAGGTGAGGCCACTGGTGGTGGTGGTGAAGCTACTGGTTTTGGAGGTGAGGCGACGGGAAGTGGAGGTGAGGCTACTGGTTTTGGAGGTAAGGCCACTGGTGGTGGAAGTGGAGGTGAGGCTACTGGTTTCGGAGGTGAGGCCACTGGTGGTGGAAGTGGAGGTAAGGCTACTGATTTCGGAGGTGAGGCCACTGGTGGTGGTGATGAGTGGACGGGAAGTGGAGGTGAGGCTACTGGTTTTGGAGGTGAGGCCACTGGTGGTGGAAGTGGAGGTGAGGCTACTGGTTTTGGAGGTGAGGCCACTGCTGGTGGAAGTGGAGGTGAGGCTACTGGTTTCGGAGGTGAGGCCACTGGTGGTGGGGGTGAGTGGACGGGAAGTGGAGGTGAGGCTACCGGTAGTGGAGGTGAGGCCACTGGTGGTGGTGGTGGTGGTGAGTGAACCGCAGGTGGAGGTGATGCAATCGGAGGTGGGGGTGAGTGGACGGGTGGTGGAGGTGAGGCCACTGGTGGTGGTGGTGAGTGGACGGGTGGTGGAGGTGATGCAACCGGAGGTGGGGGTGAGTGGACGGGTGGTGGAGGTGACGCTACTGGAGGTGGAGGTGAAGCCACTGGTGGTGGTGGTGAGTGGATCGGAGGTGGAGGTGAGGCCACTGGTGGGGAAGGTGAGGCCACTCGTGGGGGTGGTGACGCTACTGGAGGTGGAGGTGAGGCCACTCGTGGGGGTGGTGACGCTACTGGAGGTGGAGGTGAGGCCACTCGTGGTGGTGGTGACGCCACTGGAGGTGGAGGTGAGGCCACTGGTGGTGGTGGTGAGTGGACTAGAGGTGGAGGTGAGGCCACTTGTGGTGGTGGTGACGCCTTTAGAGGTGGTGGTGACGCGACTGTTGATGGTGGAGATGGCTTTGGTTGTGGACTCGTTGGTGTTGATGGCTTTGATGGTGGAGAACTTGTAGGTGTTTCAGGGTCTTTTGGACTCAGTCCTTCCCTTGAAACTCCGCAAAGTCCTTTACTGCAATCAACAGGCTTGCTCAGAACAGGGAAACACTCCTTCTGTGTCTTCTGGTCTGATCTCCCCACAATACAATTCTCCTTGCCATTTATCACAACATGATTGGAGTGTGATGTCTTACACGTTTCATCCATGCTCTCGAAGTAGTTCTTTGAGAATGTGAAATTGTCCAATTTGGGCAAGGTACAAAGGTTCTTTGGAACATTTCCCATGAAGCTGTTTGATGCAATGTCAAAGATTTCGACTTTCTGCATGGATTTTAAATCCTTAGGTAAGGATCCAACAAACTTATTTCTGCCAAAATCAAACACTGTTAGGCTCACGAGCTTGGAAATTTCTTCAGGCAAACAACCAGAGAGTTCATTGTTGGTGACTATGAGCTCATCTAATGTGTTGCCCATTTTACCAATACTTTTTGGGATGCAACCATAGAATCTGTTATTCGCCAATACCACCACTGAAGCATTGGAATTGCCAAAGTTTTCAGGGATAATGGAGTGGAATCGGTTATCATTGAGAAATATTGCATCAAGATTCTTATCAAATAGCCCAGAAGGCACTTGACCTTCAAAGTTGTTGAACCTAAGATCAAGGTACTTGAGTTTAGGCAACTCAAGCAAAACATCAGGGAATTGCCCCACGAAACGATTGTTGCTGAAATCAGCCTCATCCAAAAGCAAAAGATTTTTAATGCTCCTAGGAATGATTCCACAGAACCGATTTGAATTAAGGTGGATGAGACTAACATCAACCAAGTGGCCAATTTCCACGGGAAGGTGGCCAGCTATGTCTGCGTGGTTGAGATCAATCCCAGCGACAACAGTGATCGTGGGATCATCAAGAGCTTGGTCACAAAAGACACCCTTATAGGCACAGACATCAGCACCTTCCCAGTTAGCTGTGAACTTAAATGGATCGGAGTAAACAGCTTTCTTCCATGCCTGCAGACCAATATAAGCTTTTTTCAACCTGTCATTCTCGAATTTCAAGTTAACGGTCATCTCCTCCAATGTATTCGAAAGTTCCTCATTGTCACCTAAAAGCTGGCGACGAGCAATAAAAGCCGCCTCAGCATCAGTCAATGCAAAAGATGATGAAAATGAACAGAACGAGACAAGGAAAACGAGAAAGCAACCCGAGGCCAGCATCTTTATTAGTTGTGTTGTAAGCCCCAAGGTTGCCTGTTGTAATGCATTCTGCAAAGGAAAATGAGGCTTATATTGGCAAAGGAAGGAAAGCTAATGGTTGATAGACGTTTAACGAATTTTGTGCACCATACAATTTGGAAGGTCAAATTAACATCAAACACAATGTTCTAACGGTTTGCTAAACTTCCAGAGGTAATTCTTCATCCGTCCTTTGCCTACAAGCATGGAAAATCACCAAGTATGCAACTTCTTTTGTTACCGTCTAAAAAAATGGACATCAATACATAAACATGTTTTCATTTTCTTTATGCTACTAAATAATTAGTTGAATTTTTCCATTAAAGTTTTGAGATATTCACAATGCATTGGCTTTTCTAGTGGATCTCAGTTTTTCCATTAGCAGAGTCAATTAGATGACAATAAATCATTCAAGAAAACAATCCTTTTGGGTTATTGTGAAAATATTATTCATTACTATAAGATTTTAGTAGTTCAGTTATGTTCAAAGTTTTAAAATATTTCTATTGAATGATGAAAGATTTTTTTTTACTATTTTATATATAGATTTTGTACCTTTTTTATAGAACTATATTCAATACTGTAAAAAAAAAATACACCGATAAAATTAACAAGTAAAGGATTTTGAAGGTTAAAGGAAAAAGGTTTTGCTAGTCTCATCCTTGAGTCACCCCTGAGCGGGAAGTGGATGTATTCACGTTAGACAGACTTCTTAAAACTAGACTTATGCACCACCAAGACTACAATCTAGTGATGTTATTATGAATTTATTATACAGTAAGGGTGAGTTTAATTCGTATTCAAATAAAGTAGGATAGGCTAATATGTTCATGCCCCGAGAAAACCCAAATGGTGTCATTTCTGGATATGAAGATCAATTTTTATTGGTGCAACCACTTCTGGGTCCTGCATAGATATGAAATGCAACCCATGCACCAAGCCACCTTTTTTGGTAGATCATTTATGTGCACCAGAACTTGGATTTAATCTAAAAGCTCATTTATCAACACTTGGTCAACACAACGTTCAGCTAACCCAATATTATTTAAGTAGGTTCTTAGTAACAATTAAGGAACAGCAAACGGAAAGAAAACGCAGGGTGGGCAGCAATAATTAAACACCATCCAGGGGTATGTAGAAACTTCATTGATATTTAGAATATACGCGGAACAAACCATATTTATTTACATTCAGAACAAATGGCAACCCCTAAACTTGCCCATAAACTACACTAACAAAAATACGCGACAACATCCACACAGGCTTTAACATTACATCACCAGAAATTTTACAACATTGGCCAAAGATGCACTATTCAACTCCATTCCTTGACCTTATTACTCTGAAGCTCCAAAGACCAAGCCCTGCATGAACCTCCATATCAATAATCAAGCGTAGTCGAGTACCAAACAGGGTGTGTTCCTCTAGCTCTGAGCAGTTTGGTATAGGGTGAATCTGGCATTCTAGCTTTCTCCTCCTCCTCAAGCTCTTCTCTTGTCTTTGGCAATCCATCGGGTATAGGACAATGTCTTGCCCCTTCTGCCTCAAGATTCATAGCTTTGGCTGATTCTTTGCTTCTATTTCTGGCTTTGTGCATTTCTGAAATTCCATGCAAGCAGCTAATGAGAGTTTTTACGCCCCCTGCTTGAAGTATTAGCCTCTCTACCTCCTCCTTGGGTTCTTCTTTCTGGAAACATGATCAAATTTAAATTCAATAACATAGTTAGTACTTCATCTGAGGTAGTGGTACGGACAAGCGTACACTTTGCCCTCCCCAGACCCCACTTGATGGGAATACACTCGGTATGCTGTTGAGAAGGGTGCTACACATTACATAGCTTAAGGTCATCACAAAATTTGAACAAAAGATCACTTGGACAGGATTTTCAAAAAGATCAAGAACTAATTGGCTTGATGAACTTACGAATCCAATCCAGATGGAATTGTGAGCCAACTTTATGTCTTTATGTGGCAGTCATATACACACAAAATGAAAACACATTTTTGTTAGCTCTTTGTCATTACCTTTTACTTCAAACTGGAAGTTTGGAAATATTGAACCACAAGCCCCAATAGTAGTTAGATATCTTACACCATCGGGATAAGTTGAGAACTAATGCAAATTTTACCCCAAGAACCAAGTCTTGGAGAGGAGTTAGGCCTCATTTGTTTGCATTAACTTCAGTCCATTAAGTGCATTTGTTTTTTTAAAAAAAAAACCGCCTCTTAATGTGTCTGAAATCCCCTGAATCAATAAGATATGAAAAAGAGTCCGAATAGTATTCCCTCAAAACTCTCTCACTTTGTTATTTTCCTCTCTATATACGTGTAAAATGAATTAAAATAACTTAATTTATTATCAAATGAATTATAATGCAATGGATTATAATACTAATAATTCACGTATTGAATTATTTATTTTCCTCACACTTTGTTATTAAAAATATTGAACTATTCTAGTAATTCTAACTTAAACCTCAAAAATCTCTCACTGTTGTAGTAATTCATTTTATGATTACATCTTATCACAATAATTTTTAATCGATATATCTTTTTTTAATAATTTAGATAGTTCAATGATCATATTTAAATATTAAAAAAACAAACAGTCTTAATCATTCAGAGATCTAGAAACAACATCTTAAGCATTCAGACATCCATTCATATACAGACGTCTTAATCTTAAAAAGAACAAATGCACCCTTAATCAATCTATAGAAACAAGATCCTATTATTTAACGAAACATCATAAATATAGTAGAGCACATTGCAGGCAAATAAGAATGCAGAATTTTATTCCAAGAACCTATAAAGATGTGCTGATTACGAACTTACTTCAAGATCTTTGAGTTCAAAATAGGCCTGCCAGCAGCTATACGAATCATCCCCTTCTAGAACAGAACAATAATCTGCAAATTACCATACACAGAGTCCATTAGTAATTCAAGAAGCAGAAAAGGCTTAATACTTTAGACAACAAAAAGCAAGTTCAATTAGTAGATATTCCCTCCATCCCAATTTTTTGTTAGTCAATATGGACATGAATTTAACTACACAAGCTAGAACAAGACACAAATTTAATTAATTAATCATACAACAACCATAACATGCCCAATGAAATCACGCAAAATGGGATTGGTGGATGGTAGAGTGTTCGCGCACCTTACCACTAACTCTTGGAGGTAGAGAGGCTGCTTCCAAAAGACCCTTAGCTTAAATGAAGCAAATCTTAGTAGTAGCTAAAAGAAAAAAGGAAACCTAAGTAATCTATCATATTTAACAATTTTTAAAACATAGAAAAACTATTTAACCCCAATCACGGTTCCATGTCAAGTCATTGTCATGTGAATAGGAGGTCACGGGTAGAAACAGCCTCTTGCACAAATGCAAGGCAAGGCTCTATCTGTGCAAGGCAAGGCTGCCTACAATACACTATCGGTGGGGCCCTTCCCTAGGCCTGGGTATAGCGAAAACTTTAGTGCACATACCTAATTTTTTTATGGTTCCATGCAAAGCTGTGTTATAATTGTTAGAAAATAAGCTAAACACTATTTTCTTGTAAAAGGACATCCTTTTTTCGATTCGTGAATAATAAGGGGGTGGATCTAAAAGTTAGCTATGGGTTCACGTGAATCGAGTATACATATTGACACTAAGGAACCATAAACTTCAAATCTTGAAATCGTTTTATTTAGAAAAATAAATTACAATAAAGCTCAGGAAACGTAACAATCAAGAAAATACGTGGAAATACAAAGAAGATGTAAACATACCAGCAAGTTCATTTTCTGATTTTTCAATCAAAGGGGGATCTTTAACAGCTCTATCAAACCTGGTTCTGCTAAAAGGCTCCAGCTTTGGTATGTAAGAATTACTTCTGGAACAACAGCGAATTGTCGACGAATTCACATGAAATCTTGAAGAGGGTATTATTCTTGGAAGCTCATTATTAGCTCCAGTAAAAGAAGAAGCTAAGGAATTGAGAGACAGTGATTGTACCATCATTGCTTCAGTGGAAACCCAAAATAAAAAATCATCAAAATGCTCAATAATCTGATGAGATTTTAAGGATATATATAAATTGGGAATGGATGAGGATGAGATATTTAAGTACTTTTTTTTTTTTCTACAAGAAGAGGATAGTGTTACATGTCGGTGTGGTTGGGTTTGTGACAGATGAATCTCGGCCGTTGATGGATTTTTTTGTGTGTGGTGATTTTGATCAGATTGGCGGTTGTAAAATTGGGAACGTAGGATGCGGCGGCTTGTTATACAGTGGGCGTTTTTTAAAATAGATATTTTTATGACAATATACAGTGAGTGGAAATTGTAGAGATATTTTTTATGCGCCCACAAGTTGTGCTTTCTGCTTTTTGCTTTTTTTCAACTTTGTGATTTGTCAACAACCAAAAGAAAGAAATTTGTAAGAGAAAAATTGGAACGAAAATTCACTTTAATCATTAAATTTAAATTATAATTATTTATCTGATTAAATTTAAATTATAATTATTTATCTTCTTATAAACTTTAAAGTGTTTACTTCATTAACATGACAACAAGCAAATGAAAGAAATTTTAATTACCGATCACTATCATAAAAAAAAAATAAAAATCTCTAGATACTTATCTTAAAAAAATAAAAAATAAAAAAAATAACTGCAAACAAACATGCTATCAAGCTGCGTCACCTTCCTTCAATTATTCTACAGCGTAAGTATAAAAAATTTCTAACAGCGTAAGTATAAAAAATTTCTATCTTATTTTCTACATGGTTATTTTCTCCATTGATATATACAAATTTTCTGCTATTACCAAAGCAAGCATATACTCCTAATTATTTTATTTAGTCTAAATTTTAATTAATTACAATCTTTAGTCCTCTCTTATCTATTAATTATTCCTTATTATAATTCATAGTCTCTCTGTGGTATATTTTTTCTTTTTCTCTATTTTCTATTACTCTCCTTTTTTTTCTTTTTCAGCTTTTTTCTTTATTTTTTTGCCTTTTATTTTTGTTTTCTCTTTCTTTTTTCACATTTTTTTTCGTTTTCCTTTTTAAATTTTTTTCCTTTTTCGCTTTTTCCTTTTTATTTTTTCTCCTTCTTTTTTTGTTTTTTTCTCTATTTTATATTATTTTATTTCTTTTTTATATATTTTTTCTCCTTCCTTTTTTTTTTATTTTTTCTCCTTCTTTTTATTTGTGCGAACAATTCACCATGAGATGATATAACCCATTTATACTTCAGAAATATTCGATCTCCTTTGCTAGATTTCGTATTTTTTTGAGATTATAATTCAATTGGTCAGAGTACCGCCCTATCAGGGCGAAAGCTGCGAGTTCGAGACCTATCAGTCCCGACGAATTTAAGAAATATATCAATAAATCTCTCCCTTTTTATGAAGGGAATTGAGGGCAGAATTTCATTGTCAAAGCAAAGGGTGCAAAACAGTTATTTGAAAACTATTTCAAGCAAATGTGCATTCCCCTCCTTTTCATCTACAGAACAATCCAATCCCTTACCCCACCCCGTCTTTTTTCTTTTGATGTCTCTGGATTGATTAAATAATTTTTTCGAAATTGGACAGGTAAAGAGGAAGAATTCAACATTCTAGAGTGCAAATACAAATACACATGTAAACTATAGCATACAAATATAAGTGTGAACTATAAAATACAAATATAAATATGAACTATAATATACAAATATAAGTGCGAATTATAAAATACAAATACGAACTATAACATACTGATACAAATGTGAAATATCATTTGTATTTTTTACTTATTGAAAATGAACAATTGATTTTTTTTCTATGAATAGTTGTTTGTATTTATTGATACAAATAAATACAATTCAAATTTTTATACAAATACAATATATACAGCTACATCTTGTATTTGTATTTGTAAAATGATTTGTTTGTAATTATATTTGTATCAAGTGATGTTTGTTTATATGATAATTTTGACATATAAATGCAAAACGGTACATTTGTATCAAATGATACATTACATATTTATATATTTTAGAATCAAGAAAATACAATTAATGCATTTACTTGTTTGCATACAAATACAAATGATAAATTATACATAATCACGGTCAAATACAATATGCAACCAACTTACAGATACAAATACAAAATAATTATTTAAAATAAAAAGGCATCGACGAAAATAGAATACAAATACAAATATAATCTAAATATACAAACACAATAAAATCACAATACAAATATAATTTAAAATAAGATACAGACAATTATAAAATACAAATACAAAACAGTTTTTTAAAATACAAGTGCGTATTATATAAAATATAAATGATGATGTGAACTAACAAATACAAATATAAGTGCGAACTATAAAACACAAATACAATGCGAACTATAAAATACAAATACAAGCGTGAACTTTAGAATACGAATACTAATACAATTGTATCAATGAATAGAAAAATATAAATAACGATGTGACTACAAATACGATAAATAATTGTGGTATTTATGTTATCATCCATGACTTGTGCTCGAGTAGTCATATTTTTTAAAAATACAAAAAATATAAAATATAAAAAAATGATAAAGAAAATAAGTAAAAAAAAAAAAGCTAGAAAAAAAATCAAAGAATAAGGGAAAAGAAAAAAGAGAAATGAAAGTTAGAGATAGAAGAAAGGAAAAAATAAAAGGAAAAAAATAGGGAAAATAGAAAAAGAAAAAGAAAAAAATGCGAGGAAAACACGAAAAAAACAATAAAAATAAAAAAGTAGTATTTTTGGTGAGATTAAATATGTAGTTGTCACGCCTCAAATCCTATTGGGGAGGACTGGCACCCGTAACCGAGGAGGTTCGAGAGAACCAGCTCATAACCTTATACTTCCCATGCATACCTCTATGACAACCCGAAATTCGGACAGCATCATGTCACATATAAAAGGAAATAATCACTTGTATAAGCTCGAGCAAACATATATATGTATATACAATACTTGGCCGTTGAAGACATCACGTCTATTAACAAAACACCACCTTGACTGTACATTAGGTCTATAAAGCCTCTAGACAATACACAGAGTTTAACTAAGGACAGGACACACCCCGCCATATAACTAACTTCTATACAATACCAAAAGTGACTGGATATGACACGGAAAGCCCCGAAGCAAACTGGAGCTCACCAAAAGCAGCTGGATATCCTGGCTTCTACTTGTGCGGTGTATGAGCTGAGGTACCTGTGCCTGCAGCATGAAATGCAGGTCCCCCGTGGGGGACGTCGGTACGAAATATGTACTGAGTATGTAAAGCTGTAGATAATCACATATGATATAGGAGCTCAATAGAAATCAGAAACAAGTGAATAAATCGTAATAGGAGTGGATCACACTTACTAGAACTTGTGACAACCTGTACATTGTATTTATTCAATCACTTTACCTTCGTTCTTATCATCTTTGTAATTATTACTATATTGTACTGTGACCATTAGGCTGTCTCCAGTACATATCAACTGAGATCGACCCATGATAGGCTTATGCCCTTAGGATACCACCCATAAACACATAAATAGGGATCGACCCATGATAGGCTTATGCCCCTGGGATACCACCCGATAAGAGAGAACTTCCATCACTTATTTCAATTAATCTTTGAGATTGTTATTTCGGTCGCCACCGCATTTTTGATACTTTGAAACAATGATACATCAATAAGAGACATATAAATAGACCATAAATGCAATAACAATGAAGTAAGAACTCATTGGCACATCAATGAAGTGTTTTGGAGTCATCAACGTCATAACAATGAAGTAGGAACTTATTGGTATATCAATGAAATGTTTTGGAGTCATTAATAGCACATGGATCTTGTTTGACTAACCGGATACCTTCTGACATTCATTAGTGCAATAAACATGTAAGATTTGGAAGACAAGTAAGTATTGGAATGTCTTGACATCTTGTAGGATGGAAACAAGTTCATTGGTAACGTAGGACATCATACAAAACCATTATGGATCACATGTTATTGAATAACTTTGGAAACTTTCTTAATAGAACAATTGTTCACTTTCATGCCAAAGATATGGTATAGAGTATGCTTTACATACCTGACTGTCAACCTTCAATACTAGTCCCAAATGGACTTTCCGTCTTTTCGAATTACTTATCTACAATGAACATATATAGCAATCTAGTATTAGCGACCAAACGTCATAATTCAATTATTTGAATTCATCAAACTAGTGGTTAAGTAGTAAGCCTTAATTACACCATAAAGGGTGTCACTTTAACCCTCTTATACTCCAATTACATTCACATGACATGCATATTCATACAACATCCTCCAATATCAAGTTTGGATTCATTTATCCTTCCAACCAATCCATTAAATCAAATTGAGCCATAGACATAAATAATCATCAATTCAATAGTATATCACCATATCCACCTTCCGTAACTCAATTACCATATCCACCTTCCACAATTCAATACAACCAAACCATGCAAAATAGTCCATAACCCTATTTTTATCACCTTCCAATAACAACCAATACATATAATCCTCTATCACACATATACATATGGAAAAGAACAAAGGCAAACAATATTCATACCTTAGAATTCACCACTTGATTATGCAATCCTGTTTGCACAAATAATAGATGCCGTTCAAAGCTCTCGAGATGACAAATACAGTTATCGGATTACTTTGGAATTTCAACGGTTGAATCAAAAGTAATTTAAAGGTCAAATTTGGCTAGGGTTTGTTCTTTCTCAATGATTGATGATGAAAATGAGTTTTTGAACTTATATACATGTATATATACACATATTCCCATCCATGATATAATAGAAAATGACCAAAATGCCTTTAAAATTTAAATAATGTTAAATCTGTCCTTTGGTGGACTGTTTTGATAAGCTAAAGTAGATCGACCATAACTCTTTGCTCCGATATCGGATTTGGGTGAAATTGGTATCGTTGGAAGGATAATTCAAAGGGCTTTCATTTCATATAAAGTAGGCCACTCAGTTCGTCCTGTACAAGGAGTTATGGTCGTTTGGAGTTGACCCTAAAAATCTGTTTTGATAGGCTGAAGTAAAACGAGTATAACTCCTTACTTAGACGTTGGATTTGGATGAAACCAATTGCATTGGAAAGAAGACTCAAAGATCTTTCTTTTCATAGGTCGCAGCTCTCCCAGTTCATTATATTAAGGGAGTTATGATCGTTCGAAATTGACCTAAAAATTCGGCTGGTCTCAGTAGTTTGTGTGCAGGAAATTTTCCTGCACATTTACTATTCCCAAATATTCCGGCCACCGTTTTATAGTTTCGAACATGCTCGATTATATCCGAAACCTATCCATTTTTGGAAATCTTTATATCGTTGGAAAGCTTATTCAATAACCTTCGCATGGAACCATCGATGGACAAATTCCGGTATAAATAAAATAAAAAAATTAATTCCATATAAATAAGACCAATACACGTACTTGAATACGCCAATACACGTACTTGAATACGGGGTGTTACCGTAGTGTTTTTATGTTTTTTTATGAATACATATCACTTAGTAAAATTGAATACAATGGTTGTGAATCGAACACAACGGTTAAATAGGTACTATATTTATATTTTATATGAATACAGATTATTGATAAAATCTAATACAACAGGCGTAAATTAAATATAACGGCTATAAATGGTAATTATGTAAAACATAGCTATGAAAAGTAAGTTTTACAGTAATGTATAGCTATTTCTGAAAGATCCCCAATAGAAAACATGTTTGTTAATCGAATCCAAAAATAAAAGAAGCTAATAACAGAGTACCTAGAGTTTAAAAAATTTAAGTTCGAGCGGACTAAAATATAATATATGATGTACAAATTTAGTGTCGTATTGTAGGAGGAGGATGAAGAGGTGAAAATTGGTATAAAGTCATCTCTAAATAAGGAATCTTCAAGCATTTTAAGTCGACAATTAAAAAAAATAGAAGGATCAGCAACGTATGACACAATGTATTGAAGCTCCACATGATGTATGGGGTTGCATCTGATGTCCTATATGTCATAAAAATGTGCAACCAAAATTGGAGATGAGCTCTATAGAGTAGTTGTTAGGTCGACTTTGTTGCACGAATATAGTATTGATCAGTCTAGAACTCGCACGTTCAAGGATGAATTTAGAAGAATTGTGAATGTTTTGATGAATGTGTAAGCACATTGAAAGAGACAAGATTAGGAATAAGGATATACAAAGCAAGATGGTGGAACAACCAGCGTGACACATAATATATAAATAATAAAATTGAGATAGTTCAGACGTGCAAAGAGGAAAAGTAGAGATGTCTCAACAAGGAGGTATGAAAAGGTTGAGATTGATAGATTTAAGAGAGATCAATATAGATCAAGAAATAATTGAAAATAAGTGATTAGACAAGATATGATACACCATTTCACTGAAGATATGATCCGAATAGCAAAGCATGAAAGTAGAAAATTAAGATAGCGACTTAGTAGATCATAATTCAAATAATCTATAGTTTGGAAATTTATCTATAATTAAGTAAATTTTCAAAATATCTATAATTTATTTAAATCATAATTTTTTTTCTAATTTTAAATTTATATTTAATTAAATAAATTCACTAAATTGAGGCTTAGAGAGAAAAGAAAGCTTCATTTTAAAAACTTAGATGAAACATTTAAAAAAGGAAAAAATGTCAAATTTACCCCTTTGTGTTGGAAAGACGACTATATATATCATTCGTAATATTTTGAATCAAATCTATTTTTGTTATCATACTTCGAGGTTAAATTTATCTTTTTATTATGAAAAAAATGTCTAAATACACCCTTCGTCATACATTAGGATTAAATTTAACCCCAATGTCATACTTTAGGGTCATATTACCCTCGTTGTAAAGAAGCTTTTCACATATATCTTTTCTTTTACAAAATACTCAAATCAACATTAAATGACCCTTTTCATTTTTTTTAAAAAAATACTCTAATCTAATCCGTCAGATCTGATCCACGAAAAATACACAAACAAATATTTCCGCCCTCAATTTTGTTGGTTGAATTTTCCCAAAAAACAAATACACGTCTCTTTCAACATGCAGTATTGATAAGTTGTTTACAAATAAACAAAAAGTAAAATAAAATGGGATAACCCAAAAGTATAGAATCATAGAAAATGTCTAGTACAATATCTGCTCGTGTTCAATTATGTTAAAATTTTAAAATTTGATATGCAATTTTATATGCATATAGATTCTAGAATTCGCGTAAAGTTTTCTGAGCAAATAACATGATGAAAAATTTATGTATAGTTCAAATTGTATATATAAATTAAGAATGAATGGATGTCACGATTGACATATGAGGAGACCTCTTAACTCAATCATTTAGAGAAATATTTAGTGGGTCCAATTTATTACATCTGACAGTGAAGTGCCATTTATCATGACCTTTGCATCCATGAATTGGGGGAGGAATATATTTGTTTGTGTTTGTAATAATGCATATTCATTTTTCATGAACTATGCATCGATAAATATCCAGTGACTTAATCTCATACAAAAATTTAACCAACAGAACGAAGTAGGGTATATTTGTTTGGCCTATTGTGGTTCGGGTTGGATCGTGAGGATAATGATTAGGATTTTTTATTTTTTTAGAAAAAAAAAACAGAACATTTAATATTGATTTGAATTTTTCTATTAAAGGAATGATATATACGAAAAGTTTTTAATAATAAGGATAAATTTGCTCCCCGAGTTTGATATTAAAGATAGATTTGACCCCAAAATAGGACAAACATATATTTAACCAATTTCTTAAGTAGAAGATAAATTTAAATCAAAATTGGACGGATAAATTTAACCCCAAATTAAGATAAAAAATACATTTAACTAATAAAACAGTGATAAATAAAGCTAACAATTGTTTGTTTTGGAAGATAAGATGATGATACTATTCTACTAGCATTTTGAATACTGTAGATCGCAAAGTTTTGTTTTTTATCGCTAAAGATTTTGTTGGGTTTCAAATTCTTGGAAGAATTCCAGGGTTTGGGGTGTGTGTGGGCACAATGGAGACCCTTCAAGATCTGATCGAACAAGTTAAAGTTCGAGCGGTTTGGTGGGGTTTGTGTATATTTGCTGTTTGTTACTTTTTAACTCGTAAGTTGAGTTCTACCCCCCCTCACATGATGTTTTTGTGGCTACTTTATTACAGTTTTCAGCCCCCTCTAGCTCCATCCCTGCATGTTGTGAGCACAATAAATGGATCAATGACAGTAAAAGACTCCTTCTTTGTGGAGTTTCTTCAGTACTGTTTTTGGAAGGAAGATTAATACATTGGTTACTAAGTTTGTTGGACCTTTACACTGGGCTCTCTTTGACAGTTATAATTTGATGATGTTACTATTAGAATGCTTAGAAGGGGGAGACGTGGAGTAACTGGTAAAGTAGCTGACATGTGAGCAGGAGGTTACACATTCAAGCTATGGATACAGTGCATGGGGCTGCGCTTTTTAAATTTTATTAGAATGCTTAAACATGCGCTCAATTTGTTGGTCTTGTTTATTTATTGCTAGCAGAGAAACTTCAACTGCTGTTGTGAAACTTTTAATCAATTTTGAGCGAGGTTGGATTTAAAAGAAAAACTCTCAAATTATTATTTCTTTGTCCTTTTAGATTTAGTATGTTGTCAGTGATCTTCTGAGGGGTGGTTCCATTGACCACTTCCGCTACTTCAATTTTGTTTTATACTCCAACAAATGTAGTATCTTCAATCAAAATTTCCAGAAAAAAAAAGGGGAAGGGATAGATGTGCAAGCTTTTTACCACCCTTCATACTTCAACAACATGCTTTCTTTGAGTAAATTATCATACTTCTGAGTATTCATGCAATTTTGGTGGTAAATTGTTTGTCACAACCATCAATTTTCTCTTCTATTCTTGCGTCATGGTTGTTTTTGGATTCATCTCTTGACTGCAGACACCAGTACATCAATGTGGATGAATTTACCTGTAGCTGTGCTCTTGGTTTCTGGATCACGCATATTGTTTAATGAAGTAGACTTCCGCTGGAAAGTTCGGAATGTCCGACCACCAACATACTTGACACACTTGGAAAAGAAGCAGCTATCTGTGAATGATAGTCGACTTTCTACCTTACCGCCCACACTGAAATGGAAGAGGAAAATCGGTTCTCCACTAGTAGAGGCAGCAGCAGAGGTGTTTATTGGCAAGGTTTTGCATGATTTTGTGATAGATTTGTGGTACTCCGATATTACGCCTGACAAGGAGGTACCAGAGCTGATACATGAAATAGTCATGGATGTCCTTGGTGAAATATCTGGAAGAGCCAAAGAAATTAACCTTGTAGAGTTGTGACAAGGTATTTATTTCCCAGTCATCCCTCTTACTTAAATAGAGATGACACTATGGGGAAGGGAACACCTATCCCCAACTTACTACATGGGTAGGAATTTTACGGAAGGAACCCTTTCTTTTTTCTTTCTATAGGTGGGTTCGATGTAAATGTACTAGCATCAACTTAGTTCTAGATTTTTCTTTTTTTTTTTCTATCAATATATGCCTTACTTACATGCTAAAAAACACGTATCCTCATACCCTGCGATCACCTCCCTTCCTTATAGCTACCTTTTTGAGGATGGGAAACTGCTTCTCACATATAATAGCCGTAGTAATGCATGAAAATATTGACTTAAAAGAAAGAAGTTATCATGGTAGCCAAAGAATTTACAAAAGAAAAAATGAAGTGGTCTGACAATACTTTTAGTTAAGTATTGACTATTCTCACTGTTCATTTGGAATCCTACTATTGAACTATACTATTCATTGTTAATAACTTATTCATGAAAGGATATGGCTTGGTTGTCCCCCATTTCCCACTTATGACCCCCTCTTATCACTCTGCTAGGGGCAGGGTGGAACATTTCCTTGACTGCTGCTCCCATTGCTATTCTTAAAAATGAATCTTTCTTTGTTATTCTATCTGTTGTTTCTCAATTTATGACTGTTGTATTGGTTTTGAATCACCAGCAATTGAAACAACTTATCTAATTTTTAGGGATATGGTGGACCTGGTAGGAGATCAGCTAGACCTTTTCTGCAGAAACCAGGCAGCTATTGGTGTGAATGTCATGGGTACATTGTCTTCAGAAGAAAGGGATGAAAGGTTGAAGCACCATCTCTTGGTCTCTAAAGAACTTCATCCTGCTTTGATATCCGCTGAGAGTGAGTGGAGTGTTCTGATGGAAAAATCGACTCTTTCTCAATTGACACACCTTGCATGCTATCTAATGCTTCTTTTATAGGTACTTCAACGGCTCATGGGTGGAATCTTAGCTGTTGTGCTAAGACCCAGAGAAGCACAAAGCCCCTTAGTTCGATGTATTGCCAGAGAACTATTAACTTCTCTAGTGGTACAACCTCTTCTGAATTTTGCAAGCCCTGGGTGAGTTAATCTCTTACAAATTTGTACTGTCAAAATTTAGTTCTCATTATACATAACTTTGTCTAACATATATCTGTAATTTCAGTCGGCTAGGTTTATACCCTGGAATTAGAAGGTTGTTTGTTTGGTCATGCATTACCTTGAGAAGAAGATTCTTATAGTATAGCTGCTAATTTGTTGTAAGGATCTAAAGTTGTTGATTAATGCCTTGTTGTCTCCATTAAATGTTACCAGTGAGAACTAAGACGCATTGTGCTGCCTCCACAGTTAGGGTATTGAGTATATTTTTTGTTTTTACATGTGGAATATATTAGATTCAGTGTGGTTTTTTTTGGTCATGATATCTAGGTCTCCATAGCTATGAAATTTGAATATTTATGTTTAGGATGTCACCAATATATTACACTTGAGCGGCTAAGTCAACTAGTCCAATGCTTAGATTGTTCTTGGTGATTACGGTTAAGAAAGTTCTAATGATTCTTTTCTCCCCATTCGTGATTCTGTATGTTATTTCCTTTTGAGTACTGAGATGATTGGAAAGAAACAAAAGAGAGGATCTAGATCCCCTCCACCCAAAAACCCGAAAAAAGAGAAAAAAAATGAAGAGGAAGAGCTCTGGGAGAGAGTGGAAAAATGATTCCCCCCGGGCTCAGCATATTATTTTTTTTCTTTTTCTGCTTTTTGTTACTGCAGTTGGTGTTTGACGAGGAGGAAGATTTAGGTCAGAGGGCACATGGTATATGTTTTCAGCTAATATAGGATAATTATATGAATTGAAACGATGGGATAAGGCTCAATGGACTAGTAAAATTTTCTAGTCAAGTAGTCAAAATGAACTGTATTTACAATTTATCTTTTGATGTGAAGAGTCTTTTGTGGAGGATGCTGTATCCATTTTGCCATTTATGAAACCTTGAAAAGCATGCCAGCATAGTATTTATGCCGATGAATATATGTTACAACAACAACAACAAACCCAGTGTATTCCCACATAGTGGGGTCTGGGGAGGGTAAGATGTACGCAGTCCATACCACTACCTCCGATGAATATATGTTACCATTTTAAAAAATTTACAGAACAATTTATGTTATCCTCATGGAAAGGAGAACTTAAAAGGTCTAGTGGTTACTTGTCTATCTGGGAACTGTTGCCTCTAAGGACATTTGAAGCACATATCTGAGTCCTGGGATGACTTTTTAATCAGTTTGAAAGACAAACAAAAATCCTTTCTGATCTCAGGGAACAAATGGTACTTTTGGTTTTATCTTTTTACAATGCTACCTACATGTTGAAGATGTTCAGTAAAAGTTATGACCATGTTGGTGTTCAATGTTCTTTATAATGTGAATTGAGGACATCTTCTCCTTCTAAATATAGAACACTGCCTTGATTTGTGTAAACTGAAAGTTTCTTGCAGTTCATGAAGTTTTCAGCTTATTGGACTTCAGTAAAAGATGATGAACTTTCAAGAGATTTTATTTGAGAGGCAGACCAATAATTTTAAATATAGTCATTTCCTGCTTTCCAGTTTTGTGGGAGGGGGTTGGTGTTGGGTTAATTGGGGCCACTTATCATCTAGGTTGTGATTTGCTCAATTATGAAAATACGTAAAAGAATTCCCAATGACCTATTGTTCGACCTTTGATTTGCCGTGTAAGTGCCAAGACTATTAAACCCATGTATGGGGTTGTTTTTGGCGAGAAATTAGTGATCTAGATTAGTAATTATGGCCTTTTAATTGTAACTCAGTACTGTTTTTTCCTCGCTACTAAGGTGCTCTTAGAGCTTCCCAAGATTTAACTGCTGATATGGATCAAATGTTCTTGCACTCTTTTAATTGATCACTGTACAAATGGGTGTAGCGAATCTCACCTTTGATTCACATTCTTGATTGATCAATCTGGCTTGCCCAACAAGATACTGAAGATTTATTTATGAGCAAAGTTGGTGGATCCATTATATCAGAATTCTATAGTGCAGAGTTTACGAATGCAGTACCTAGCGCTATGAGTGCTTCAGATGTGGTGATTCGTGGTGAGGGACATCATCGTCCAAAGCTGAAGTGCAGGGTAGGTGAATTCTCCTCGATCTTTCCGTCATACTCCAAAATATGTCCCAAGAAGTCAAGCTGGCTGATGAGAAATTTAAAACTTATGTGGTGTTGTATAATCAATTTCATGAGCTATGGTCTTAGATCTTTGACTTCTGTCTTGTAAGATTCTTGACCCCGAATACTGTTTCCTCCTGCCCCATGTTTTGGGTGCATATTTTGAGAAGCTGGGCTCAAAATCTTTTGCTGTATATTCAATCGCAGTTACTGATGTCAATAACAACACTTGGTTTGTAAAGAGAAGGTATTGTTTTCATGTATATATATTAACTACTTAATGGTGCCATATCATCTAAAAACATCTCCATTTCAGTGTTATTATGTTGGCACTTTTATTGCATTGCATTTTAAGAAGTCCCTTTAAACACTGAACAAGTTAATTTTTCAACTTCTGCTCTGGCTTTGTTTAGCTTATATCTTCCTATTGGGTGCTATTTAAGCAGATACAGGAACTTTGAGAGATTGGATAGACACCTGAAGGACATTCCTAATTACACATTGCATTTGCCTCCTAAAAGGATATTTTCGTCGAGTACAGAAGATGCATTCGTTCATCAGCATTGCATTCAGCTTGACAAATATCTTCAAGTACAGTTCTGCACTGCTTTTTTATTTATTTGTAATATTTATGCTTTCTGGTTGCTTTAAATATTTTCTCTCTAACAGGATCTCTTGACAATTGCCAATGTGGCTGAGCAACATGAAGTGTGGGATTTTCTCAGTGCCTCTTCCAAGGTACATATTCCTTGAAGTTTGTTAGGTCTTTTACCATCATTCATATAGATTTAGGCTGTTCCAACCCAAACTAATACCTGTTTATGTCTATGAAGAACTATTCCTTCGGTAAATCTTCTTTAGTACTGAGAACGCTGGCGGGTACTTCACTTCTTCTAACAAACATGTTTGTGTTCTTTATTTATGTGATGAATCTGGTGTTTCCGTTGGATATTTTTACATTTGTATACTCGTATACATGGAAAGTGGTAAGGGTAAACCTGTTGATGACTGGAATAATAAATCTCCATTGAAGGCCAGAATAACTTGTACCAAGTTTCTTCACATAGGATGCAGTTTGGGTATCTGATTCCAACGTCTGATAATGCTACATTCTTGAAGTGAGTTGGGGAGTCCGCTTTGCTAAACTATAAAATTAAATTTGAACAGAGTATTGTACTAATTAAATGACAATGTGAGGCAAAATGTCTCTTGCTTGTTTCTCAGTATATCATCTGCAGTCATGAAGTTTAAGTAGTTTGCTCAATTAATTGTGTTAGAACAGAGTTAACTTCTTAAGCTAGATATTGCTCCGTTACCTATAAACAGGTGTCTTGGATTCACTGAATTGTCAAGTTATCAATATATGTTTTCTTCTCTCATCTCTCACATGATATCTGGCCTACCTTTGTAGGTCATTCCCCCACTCGTAAGTCCACATGCAAATACATGAGTGAACCCCAGAGTTGGTTACACATGTGGAAGGGTGTTGAGTTATATAATAGTGTCTTAGTTCGAGTATATAGCGGCATCCTAAGGTCTTTGACAAGTTCATTTTTGTCCTAAGTTTTGGGTTGGATGCTCAAACTTGTACATGGTATCAGAAATCCTACGATCTTGCTAGACCTCAGCAGGGCAGTCTTATGCCGGTCTTCGGCCGAAGCTTCGTTTCTTTCCATATTTTTCATCTTCTTGTCCTTTCTTGGACCATTTTGGCACCAGAACTTCTTCTCGACTCTAATGATGTTCATGCAAAACTATGACCACAAAAAAGTTCTCAAGCAAAAAGATGTAATAGGGTGGAGGAAGGCCAATGACTACGAAAAGTTTTTGGCTGTTCTTCGCAGGAATTTTAGTGAGTAATTGTTAGAATGTTTTGTAGTGAAAACTTTGTGGTGTACCAATGTATAAGAAGCTTTAATCAATCAGTCAGCTAATATATACTCCTACATCTTCCTCTGATTGCTTAAGAATGAACTTTAATGAGTGAGTTACCTGGTATATGGTAGTTACTTTATTTTGTTATTATCTGATTGAACTCATCCATTGTGACAACAGTTAACGTGGATGATGCTGTGGATGATATTGTGCGTCAATTTAAAGGCGTTTCTGATGGCTTGATGCATAAAGTTCTTGGCTCTCCTTCATCTTCTTATGAACCTACTACCTGTACTTCAGACAGACATTTGTCTTGGAACGTGGAGGAAATAAATAAACTGGCTTCAACGCAAAGTACCTCTGAGTCAGTTAATAGCTTTTCCGACAATGATGACAGTGATAAAGACGGAAACCATGGGCAGGAGGAAGTAGGACCTCGTTCAGAAGCCAATGGGTTGCATTCAGACAATGAGTTGAATTCTAAAGAATCCCCCCCTCCGGTGGGGTTAAACGTGACGAAGAGCTGATAAGCTCAGCGACTGACTTGAAGAGTGGTTCTGGATTACGACTTGAATCTTCCAGTTCTGGAGGATTTCCAGAGACAAGTTTGGCAGTAGTTCCCAGTCAACAAGAGGATCCAGTTGGAGTGCCACCAGAGGTATCTCTTTCTTCTTCTTCTCCTTTTTCTACATCTTGTCTGTCGGGTATGCTTTGGGTGAAACATATAGAAGTTCTGATCTTCTTTAGAAATTTGTTCTGCTGAAAACATGAAGGAAGACCAAGTAATTGAATAGACGTACTACAAGACATCTGGACTTAGGAATCGTGTCTTATCAGAGGGTAGCAAGTGAATGCATATGACCACATCTTTTTCTGAATATTTGGATGCGTCATTTGTATCGAGGAGTTGATTAACATGCTTTATCAAGGTTCAAATTAGGTGAGTTAATCAATCCGGTCTAATCCATGTCTGGAATGCCTCTCAATAGGATTACTTATACACTAGGGCCAAGGTTTACCCAAGGATAACTTTCCCTTCAGTTAAAGAGCAACGAAAGGGGGTTAAAGTTTATTTTTCAGAAAAGGTTGGTATACTTCCATATAAGAGTATGTTTTTGCTCAAACATAAATAAAATCTTATTACTTTATCCAAAAAAATCTGGGAGAGAGATATTACTGTGAAACAACTGAAAAAGATTATGGGCATTCCATTTGGTAGGGAGTAATAATTGCCTGATGCTTGTCTAGTTCATTGGAGAGTTTGGATGCAGTCTGTGATTTCGGATTCAGCATGAGAGATATTTTCAAGTTAGGTTCTTGTCGGCCTTCTGATCAAATGATATCAACTGTATTTCATCTTACACATTTCGGTAGGGATGGCAGTGGAGAAGGTTGAGACTTGACCCGCTAAAATTTCAACCCCACCCCCACCCCACTTTATTGTCCGTTATTTTTTTTCTTCCTTTTGTTACTTTGTTAAAATAGACAACTTTATAATTTCATTACTTTTACAAATGGAGACTTTATATTGCTTTAGCAAAAGTCAAAATGCAACTGTAAGTAAAATAGCAAATCCAATAATTTCTGAATGACCTACTAAATAGATCGCCATCACATTCATTAGTATTTGGTAATTTATTTTTGCTAACCATTCTAAACTGTATGGGTTTTTACCTAGAATAATGTGACATGATTCACTTAAAAAAAATCTAAGAATACTATTGAAAGAAATAATTACAAAGTTACTCATTATCTCTGTTATCAACTTGAATGGTCAAATAATTCGATTTTGAAGAAATATAAAGAAAACTATCTTTAAAAGAAACATGTTACTTGTAATTAGTCAGTAATTTTTATCTGTAGCAACTCAATGATTCTTCAATAAATGGAAAAAGAAAATTAAAAGTTATTTTAAAATAGAAAAGATAGAGAAGCGAAAAAGAAACAGTTACAAATTAGAGATAGCAGTGAACTGGAAAAAAATTAGAGAAATGAATCTAAAATGAAGGTGTTCGGAACCAGAAGTTTCATCCCCCAATCCGGCCCACCCCACCAAGTTTTCTCCGAAAACCAGTTTAACCTGCCCTGCCCTGCATCGGCTTAAACCTGCTCAGCCCCTCCCCACTGCCACCCCTGATTATTTCTCGCTCCAGCCGGCTACTGGTGCTTGATTTTGTGCTGGACTGCTTTTCTCTTTTCCCCCTTTTGTATCACACGCTTTAGTTTTGCTTACTCATTCTCATGCTGGTTTTTTCCTTTCAGTGGACGCCACCCAATTTAAGCATACCTATCTTGAATTTGGTGGACAAGATTTTTCAGCTGTACAGAAGAGGCTGGCTAAGGTGATGACAACATGTTTTTTTACTTCTCTACTGCCTATCCCATTCCCTCTTGGTATCAAATTGAGAGTTATTTTCCTACATTTAACTTCTCTTTAATAATTTCACAATTGAATTGGTTTCATCATCCATGTTTAACATCTTCATCCTTAATTTGGTTCCTAAAAATGATTTAGAAGGGTCAATATAATATTTGATTTGGAATTATGCCAAAACTACAGACTTCCATCTTGATAAGCTGAACTACTAATGCATGCACATTCTTCCCATGTGAATACATGAAGGAGAGAAGGAGATTATCCAGGATTTCACAGATTTAGATATGGTTTCAACAAAATTGTACAAAATGTATAAATGTCCTCGCCACTTCATTAAGTATTGGTTCTTTTTGGGACTTTCACCATAAAGCCATAACTCCCACATTTTCTTCCTCCCCTACATCGCGCAGCGTCCGTTCACTGGTGGGGAAAGGGAAAGAGCAGCCATGGTTCTTCTCTAAAATTTCAAGTCTTTTTTGGGTGTTCTTCCAACATTTACAGTGAATTACCCTTCCATTTGTTGATCAAATTATGTGTTAGATATACTCTCTGTGTTTCTGGATGTGTGTTTGTGCCAGGAGATCATATTAAGAATTCCCATTTATAGATTTGCTTTTTGCTGTTCTCTTGCTCTTGCCTTCTGATTGTTGGCCTCGAGCTCTATAGTTCTCAATGAGCTGAATTTTAACAGTGGGAGTATACATTTCTCTTCAATGATTGCACAAAAGAAGTATTAAATTGAATAAAATCTTTATTTTTGTGGATCCTGATTGCTCATTGTTCATGATGTGCACTAAACTCGGAAATATCAAATTAGCGACAAACTCCTTTCTTTTGATTGTTTGAGAAATACCAAAGAATGAAGCTACAGATCTGGAAAATAGTGAGTTAGGACATTTAGGTGAATTGGGGGATTTAGGATGAAAGGCAGCAAAGCCCCTAAAAGACTAATATTTAATGAGGTGACAAGAACAGTTAAAGTAAATTAAGAAGTGGGCAGGGTGTAACCTACCACACTTGTGTTACTGGTTGTCATAACCCTGCATGAAAGTTATCTTGTATGTGTATTATCTCCATGATATGCCATCATTAACGACCATCTAACATAGCCATTTTTGTTCTCGCAGAAGACAGGTATTTTGGATATCAAAGGAAATTATGCAGTTAATGATGGAGGATGCTATTGATGATTGGCTGTTAAGGCATTCGTTGGCTATGGAGAGACGATGTTATTGCTCACGGAATAAGATGGATTCAAGATGTAAGCATTTAGTTTTCTGATTTTAACTTTTGCATCTTAATTGCTTACCGTTGAATCAATTTTTTTTGGCTTCTGCTTCTGGAGTTACTGTATTTACAACTTGCATCAACTAAATGACAAATGAAAAAAATTATTGATTGATGAGGAGAGATATTTTGGAACTACAAAACGGACTATGGTGCAGAATCCCTTTTAGCGAACCTTAGTGCAGGTTCCTTTTTTGGGAGTTTTGACATGTTATGCCTCAAGAATCTTTTTCACAACACTGGATTTTCTCCTTGAGTTTTCTTCAAAATAAAGGCATGTGGCAATTTGTCAATGTTTCACAATTTAATCCTTGATCATTGATGTAATAAACTTAATTATTTCAATGTTATTTTAGCATGTGAATCATCTAGCATGATAACATTTTTGTTTTAAACTTGACGTGGCAGCATTTATGAAAAATAGATATTTGACAGAAGACAACAGCATGAATGAAGGTAAATTTGGAGTTAAATTCTCTTGTTCTTAATTTAGTCTGCAGATGTTATTGCTACAGAAATGAATGAAGGTATCTGTTTGTGATGATTAACTGATAATGTTTGTCGTAGCCTCGTAGGATAGCTTGATTTTTTTGCTAAGGGAAGCTGAGGAAGCACAGAGGTGTGAGACACGAGACGAAGGAGGAACCATCACTTTTTTAATAGAGTTTAGAGTTAGGATCAAAATTATCACCATTTACATACATTCAATGACTATAAAGTGATAGTATATATAGATTGAAGGACAAAAAAATGAAATTTGATCCAAGAATAGATGCTGTAATAAATAAATGATAAAAATAGTCACTACAAAAATAGTACTCCAAGGTACTGTTGCAATTGTGTCATGTTTTATCTAGTTAGTACATCTAATAAGAAATTTCCAATTTGCAGTGTACAATTGACTATATAAAAGAATATTTCAATATCATATGTGTTTACATATTGATTCTTTTAACTAGTTTACTGTGAAAATGAAATTGGTGAATCTCTTAATAACCCTGGAAAATTGGTGGTGGTGGTGAGGCGTATAGCGAGCCCAATGTTGGGGGAAGAACGACGTCCTCAAAAGTGGGTGGAGCTGGTGCTGGTGCTGAGTGGCTAGGTAGTGGAGGTGAGGCTACAGGTGGTGGTGATGAGGCTACTGGTTTTGGAGGTGAGGCCATCGGTGGTGGTGTTGAGTGGACGGGTAGTGGAGGTGAGGCCACTGGTTTTGGAGGTGAGGCCACTAGTGGTGGTGGTGAATGGGCGGGAAGTGGAGGTAAGGCTATTGGTTTTGGAGGTGAGGCCACTGGTGGTGGTGGTGACTGGACGGGAAGTGGAGGTGAGGCCACTGGTGGTGGTGGTGAGGCTACTGGTTTTGGAGGTAAGGCTACTGGTGGTGGTGGTGACTGGACTGGAAGTGGAGGTGAGGCCACTGGTGGTAGTGGTGACGCGACGGGAAGTGGAGGTGAGGCTACTGGTTTTGGAGGTAAGGCCATTGGTGGTGGTGGTGAGGCTACTGGTTTTGGAGGTGAGGCCACTGGTGGTGGCGGAGAGGTGACGGGAAGTGGAGGTGAGGCCACTGGTGGTGGAAGTGGTGGTGGTGAGGCCACTAGTGGTGGCGGAGAGGCGACGGGAAGTGGGGGTGAGGCCACTAGTGGTGGAAGTGGAGGTGAGGCTACTGGTTTTGGAGGTGAGGCCACTGGTGGTAGTGGTGAGGCGACGGGAAGTGGAGGTGAGGCTACTGGTTTCGGAGGTGAGGCCACTGGTGGTGGTGGTGAGGCTACTGGTTTTGGAGGTGAGGCTATTGGTTGTGGAAGTGGGGGTGAGGCTACTGGTTTAGGAGGTGAGGCCACTGGTGGTGGAAGTGGAGGTGAGGCTA
>NC_061118.1:168196861-168202814 GCF_002878395.1 Capsicum annuum
TTAATGAAGTAAACACTTTAAAGTTTATAAGAAGATAAATAATTATAATTTAAATTTAATCAGATAAATAATTATAATTTAAATTTAATGATTAAAGTGAATTTTCGTTCCAATTTTTCTCTTACAAATTTCTTTCTTTTGGTTGTTGACAAATCACAAAGTTGAAAAAAAGCAAAAAGCAGAAAGCACAACTTGTGGGCGCATAAAAAATATCTCTACAATTTCCACTCACTGTATATTGTCATAAAAATATCTATTTTAAAAAACGCCCACTGTATAACAAGCCGCCGCATCCTACGTTCCCAATTTTACAACCGCCAATCTGATCAAAATCACCACACAAAAAAAAATCCATCAACGGCCGAGATTCATCTGTCACAAACCCAACCACACCGACATGTAACACTATCCTCTTCTTGTAGAAAAAAAAAAGTACTTAAATATCTCATCCTCATCCATTCCCAATTTATATATATCCTTAAAATCTCATCAGATTATTGAGCATTTTGATGGTTTTTTATTTTGGGTTTCCACCGAAGCAATGATGGTACAATCACTGTCTCTCAATTCCTTAGCTTCTTCTTTTACTGGAGCTAATAATGAGCTTCCAAGAATAATACCCTCTTCAAGATTTCATGTGAATTCGTCGACAATTCGCTGTTGTTCCAGAAGTAATTCTTACATACCAAAGCTGGAGCCTTTTAGCAGAACCAGGTTTGATAGAGCTGTTAAAGATCCCCCTTTGATTGAAAAATCAGAAAATGAACTTGCTGGTATGTTTACATCTTCTTTGTATTTCCACGTATTTTCTTGATTGTTACGTTTCCTGAGCTTTATTGTAATTTATTTTTCTAAATAAAACGATTTCAAGATTTGAAGTTTATGGTTCCTTAGTGTCAATATGTATACTCGATTCACGTGAACCCATAGCTAACTTTTAGATCCACCCCCTTATTATTCACGAATCGAAAAAAGGATGTCCTTTTACAAGAAAATAGTGTTTAGCTTATTTTCTAACAATTATAACACAGCTTTGCATGGAACCATAAAAAAAATTAGGTATGTGCACTAAAGTTTCCGCTATACCCAGGCCTAGGGAAGGGCCCCACCGATAGTGTATTGTAGGCAGCCTTGCCTTGCACAGATAGAGCCTTGCCTTGCATTTGTGCAAGAGGCTGTTTCTACCCGTGACCTCCTATTCACATGACAATGACTTGACATGGAACCGTGATTGGGGTTAAATAGTTTTTCTATGTTTTAAAAATTGTTAAATATGATAGATTACTTAGGTTTCCTTTTTTCTTTTAGCTACTACTAAGATTTGCTTCATTTAAGCTAAGGGTCTTTTGGAAGCAGCCTCTCTACCTCCAAGAGTTAGTGGTAAGGTGCGCGAACACTCTACCATCCACCAATCCCATTTTGCGTGATTTCATTGGGCATGTTATGGTTGTTGTATGATTAATTAATTAAATTTGTGTCTTGTTCTAGCTTGTGTAGTTAAATTCATGTCCATATTGACTAACAAAAAATTGGGATGGAGGGAATATCTACTAATTGAACTTGCTTTTTGTTGTCTAAAGTATTAAGCCTTTTCTGCTTCTTGAATTACTAATGGACTCTGTGTATGGTAATTTGCAGATTATTGTTCTGTTCTAGAAGGGGATGATTCGTATAGCTGCTGGCAGGCCTATTTTGAACTCAAAGATCTTGAAGTAAGTTCGTAATCAGCACATCTTTATAGGTTCTTGGAATAAAATTCTGCATTCTTATTTGCCTGCAATGTGCTCTACTATATTTATGATGTTTCGTTAAATAATAGGATCTTGTTTCTATAGATTGATTAAGGGTGCATTTGTTCTTTTTAAGATTAAGACGTCTGTATATGAATGGATGTCTGAATGCTTAAGATGTTGTTTCTAGATCTCTGAATGATTAAGACTGTTTGTTTTTTTAATATTTAAATATGATCATTGAACTATCTAAATTATTAAAAAAAGATATATCGATTAAAAATTATTGTGATAAGATGTAATCATAAAATGAATTACTACAACAGTGAGAGATTTTTGAGGTTTAAGTTAGAATTACTAGAATAGTTCAATATTTTTAATAACAAAGTGTGAGGAAAATAAATAATTCAATACGTGAATTATTAGTATTATAATCCATTGCATTATAATTCATTTGATAATAAATTAAGTTATTTTAATTCATTTTACACGTATATAGAGAGGAAAATAACAAAGTGAGAGAGTTTTGAGGGAATACTATTCGGACTCTTTTTCATATCTTATTGATTCAGGGGATTTCAGACACATTAAGAGGCGGTTTTTTTTTTAAAAAAACAAATGCACTTAATGGACTGAAGTTAATGCAAACAAATGAGGCCTAACTCCTCTCCAAGACTTGGTTCTTGGGGTAAAATTTGCATTAGTTCTCAACTTATCCCGATGGTGTAAGATATCTAACTACTATTGGGGCTTGTGGTTCAATATTTCCAAACTTCCAGTTTGAAGTAAAAGGTAATGACAAAGAGCTAACAAAAATGTGTTTTCATTTTGTGTGTATATGACTGCCACATAAAGACATAAAGTTGGCTCACAATTCCATCTGGATTGGATTCGTAAGTTCATCAAGCCAATTAGTTCTTGATCTTTTTGAAAATCCTGTCCAAGTGATCTTTTGTTCAAATTTTGTGATGACCTTAAGCTATGTAATGTGTAGCACCCTTCTCAACAGCATACCGAGTGTATTCCCATCAAGTGGGGTCTGGGGAGGGCAAAGTGTACGCTTGTCCGTACCACTACCTCAGATGAAGTACTAACTATGTTATTGAATTTAAATTTGATCATGTTTCCAGAAAGAAGAACCTAAGGAGGAGGTAGAGAGGCTAATACTTCAAGCAGGGGGCGTAAAAACTCTCATTAGCTGCTTGCATGGAATTTCAGAAATGCACAAAGCCAGAAATAGAAGCAAAGAATCAGCCAAAGCTATGAATCTTGAGGCAGAAGGGGCAAGACATTGTCCTATACCCGATGGATTGCCAAAGACAAGAGAAGAACTTGAGGAGGAGGAGAAAGCTAGAATGCCAGATTCACCCTATACCAAACTGCTCAGAGCTAGAGGAACACACCCTGTTTGGTACTCGACTACACTTGATTATTGATATGGAGGTTCATACAGGGCTTGGTCTTTGGAGCTTCAGAGTAATAAGGTCAAGGAATGGAGTTGAATAGTGCATCTTTGGCCAATGTTGTAAAATTTCTGGTGATGTAATGTTAAAGCCTGTGTGGATGTTGTCGCGTATTTTTGTTAGTGTAGTTTATGGGCAAGTTTAGGGGTTGCCATTTGTTCTGAATGTAAATAAATATGGTTTGTTCCGCGTATATTCTAAATATCAATGAAGTTTCTACATACCCCTGGATGGTGTTTAATTATTGCTGCCCACCCTGCGTTTTCTTTCCGTTTGCTGTTCCTTAATTGTTACTAAGAACCTACTTAAATAATATTGGGTTAGCTGAACGTTGTGTTGACCAAGTGTTGATAAATGAGCTTTTAGATTAAATCCAAGTTCTGGTGCACATAAATGATCTACCAAAAAAGGTGGCTTGGTGCATGGGTTGCATTTCATATCTATGCAGGACCCAGAAGTGGTTGCACCAATAAAAATTGATCTTCATATCCAGAAATGACACCATTTGGGTTTTCTCGGGGCATGAACATATTAGCCTATCCTACTTTATTTGAATACGAATTAAACTCACCCTTACTGTATAATAAATTCATAATAACATCACTAGATTGTAGTCTTGGTGGTGCATAAGTCTAGTTTTAAGAAGTCTGTCTAACGTGAATACATCCACTTCCCGCTCAGGGGTGACTCAAGGATGACACTAGCAAAACCTTTTTCCTTTAACCTTCAAAATCCTTTACTTGTTAATTTTATCGGTGTATTTTTTTTTTACAGTATTGAATATAGTTCTATAAAAAAGGTACAAAATCTATATATAAAATAGTAAAAAAAAATCTTTCATCATTCAATAGAAATATTTTAAAACTTTGAACATAACTGAACTACTAAAATCTTATAGTAATGAATAATATTTTCACAATAACCCAAAAGGATTGTTTTCTTGAATGATTTATTGTCATCTAATTGACTCTGCTAATGGAAAAACTGAGATCCACTAGAAAAGCCAATGCATTGTGAATATCTCAAAACTTTAATGGAAAAATTCAACTAATTATTTAGTAGCATAAAGAAAATGAAAACATGTTTATGTATTGATGTCCATTTTTTTAGACGGTAACAAAAGAAGTTGCATACTTGGTGATTTTCCATGCTTGTAGGCAAAGGACGGATGAAGAATTACCTCTGGAAGTTTAGCAAACCGTTAGAACATTGTGTTTGATGTTAATTTGACCTTCCAAATTGTATGGTGCACAAAATTCGTTAAACGTCTATCAACCATTAGCTTTCCTTCCTTTGCCAATATAAGCCTCATTTTCCTTTGCAGAATGCATTACAACAGGCAACCTTGGGGCTTACAACACAACTAATAAAGATGCTGGCCTCGGGTTGCTTTCTCGTTTTCCTTGTCTCGTTCTGTTCATTTTCATCATCTTTTGCATTGACTGATGCTGAGGCGGCTTTTATTGCTCGTCGCCAGCTTTTAGGTGACAATGAGGAACTTTCGAATACATTGGAGGAGATGACCGTTAACTTGAAATTCGAGAATGACAGGTTGAAAAAAGCTTATATTGGTCTGCAGGCATGGAAGAAAGCTGTTTACTCCGATCCATTTAAGTTCACAGCTAACTGGGAAGGTGCTGATGTCTGTGCCTATAAGGGTGTCTTTTGTGACCAAGCTCTTGATGATCCCACGATCACTGTTGTCGCCGGGATTGATCTCAACCATGCAGACATAGCTGGCCACCTTCCAGTGGAAATTGGCCACTTGGTTGATGTTAGTCTCATCCACCTTAATTCAAATCGGTTCTGTGGAATCATTCCTAGGAGCATTAAAAATCTTTTGCTTTTGGATGAGGCTGATTTCAGCAACAATCGTTTCGTGGGGCAATTCCCTGATGTTTTGCTTGAGTTGCCTAAACTCAAGTACCTTGATCTTAGGTTCAACAACTTTGAAGGTCAAGTGCCTTCTGGGCTATTTGATAAGAATCTTGATGCAATATTTCTCAATGATAACCGATTCCACTCCATTATCCCTGAAAACTTTGGCAATTCCAATGCTTCAGTGGTGGTATTGGCGAATAACAGATTCTATGGTTGCATCCCAAAAAGTATTGGTAAAATGGGCAACACATTAGATGAGCTCATAGTCACCAACAATGAACTCTCTGGTTGTTTGCCTGAAGAAATTTCCAAGCTCGTGAGCCTAACAGTGTTTGATTTTGGCAGAAATAAGTTTGCTGGATCCTTACCTAAGGATTTAAAATCCATGCAGAAAGTCGAAATCTTTGACATTGCATCAAACAGCTTCATGGGAAATGTTCCAAAGAACCTTTGTACCTTGCCCAAATTGGACAATTTCACATTCTCAAAGAACTACTTCGAGAGCATGGATGAAACGTGTAAGACATCACACTCCAATCATGTTGTGATAAATGGCAAGGAGAATTGTATTGTGGGGAGATCAGACCAGAAGACACAGAAGGAGTGTTTCCCTGTTCTGAGCAAGCCTGTTGATTGCAGTAAAGGACTTTGCGGAGTTTCAAGGGAAGGACTGAGTCCAAAAGACCCTGAAACACCTACAAGTTCTCCACCATCAAAGCCATCAACACCAACGAGTCCACAACCAAAGCCATCTCCACCATCAACAGTCGCGTCACCACCACCTCTAAAGGCGTCACCACCACCACAAGTGGCCTCACCTCCACCTCTAGTCCACTCACCACCACCACCAGTGGCCTCACCTCCACCTCCAGTGGCGTC
>NC_061118.1:168205814-168212797 GCF_002878395.1 Capsicum annuum
ACAAAGCAACCCGAGGCCAACATCTGTGTAAGTTGGGTTGTAAGCCCCAAGGTTGCTTGTCGTAATGCATTCTGCAAAAGGAAAATGAGGCTTATATTGGCAAAGGAAGGAAAGCTAATGGCTGATAGACGTTTTAACGAATTTTATGCACCTTACAATTTGGAAGGTCAAAATAATGTCAAACACAAAGTTTTAACGGTTTGCAAAACTTCTTGAATAATGATCAGAGGTAATTCTTCATCCTGTCCTTTACCTGCAAGCATGGAAAATCACCAATTATGCAACTTCTTTTAGTTACCGCCTAAAACAAATGGACATCAATACATAAACATGTTTTATTTTCTTTATGCTACTAAATAATTGGTTGACTTTTTCCATTTAAGTTTTGAGATATTCACAATGCATTGGCTTTTCTAGTGGATCTCAGTTTTTCATTAGCAAAGTCAGTTAGATGACAATAAATCCTTCAAGAAAATAATCCTTTTGAGTTATTGTGAAAATATTATTTATTACAATAAAGAATTTAGTTGTTTAGTTACGTGCAAAGTTTTGAAATATTTCTTTTACTCTTTTATATAAAGATTTTGTACCTTTTTTTTTAAACTATATTCAATACTGTAAAAAAATAAAAAAAATAAACAGATAATATTAACAAGTAAAGTATTTTGAGGCCTCAAAATTTTGAAGGCCTAAAAGAAAAAGGTTTTGCTAGTCTCACCCTTGAGTCACCTCCGAGCGCGAAGTGGATGTATTCACGTTAGACAAACTTCTTAAAAATAACTTATGCACCACCAAGACTACAATCTAGTGATGTTATTATGAATTTATTATACAGTAAGGGTGAGTTTAATTTCTTATTCACAGGCTAATATGTTCATGCCTCGAGATCAACCAAATGGTGTCATTTCTGGATATGTAGATCATTTTTTGTAGGTGCAGCCCTTTCTGGGTCCTGCATAGATATGAGATGCAACCGATTCTCGATTCTGCATCAATGTGAAATGCTTCATGCACCAAGCTATCTTTTTTGGTAGATCATTTATGTGCACACCAGAACCTGGATTTGATCTGAAAGCTCATTTATCACCACTTTGTCACATTTGACAAAGTTCAGCTAACCCAATATATTACTACTAGTTAAGTAGGTACTTAGTAACAATTAAGGAGATTTATGATTTGACCAGGTCATTATCATCATACCTATGTCTTTAACTAGTAAGAATAGCAAACTGAAAGAAAAGGGAGGGTGGGCAGCAATAATTAAACACCATTCAAGGGTATGTAGAAACTTCACTGCAATTAGAATTTACCAGAAACAAACCATATTTTATATACATTCAGAATAAATGGCAACCCCTAACTTGCCCATAAACTACACTATTTTATGCTATAACTAACAAAAATACGCGTCCACATCCTCACAGGCTTTAACATTACACCAGAAATTTACTACAGTGACCAAAGTGCACTATTCAACTCCATTCCTTGACCATATTACTCTGAAGCTCCAAAGACGAGAGCCCTGTATGAACCTCCATATCAATAATCAAGTGTAGTCGAGTACCAAACAGGGTGTGTTCCTCTGGCTCTGAGCAGTTTGGTATAGGGTGAATCTGGCATTCTAGCTTTCTCCTCCTCCTCGAGCTCTTCTCTTTTCTTTGGCAATCCATCGGGTATAGGACAATGTCTTGCCCCTTCTGCCTCAAGATTCATCATAGCTTTGGCTGATCCTTTGCTTCTCTTTCTGGCTTTGTGCATTTCTGAAATTCCATGCAAGCAGCTAATGAGAGTTTTTACGCCCCCTGCTTGAAGTATTAGCCTCTCTACCTCCTCCTTAGGTTCTTCTTTCTGGAAAGATAATCAAAGTTAAATTCAATAACGGACAGCGTACACTTTACCCTCCCCAGACCCCACTTGATGGGAATACACTGGGTATGTTGTTGTTCAGAAGGGTGCTACACATTACATAGCTTAAGGTCATCACAAAATTTGAACAAAAGATCACTTGAACAGGAATTTCAAAAAAGATCAAGAACTAATTGGCTTGATGAACTTACGAATCCAATCCAGTTGGAATTGTTAGCTAACTTTATGCCTTTATGTGGTATTCATATACACACAAAATGAAAACACATTTTTGTTAGCTCTTTCATTAACTTTTACCTCAAACTGGAAGTTTAGAAATATTGAACCACGAGCCCTAATAGCAGTTAGATATTTTACACCATCGGGATAAGTTGAGAACTAATGCAATTTTTACCCCAAGAACCAAGTCCTGAAGAAGAGTTAATTAATCTGTTGAAACAAGATCCTATTATTTAACGAAACATCATAAATATAGTAGAGCATACTGCAGGTAAATATGAATGCAGAATTTTATTCCAAGAACCTATAAAGATGTGCTGATTACGAACTTACTTCAAGATCTTTGAGTTCAAAATAGGCCCGCCAGCAGCTATACGAATCATCCCCTTCTAGAACAGAACAATAATCTGTAAATTACCATACCATACACAGAGTCCATTAGTAATTCAGCAAGCAGATAAAGCTTAATACTTTACACAACCAAAAAGCAAGTTCAATTAGTTGATACTCCCTCCATCCCCTTTTTTTGTGTGTGAATATGGACATGGATTTAACAACACAAACTAGAACAAGACACAAATTTAATTAATTAATCATACAACAACAATAACATACCCAGTAATTTGAAAATGGGGTTTGTGGAGGGTGGAGTATTCGCACGCCCTACCACTAACTCTTGAGGTAGAGAGGCCGCTTCCAAAAAACCCTTTGCTTAAGTGAAGCAAATCAAAGTAGTAACTTAAAAAAAAAAAAGAAACCTAAGTAATTAATCATATTTAACAACTTTTAAAACATAGAAAAACTATTTAACCCCAATCATGGTTCCATGTAAAGTTCACGTGACTAGGAGGTTACGAGTTCAAGTCTTGAAAAGAAAGCCTCTCGCAGAAATGCAAGGTAACGTTGCCTACAATACACTCGTGGTGGGCCCCTTGTCCAAACCTTGCGCATAGCGAAAACTTTAGTGCAGCAGGCTGTTTTTTTTAATGGTTCCATGCCAAGCTGTGTTATAATTGTTAGGAAATAACCTAAACACTATTTTATAACATTCTTTTTTCCATTCATGAATAATCAGGGGTGGATCTAAAAGTCAGTTATGGGTTCACATGAATTCAGTAACTTTTAACTCAGGCTAGTATACATATTGACACTAAGAAACCATAAATAAATTACAATAAAGTTCAGGAAACGTAACAATCAAGAAAATGCATGTAAATTATAAAGAAGATGTAAACATACCAGCAAGTTCATTTTCTGATTTTTCAATCAAAGGGGGATCTTTAACAGCTCTATCGAGCTTGGTTCTGCTAAAAGGCTCCAGCTTTGGTATGTAAGAATTACTTCTGGAACAACAGCGAATTGTCGACGAATTCACATGAAATCTTGAAGAGGGTATTATTCTTGGAAGCTCATTATTAGCTCCAGTAAAAGAAGAAGATAAGGAATTGAGAGCCATTGATTGTGCCATCGTTGTTTCTGTTAAAACCCAAAATAAAAAATCATCAAAATGCTTAATGATTTGATGAGATTTTAGGATATATATATAAATTGGGAATGGATAAGGATGAGATATTTTTGTTAGATACTTTTTCTACAAGAAGGAGATAATATTACAGATGAATCCTGGCCGTTGATGGAATGTTTTTATGTGATTTTGACCAGATAGACGGTTGTAAAAATGGAAACGTATAGGATGCGGCGGCTTGTTACAGTGGGCGTTTTTTTTTTCTGGAATATTTTTATGACGATACAGTATGTGGAAATTGTAGAGATATTTTTTATGAGCCCACAAGTTGTGCTTTCTACTTTTTTGCTTTTTTTCAACTTTGCGATTTGTCAAGAGGCAAAAGAAAGAAATTTGTAATTACCAGTCATTGTCATAAAAGTTTTTCTCCAGATACTTATCTTGCAAAAATAAAATAACATGTTTGTTTTTTTTTGGTAATAAAAATAACATGTTTGTTGATTGTATTTCTTTTCTTTTCTATTATATACTACTTTTCTTTTCTATATTATAGAAGAGCTGGTTTCGATCAGCTTTTTATTTTTTATCATTTTATTTTTAATTGCTTCATAATTTATTATATTATTTTTGATTAATTATTTTAAATCATTTATATATTAGAATTAATAATATTTTTTATTATATTACACCTAATTAATTATTAGAAGTTATTTATATAATAAATTAATAATATTTAATTAAAAAAGTAGATATTTATGACGTTTGTTTTAGTTGCTTTAACTGTAATTTTACTATATCATCCCTAATTAATTATTATAAGTCATTTATATATTAAAATTAATTAATTATTAGAAGTCATTTATATATTAGAATTAATAATATCTAATTAAAAAATAGATATTTATGACGTTTGTTTCAACTGTTTTAACCGTGATTTTACTATATCATTTTTAACCGTGATTTTACTATATCATTTCTAATTAATTATTATAAGTCATTTATGTATTAAAAAATAATAATATTTAATTAAAAAATCAGCTGCTTTGTCATTTACTATATTATCTCTGATTGCTCCGTAATTTACTATATTACCCTTAATTAATTATTAGAAGTCATTTATATATTAGAATTAATACTCTTTTTTTATTATATTATCCCTAATTAATTATTATAAGTCATTTATATATTAGAATTAATAATATTTAATTAAAAAATAGATATTTATGACGTTTGTTTCAGCTGTTTTAACCGTGATTTTACTATATCATCTCTAATTAATTATTATAAGTTATTTATATATTAAAAAATTAATAATATTTAATTGAAAAAAATAGATGACATGTCTGCCTATGGTTTCGACCAGCGCTTCATCAATTACTATATTACCCCTAATTACTTCGTGAATTACTATATTACCCTTAATTAATTATTATAAGTCATTTATATATTAGTATTAATAATATTTTTATTATATTACTCCTAATTAATTATTATAAATCATTTTACTATATTACCTCTAATTGCTCCATGATTTACTATATTACCCCTAATTAATTATTATAAGTCATTTATATATTATAATTAATAATATTTTTTTATTAGTCATTTATGTATTAAAAAATTCATAATATTTAATTAAAATATTGATTTCCACATGGCTGCTTCAAGAGCTGCATCGTGATTTCACTATATCACTCATAATTAATTACTATAAGTCATTTATGTATTAGAAAATTAATAGTATTTAATTAAAACAAGAAAAATATGTGTTTATGACATATTTGTTGCAGCTGCTTCAACCATAATCATCTTTGAGAAAATTATCCAAGACTTTATTGTTAATTGAAGTATCTTTTGTTCCTGTTTTTGTATGAAATAATCCTATGAATATCAGTTCTACATCTTTTCTATATTTTGTAACAGGTCTCAATCTTATCATCAAACAATTAAAATAATTCGACTACATGATACAGCACACTTTCTTATCATGTGGAAAAAAACTATCTTATAAAACTTCACTTCTTAGCTAGTGCCGTCAAATAGTTATTATTTAAAAACTTATCGTTTTATATCAATGTACATTTATGTTTGTATTTCATCAATATCAAATGTTAGTGCTAAAAGTTGTCTATAGTATTGGGCCCGTGCTGACACAGGCCATGCACCTCTAGTGAGGTGGTTTCGACCACCTCTTCATTTACTATACTACCCCCAATCATTTACTATATTACATCCTAATTGCTCCATAATTTACTATATTATCCCTAATTAATTATTACAAATCATTTATATATTAGAATTAATAATTTTTTTTATTATATTACCCCTAATTAATTATTATAAGTCATTTATATATTAGAATTTATAATATTTAACTAAAAGAATAGATATTTATAACGTTTGTTTCAGCTGCTTTAACCGTGATTTTACTATATCATCCTTAATTAATTATTATAAGTCATTTATGTATTAAAAAATTGATAATATTTAATTCAAAAAAATAGATTACTATATTAACTCCTATCATTTACTATATTACCCCTAGTTGCTCCGTAGTTTACTATATTATCCCTAATTAATTATTATAAGTCAACCACCTCTTCTTTTACTATATTACCCCTATCATTTACTATATTACACCCTAATTGCTCTGTGATTTACTTTATTATCCCTACTTAATTATTAAAAGTCATTTCTATATTAGAATTAATAATATTTTTTTATGTTACCCCTAATTAATTATTGTAAGTCATTTATATGTTAGAATTAATAATATTTAATTAAAAAAATAGATATTTATAACGTTTGTTTCAGCTACTTTAACCGTGATTTTAATCAATCATCCCTAATTAATTATTATAAGTCATTTATGTATTAAAAAATTAATAATATTTAATTAAAAATATATTACTATAATACCCCCTAGCATTTACTATATTACCCCTAATTGCTCTGTGATTTATTATATTATCCTAATTAATTATTATAAGTCATTTATATATTAAAATTAATAATATTTTTTATTATATTATCCCTAATTAATTATTATAAGTCATTTATATATTAGAATTAATAATATTTAATTAAAAAATAGATGACATGTCTGCCTATATTACCACTAATTGATCCGTAATTTACTATATTACCCCTAATTAATTGTTATAAGTCATTTATATATTAGAATTAATAATATTTTTTTACTATATTACCCCCAATTAATTATTATAAGTCATTTGGTTTCGACCACTGCATCGTCATTTACTATTTTACCCCTAATTGCTCCATGATTTACTATATTACCCCTTATTAATTATTATAAGTCATTGATATATTAGAATTAATAATATATTTTTATTATATTACCCCTAATTAATTATTTTAAGTCATTTATATATTAGAATTAATAATATTTAATTAAAAATAGATATTTATG
>NC_061118.1:168212897-168239276 GCF_002878395.1 Capsicum annuum
TATAAGTCATTTATATATTAGAATTAATAATATTTAATTAAAAAATAGATGACATGTCTGCCTATATTGCTCCGTAATTTACTATATTACCCCTAATTAATTGTTATAAGTCATTTATATATTAGAATTAATAATATTTTTTTACTATATTACCCCCAATTAATTATTATAAGTCATTTGATTTCGACCACTGCATCGTCATTTACTATTTTACCCCTAATTGCTCCATGATTTACTATATTACCCCTTATTAATTATTATAAGTCATTGATATATTAGAATTAATAATATATTTTTATTATATTACCCCTATTTAATTATTTTAAGTCATTTATATATTAGAATTAATAATATTTAATTAAAAATAGATATTTATGACGTTTGTTTCAGTTGCTTTAATCGTGATTTTATTATATCATCCCTAATTAATTATTATAAGTCATTTATGTATTAAAAATTAATAATATTTAATTAATAAAAATAGATGACATGTCTGCTTATATTACCCCTAATTGCTATGTGATTTACTATATTATCCCTAATTAATTATTATAAATCATTGATATATTAGAATTAATAATTTTTTTTACTATATTATCCCTAATTAATTATTATAAGTTATTTATATATTAAAATTAATAATATTTAATTAAATTAATGTACATTTATATTTGTATCTCATCAATATCGAATTTTGGTGCTAAAAAATGTCTATAGTATTGGGTCTGTGCTGACACGGGTCATGCACCTCTAGTATTTATTTTATTATATAGAAGAGGTGGTTTCGACCACCTCCTGTGCAATTACCAAAAAACCCCTTCACTCTCATTTAATTAAATGCCATGTCCCAATATATAATAATTTTATTATTTCATCATAATGGTTTAAATATTTAATATATTCTATTAATTTATATTATTAATTATAACTACATAGTGGAAGTAAAAAAAAATTATCTATTTAATTGGTTATTATGTTCAAACCTAATTTGTTAGCACGAATCGCAACAATTAACAACTTAAAATATTTAAAAGACATATAGAAATTTTATTGACTCTCATTATTTTAGCAATGCCACATAAATTTAGATAAAAGAAAAAGTACTGCAAATCATAATAATTAACAACTTAAAATATTTGAAAGATATATAAAAATTTTAGTTGATTCTCAAAATTGTATCGAAGCCACATAAATTGGAACACTAGAAGTAAATATATAATTTGATAATTACGTAAAAATTATTATAAATCACAATAATTAACAAGTAAAAATAATTTTTTTTAAAATAGATAAAAGTTCTATTAAACTCTCAAAATTTTATCGGTGCACCATAAATCATGACAAAATAAAAAGTTATCTTTATTAATTGAAACTAAATATTTAAAGTAAATCAATTTTATTATTTTAATTGGCTTTTTTTTAATAGAAAATTAATCTTTTTATTATCTATTTATTTTAGTAAATTTAAATTTTAAAATTATTTTTTTCTTATATAGAAATACTAATATTTAAACTTAACTTTAAATTTGTAAAGTACAAAATTAATAATTTTAATTTAATAAAATAAATTTCTAATGAATATTTTCTTAGAATTTGTGTTGGGTCAATATGTATCAAGTTAAAAAGAAATAAAGAAAAATATATAGTAAAATTTTATTATTGTGAAAGATAAATACAATGCCCTATCCAATAATGTTTAATAATATCATATTTTGCATATGCAAATATAGCATCCCGTATTTAATTAATATACTATTTCGGTGAATTATCGATGATTACTATTGGATATGATAAAATTATATTAATTTTTATAGTAATAACATAATCAGACGCTCTTAATTAATTATTATGAGTTATCTAGGTATTAAGAAAATAAATAATATCTAATGAAAAATAAAATAGACATAAAATGCGAAATTAACTCTTAATATTTTAAATCAATTTTTTGTTTTTCAAATGATGATTGTACTATATCACTCCTTATTATAAGTCATTTATGTATTAGAAAAATAAGAATAACAAAATGATATGTCAACATAAAATATTTGATTGACTATCAAAATTATATTAGTGCCACATAAATTGGGACGGGACAGAAAAAAATATAAAACAACATATATTATTTGAAAATAAAATAAAAAGCACTATAAATAATGATAATTAACAAATTTTTTTTTATAAATTGACTGATTTCTGCTGCTTCAATCGTGATTTTAATGTATCACCCGCAATTAATTATTATAAGTCACTTATGTATTGAAAAATTAATAATATTGAATCCACGATTTACTATATATATATATATATATATGAATAAAAATTTTCATGATACTTTTTTAAAAAATAAAAATTACTACATGTACTCAAAGGGCAAAAGAGTAAAAACACACAAGAGATAAATGTAGAGAAATCAAGAAGCACCAAATGGATTATTAACATTTGTAAAATTCAACACATTTCTAAATGTTTCCAAATTCTTCTTCAATCAACACATACACGTAATAAAAATAATAAATAATAAATAATAATAATTACATTTTACTATATCACCCCTAATTAATTATTATGGTCATTTAAGCATTATGCCACATAAGTTGAAATAGAAAAAATATTATAAATCACAATGATAAAATATTTAAATTATTTTAAAAAATATAATTGGCTATCATCGACACAAAACTCTGGACAAGGAGAGTAGCATATATTATTCAAAAAATACATAAAAAAGTATTATAAATTACAATAGTTAACAATTTAAAATATCTAAAAATAATTTAATATGTTATATATTTCAAAAAAATTACATGAAAATACTAGAAATCACAATAATTAACAACTTAAAAAGTTTAAAAGATATAAAATATTTGGTCGACTCTTAAAATTATATTAGTGTCACTAAAATTGGAATAGAATAAAAGTATTATAAATCACAATAATTAAAAACTTAAATTATTTTTAAAATATAATTGACTATCAATGCCACAAAAATTTGGACAAGAAAAGTAACGCATATTAATTTGAAAATTACATAAAAAAAATCATAAATTATAATAGTTAACAACTTTAATTATCTAAATACATATTAAAATAACATATGTTGAACTCATACTATATTTCGGATGAATCCTAGAAAACATATGCAATCTTTTTATTAAAAATTTTATTTAAATATATCAAGATTGAAAAGATAAATAAATATCTTAATGTTGGGCTCGTTCTGGCACGGGTCATGCTTCTCTAGTTTCTATTATATAGAAGAGGTGGTTTCGACCACCTCTTCCAATTACCAAAAAAACAACTACTTCCACTTAATTACATACCGTGTCTCAATATATAATAATTTTATTATGTCATTAAAATAGTTTAAATATTTAATATATTCTATTAATTTATATTAACTATATAACTACATATTGGAAGTAAAAAAAAATATTTATTTAATTGTCTATCATGTTCAAACTAATTTGTTACCACAAATCACAATAATTAATAACTTAAAATATTTATAAGACATATAGAAATTTTATTGACTCTAACCAAAAAAATCCTATATTCCCACTTAATTACATACCATGCTCCAATATATAATAATTTCATTGTTTCATCATAATAATTTAAATATTTAATATATTCTAGTAATTTATATGAATTAACTATAACTACATATTGAAAGTAAAACTTTTTTATTTATTTAAATAGCCATCATGTTCAAAACTAATTTGTTACCACAAATCACAATAATTTGTTACCACATATAGAAATTTTATTCAATCTCATTATTTTAGCAATGCCACATAAACTGAGATAAAAAAAAGTACTGCAAATCATAATAATTAACAACTTAAAATATTTAAAAGATATATAAAAATTTTAGTTGACTCTCTAAATTGTATCGAAGCCGCATAAATTAGGACACAAGGAGTAAATATATAATTTGATAATTACATAAAAATTATTATAAATCACGATAATTAACAAGTTAAAATAATTTTTTAAAAATAGATAAAAGTTCTATTCAACTCTCAAAATTTTATCGGTGCAGCATAAATCATTACAAAATAAAAAATTACCTTAATTAATTGCAACTAAATATTTAAAGTAAATCAATTTTATTATTTTAATTAATTTTTTTTTATAGAAAATTATTTATTTATTTATTTATTTTAGTAAATTTAAATTTTAAAATTATTTTTTTCTTATATAGAAATACTAATATTTAAACTTAACTTTAAATTTTTAAAGTAAAAAAAATAATAAATTTAATTTAATAAAATAAATTTCTAATGAATATTTTCTTAGAATTTGTGTTGGGTCAATATGTATCAAGTTAAAAAGAAATAAAAAATATAGAGTAAAATTTTATTATTGTGAAAGATAAATATAATGCACTATCCAATAATGTATAATAATATCATATTTTGCATATGCAAATATAGCATCCCGTTTTTAATTAATATACTATTTCAGTGAATTATCGATGATTACTATTGGATATGATAGAATTAAATTAATTTATATTGTAATAACTAGGTATTATTGTGAGTCATCTAGGTATTAAGAAAATAAATAATATTTAAAGAAAAATAAAATAGACATAAAATACGAAATTAACTCTTGACGTTTTAAATTAAATTTTCGTCTTTCGAACGATGATTTTACTATATCACTCCTTATTATAAGTCATTTATGTATTAGAAAAATAAGAATAACAAAATGAGATGTTAACATAAAATATTTGATTGACTATCAAAATTATATTTGAAACATGCATTATTTGAAAATGGAATAAAAAGTACTGTAAATAACAATAATTAACAAAAAAAATTTAACGGGACAGAAGAATATATAAAGCAACATGTACTATTTGAAAATGGAATAAAAAGTACTGTAAATAACAATAATTAACAAAAAAAAATTAAAAAATTGACTGATTTCTGTTTCAGCTGCTTCAGTCGTGATTTTACTATATCACCCCTAATTAATTATTATGGTCATTTAAGCATTGTGCCACATAAGTTGAGATATAAAAAATATTATAAATCACAATGATAAAAAATTTAAATTATTTAAAAAAATATAATTAGCTATCATCGACACAAAACTCTGGATAAGGAGAGTAGCATATATTATTCAAAAATTACATAAAAAATATTATAATTTACAATTTTTAACAAATTAAAATATCTAAAAAAGATTAATATGTTATATATTTCAAAAGAATTACATGAAAAATACTAGAAATCACAATAATCAACAACTTAAAATTTTTTAAAGATATAAAATATTTGGTCGGCTCTTGAAATTATATTAGCGTTACTGAAATTTGAATAAAAGAAAAGTATTATAAATCACAAAATTAAAAACTTAAATTATTTTTAAAATATAATTGACTATTAATGCCACAAAAATTTGGACAAGAAAAGTAACGTATATTAATTTGAAACATACATTAAAAAATATTATAAATTACAATAGTTAACAACTTAAATTATCTAAATACATATTAAAATAACATATGTTGAACTCATGTTATATTCCGGATGAATCCTAGAAAACATATGTCATCCTTTTATTAAAATTTTTTATTTAAATATATCAAGATTGAAAAAATAAGTAAATATCTTAATGTTGGGCCCTTGCTGACACGGGTCATGCTTCTCTAGTATTATATAGAAGAGGTGGTTTCGACCACCTCCTGTAATTACCAAAAAATCCAACTATTTTCACTTAATTACATATCATGTCCCAATATATAATAATTTTATTGGTTCATCATAATGGTTTAAATATTTAATATGTTCTATTAATTTATATTAATTAACAATAAATACATATTGAAAGTAATTTTTATTTATTTATTTAATTGTCTATCATGTTCAAAACTAATTTGTTACCACAAATCACAATAATTAATAACTTAAATATTTAAAAGACATATAGAAATTTTATTGACTCTCATTATTTTAGCAGTGCCACATAAATTGAGACAAAAGAAAAAGCAACTTAAATTATTTAACAAATATATAAAATTTAATTGACTCTCAAAATTGTATCGAAGCCACATAAATTGGGACACAAGGAGTAAATATATTTTTTGATAATTACATAAAAATTATTATAAATCACAATAATTATCAAGTTAAAATACTTTTTTAAAAATAGATAAAAGTTTTATTGAACTCTCAAAATTTTATCGATGCAGCATAAATCATGACAAAATCACAATTATCTTAATTAATTGCAACTAAATATTTAAAGTAAATCAATTTTATTATTTTAATTGAATTTTATATAGAAAATTAATCTTTTTATTTATTCATTTTAGTTAATTTAAATTTTAAAATTATTTTTTCTTATAAAAAATACTAATATTTAAATTTTTATAGTACAAAATTAATAAATTTAATTTAATAAAATAAATTTCTAATGAATATTTTCTTAGAATTTGTGTTGGATCAATATGTATCAAGTTAAAAAGAAATAAATAAAACTATATAGTAAAATTTTATTATTGTGAAAGATAAATATAATGCACTATCCCATAATGTTTAATAATATCACATTTTGCATATGCAAAATATAGCATCCCGTATTTAATTAATATACTACTCTGGTGAGTTATCGATGATTACTATTGGATATGATAAAATTATATTAATTTTTATAGTAATAGCATAATATCGCTCTTAATTAATTAGTATGAGTCATCTATTTATTAAGAAATTAAATAATATTTAATAAAAAATAATATAGAAATAAAATGCGAAATTAACTCCTGATATTTTAAATTACATTGTCGTCTTTCAAACAATGATTTTACTATATCACCCCTTATTATAAGTCATTTATGTATTAGAAAATTAAGAATAATAAAATGATATGTCAACATAAAATATTTGATTGACTATCAAAATTATATTAGTGCCACATAAATTGGGACGAGACAAAAGAAAATATAAACCAACATATATTATTTGAAAATGAAATAAAAAGTATTGTAAATAACAATAATTAACAAAAAATTTAAAAAGTTGACTATTTCTGCTTCAGCTGCTTCAATTGTGATCTTAATGTATCACCCGTAACTAATTATTATAAGTCACTTATGTATTGAAAAATTAATAATATTGAATCTATGATTTTACTATATCACCTATAATTAATTATTATAAGTTATTTATGTATTAAAAAATAAATAATATTTAATTAAAAAATATAAAATAAATATTTATGACATGTCTGATTAAGTTGCTTCAATCGTGATTTTATTATATCACTCCTAATTAATTATTGTAATTTATTTATATATTAAAAATTAATAATATTTAATAAAAAAAGTAAAATAAACGTTTATGACATATCTGCTTTAGCTGTTTCAACCATAGTTTTACTAAATATCACCCACAATTAATTATTATAAGTCATTTAAGTATTAAAAAATTAATAACATTTAATAAAAATAAAATAGAGATAAAATGATAAATTAACTTTTGATATTTTAAATTAACTTGATGACTTATATGAGGTCCACTTAAATTTTTCACAAGTAATTTTTATAGTAATTTCGCTATGTCACTTCCAATTAGTTGTTGTAAGTCATTTAAGACATCCATGCTTCGTTGTTTTAATAGTGATTTTACTATATCACCCGTAATTAATTATTATGGTCATTTAAGCATTGTGCCGCATAAATTGAAATAGAAAAAAAAATATAAATCACAATATCAAAAATTTAAATTATTTTAAAAATATAATTGACTATCATCAACACAAAATGCTGAACAAGGAGAGTAATATCTATTATTCAAAAAGTATTATAAATTACAATAGTTAACAACTTAAAATATCTAAAAACAATTTAAGTTGTTATATATTTCAAAAAAACTACATGAATATTACTAAAAATCACAATAATTAACAACTTAAAAAATTTAAAAGATATAAAAAAATAGGAAGACCGACAATGTATTAGAACTCCGCATGAAGTAGAGGGTTGCATCTGATGTCTAATATGTAATTAGAATGTGCAACCAAAATTGGAGATAAGCTCTATAGAATAGTTGTTAGGTCGACTTTATTGCACGGATAGAGTGTTGATCAGTCAAGAACTCACATGTCCAAGGATGAATTTAGTAGAATTGTGAATGCTTGGATGAGTGGGTAAGTACACTGAAAGTGACAAGATTAGAAATAACAATACACAAAGCAAGATGATGGAATAGCTGTTGTGACAGATAATATGCAAAAAATGAAACCGGGATAATTCAGATATATGAAGATAAAAAGTAGAGATGCTTCAATAAGGAGGTGTAAAAGATTGGGATTGATAGATTTGAGGAAAAGTAGACATAGATCGAGAAACAATAAAAAATAAGTGATGTGATAAGACATGGTACACATCTCATTGAAAACATGATCTTAATAATAGAGCATGAAGGTAAGAAATTGGGATAGTGACTTGGTAGATCATAATTTTAAATTTTAAATAATATGTAATTTTGAAATTTATCTATAATTAAGTAAGTTTTCAAAATATCTATAATTTATTTTTAGGTCATAAATTTCATTTTTTTGTTCTTATTTTAAATTTATATTTAATTAAATGAATTCACACAAATTGAGATTTAGAGAGGAAAGGAAGCATCATTTTTAAAACTTAGAGAAGACATTTTAAAAAGGAGAAAGGTTCAAATTTACCCCTTTATGTTGGAAAATTGACTCTCTCTCTATATATATATGGTTCGTCATACTATGAGGAGAAAATTGTCAAAAGCCTCCCCAACCTTTACCTCAAATCTCTACTACACACTTATAATTTGCGGGAGTCTTATGACCCCCCTGTACTATTTAAAATTGAAATTTTTACCCCCTTAAAAACTCACACCCATATATGTATAGGGGAGTGAGCACCACGCGTGTGCTATGTAATGCCACGTAATATTACCACATAATTTTTAATTTTTTATAAAAAAAATAATTATTTTTCTTTTTTCTTTAATATTTCTCTTTCCTTTTCAATTCCTTTACCACTTTACATATCTTCCATTTTCATGTTTAGAGAAAATGAGAATTGGGAACTGGCATGGCTTTATGGTCCCGTAAATTTGATCATTTAGTAATTGTGAGCTACAAACCAAGAATTGCCAAAATAAATGTCACATTTTGTTTTGAAATAGATAAATGTGATGACTTGTTTGGACTGCAACTAAAAAAAAAAGAGGTCATATAGCAAGAAACTGTCGTAGCCTCAGCCATAGTTAAGCAAGGGTAGCAAAATTTGGCCCTCTTACTAAGTGATTTTACCAATTATTTCCTTGAGATACAATCAAGTAATGGCAAGGTTCAATTGTTACAGGGTTTTCATGGCCAACCGATGCCTTCAATGCCACATCCCCTGCAATGGGGAGGGATTTAAAAAAATACAAAGGGAAATGTTTGTTTATGTGCTTGGTATGTGGAAAGTTCAATTCTTGCTTCTTCTACTTTTGTTTTTTTGGACTCTGCTTCCCTTAGCCTTGTATAATTTGAAATAATGAATCATGTATAATTTGCTTCGTTTCACTTTATTGATGGCTTTAGCCTTACATTTTGAGCCCATTGTCGAGTTCTTGGATGAGAAAGATAATGAAATTGGAGATGAGGAAGATAAGAAAACCCATGAATTCAAGAAAGATGAAAAAGATAATGAAATTGGAGATCAGAAAGATGAGAAAATACCATTAATGTGTTCAAGAAAGATGAGAAAGATAGTAAAATTAGAGATGAGGAAGATGAGGAAAACCATTAATGAGTTATTGGATTTTTTTATTTTGAGAAAGAGAAGAAGAAGAAAGAAAATGAATAAGAAAAAATAATAATTAAAATTCTAAATATTTATATAAAAAATATTAAAAATAAATTTTAATATATAATTTTCGCTTTCACTCTCTTTAAGAGAGTGAAACATACTCTCTTGTCATGTCAGCTTTTAGGGGTGTTTTAATTTCTATTTTAAATAGTTCAGGGGGGGGGGGGGTCATAGGACCCCCACAAAGTATAGGTGTGTAGTTGAGATTTGGAGTAACGGTTGGAGGGGTTTTTCGCCATTTTCTCTACTATGAGATAAAATTTATCTTTGCTGTCATATTTTTTAATTAAATTTATCCTTTTATTTTAAAAATTTGACTAAATACATCCTTCGTCATACTTTGGGATCAAATTCACCCTCAATGTCATTCTTTAGGAATTATACTTAGTATAGAACTAGAGAGAATGTCTATTACGAAATCCGCTATTGTTCAGTTATGTTCAAATCTCAAAATTTCATATGCAATTCTATGTGCATATAGATTCTAGAATTCGTGTATAAGTTTTCCGAGCATATGACATGATGAAAAAAATTTATAAATTCAAGTTGTATATAAAAATATAAGAATGAAGAGATGTCACGATTTGACACATAGGGAAACCTCTTAACTCAATCATCTAGAGAAATATTTAATGAGACTAATTTATTATATGTGACTATCAAGTGTCATTTATAACGACCTCTGAATCAATGCAGATCCATGAATCGAGATATATTTATTTATTTTTGTATCGATGCATATTCATTTTTCATAAATTATGCACTGATAAATATCTATTGACTTAATCTCGTTGGAAAAATTTGACCAACAGAATGGAGGAGGGTATATTTGTTTGTGTCTTTTTTGTGGTTTGAGTCGGATTGCGCGAATTAGATTAAGAAGTGTTTTATTGTTTAAAGAACAAGACATTTAACGTTGATTTGAGCTTTTCTATTAAAGGAATGATGAATGTGAAAAGTTTCTTAACAATTAGAACAAATTTGACCCAGAGTATGATATTAAGAATTAATTTGATCCCAAAGTACGACGATAAGGATAAATTTGACTCGTTACTAAGACAAAGAATATATTTAACTGGTAAAGTTGAGTGGTAAATTTGATCTTTTTCCTTCTAAACAAAGCAACAATTCAAAATCTTTTTTTTTTTCAGCTTATTTGGATTTGGTCCTAGTACATACGCAAGGATACCATCTCTCTTTCTTGTTTTGGAAGATAAGATGATGATATTCTCATTGTGATAATAAAATTGCCATTATTATTACACTACTACTGATTAACATTGATAGCTAATCTCAATCGTTCTCATAAAATATAGTAAAAGAAAGTTTTGGAGACTTATAAATCGTTTCTAGAGACCATTTATTATTTTAAATTCATACATTCATACAAGAAATTTGAGGTTGATAACTCCAACTAATAAATAAATTAATGAGATAATAAAGTAAAGATCATGTCCTCGAAAGATGAGGGCTCACTTCTAACTCTGACTGCCGAGACTGAAATCTACTAATGCTCTGGAGCTCGTGTCTCTGAACCTATGGTATAAGACACCATAGCGCAAATGCATCAGTACTTTAAATGTACTAGTATGCATGTGAGGTAGGCTGAATGCATGAGGTTCTTATGCATGAACAATACTTGCTAACTGACTAATATGAACGTGTGAATACATGCATGCACACGTAGTAACTATAATTGAAATCATGATAACATGAATTTTACTGATGACTAACATGACTGGTGACTAATTCAGATGACTGATATAACTGGTAACATGGGTGACTGTATCTAACATTCTTGAATCTGATGGAACTATCTGAGTTCTGTACTGTATCTGAGTTGACTTTATCTGACAGTCCTGATTCTGTGACATGAAACTGTGAGTAGTAGTTATCTAACTGACATGCCCCTAATACGCCATTATGGCTGAGTTGGGGTCCAATCTGTAACCCCAACTAGAAGGGTGTCAATATTGCGCCACTGGTAAGGACATGCTGTGGGTGACCTTCATCTGATAGTGTCTCTAAAAAAGAACGGTGGGGGCCCTTATCTGACAGTGCTTATCCACCTTATCAACCCTCATTCAACAGTGTTTATGTCTCAACCTATGCTGGCTACATAGTTCTGGAATGTAAGGATGATTTCTAAGAATTACACCCTCATCTGACAGTGTGTGTTCCCATCCTTGGGTTTATTCAATGCTAATTTCTTCTCCCATCTGAATAGATACTGGATATGATTAACTAATCTGAATATGGACTGAGTTTACTGAATTCCATTAACTGACAGAAGACTACTGATATTTGAAACTGATTGAAATCACTGAGACTACTGAATTACTGAGCTTTCCTGAGTCACATGACTGACTGAGTTCTATGAATCATGGCTTGATTGAGGATATCATGAAAATATGACACTGGCTCTAGGCATACAACTAAGTTTTCAAGTACAAGTACCCCCAGGACTCGATGGAAAGAAACTGACAAAGCATGACTTCTTGAATACATGACCAACATCACAATCCATGATTTATTTATTGAGGCAATTCATCAAACATGTGATATGCATAAGCTTGTACATAAATGGGGATTTCATAATATCAAACTAGTTGGGCATTTTTCCTTCATCTAGGCATTTAATCAAAGACATGGTAAGCATAGTATGTGTAGACAATATTATACAACAATTAAACATCATGATTTAATTCTAATTTCATCACTTAAGGGTTTAATCATAGGTTTACATGAATCTACATCTATACTAATCAAATCCACATAAAATTTATCCCCTAACATGGAATAGAATTCAGTTACTCATTATCAACATGAATAAGTGCAGCCCAATCATAAAATTCATAAAGGAAATCCATAAACTTAAACTTTGAAAAGAGATTCCTGGGCTTCATGGACGAAAGGAGTCCATGAATGAACACTATGATACCTGGGCTGAGATTCTTGAAGTTCTTGAGCTTGAAGAATTTGAATCTCTTAGTTCTTGAAAAAGATTTGGATTTTGTTCTTAGGGATTAATCTTAGAGAGAAAACCCTAGTTTTTATGTTGTGAAACAATAATGAACAAGTAAGCTGAGGTCGGATATAACTGGGTATATAAACGGGAGAGTAAAAAGACCAAAAAACCCTTTAAAACGACTTTAAAATTTTCGATCAGGACATGCGACGGTGGGGTACAACGGTCCGTCACGTGGTAGACGCTCTGTCGAACTGACCACCGCACAGAACCAGACTGGGACTCACTGCCTTGGGGCTACGGTGGCGTGCGACAGTCCGTTGCATGGTCGACGGTCCGGTGGACCTCTTCGTCATACTAAACTATAGAGTGGTCTCATTGCCTCGATGCGACGGTCGTGGTCGACGGTCCGTCGCTAGTCCGACGGTCCGTCGGCCTGCACCATCGCACCTGGGCGGTTTTATTGCCTTCTGTATTTTGGCCATATCTTTCTCATCCGATGTCAGATTTTGATGAAATTGATATCGATGGAAAGCTTATTCAATTTTTCAGGTCACAAAAAGTGAAAATATTAAAAATACCATATGCACAAAAGTGGATTCATCTTTCAAATAAAGATTCTAACATTCTTGGGACAATTTCAAGCTAGAAAAAAGGTACGGGGTATTACATTACTAAACCACATAAATCTCGTGTAATATGAAAGTATTTATAGAAAATTTCTTTAGGTTTTCTCTCTCCCTATTTTAAAAAATATACTCATACATTCGTGGGTTTGTTATACATTGGTGTGATGTATGATAACACTGTTTTGCCTACAATTAAGGAAAGAGCAATCAAAAAATATCTTCCAATTCCTTAAATTAAGACATTAAATACCTATAATTAAGTAGTGTATGAGTCACTGTATAATTGAAATTTAAATTTCAAAAAAACTCCTAAACATTACTGTTAATATTTATTATTATTGATATACGTTCTTGAGGAAAAAAAAAGGTCGTCTTCTTTCTTGATTTCTGGGAAAAAAAAAAGATGAACATCCCCATATTGTTGCGTCATTCCGGTGTCTGGGAGTCGAAAATCAGTTATAAATCATACAAAAGTTATGCCGTTATTAATTTTGAAAATATTAACTTTCTGAAATTGATTGAGACGATCGCGGTGAAAATCGAGTTTGATAGAGAAACAGGGGTTGTACTTTGTATTGAAGCCATTAGCTAGATATGCAATAGCCAATGGCTTCAACACCACAGCGAAATGATCCAACAAACAAAGGTATGATATAAAAGTGTTGTCTTTATTTGTTGATGATTTAATGTATGGTAATATGCTATCAGACGTTTTGAAAAAGTTCATGTTTTGAAGTTGGGTTCAGGTGAATTTAATCATAAAATTTCGAATGTATAACATATGATTATACATTCGAGCGAATGTATAATGAAACTGTGACAGACCAAATTTTTCATTTTTTACTAAAATTATAATTTGTAGAACTTTTGTATAATACAATGACTCGGTGAAAAAATTTGATGCAGCTATGTACTGCACTGCCGTAACATATACTGCAAGTGGGAGTTGAAGGCGTTTTGTATGAATCATTTCGAAATGTTTTTGATAAAAAAGATTTGATTCGGGGCGTACTTGCAAACTTAGCGATAATGTGCTGAATAATTTGGTTGCAACAATAGATTTTTTGAGTGAATTTACAGCACCAAAATTAATTAATAACAAGAGAATACACACACCAACGGACATAATTGAAGAGATGAAGACTCTTTATGGAGTTAATATTAACTACATGAAAGCTTGGCGCGCAAAAGAGAATGCAATTGTGATGCTTAGAGGTGGACCAACAGATGGATATCAAAAAATGCCCCGTTATATCTATATGTTGAACCAAGTGTATCCGAAATCGCACATTCGGATGCATAAGGTATTATACAACGAGTTTAAATACTTGTATATTGCCTTACATCCCATGATAAGGGGTTTTGAATTTTGTCGACCGATCGTAGGTGTGTATATACTATGTAATTTGGCAACTAATACAGTAAATAGTTGTTGAAACGTAATGTGTATTACACAGTTATACATTAACATTTCATGTATAAGTAATGTATGATGTACTATTATACTTTATTAACATGTATGATGTTTTACTGATAACATTGACTTTTAACTGACCACATGTATTATTTTTTGTTTAAACAATATAAGAAATGGCAGACTCATGTAACTTAATTCGTGAAAATTTAAGTTGCCTTTTTCATTTTGTTTTATGCGTATGGTTATAGATTATACTTTCGTGTAAATGTATGATAAATTCACAAAGTATTTAATGTAAAAAAATACCTTAAAGTATGTTAATAATGTATGATATAATGTTATAGTTTATAAATATGTATGACGTTAAATATTTTCTTTATTTTCTATTAAGTCATGAACGTTTAACATCATGTATGATATTATGTAATACATAATTTTTAACTTATGAGACACTTGTGCAATGTATTATTAACTTATAACATAATTTACCTACGCTAAAAATTTAATTTGTTGATATACAATAACACATTATTTTGTAATTTAATTTTATATGTTATATATAATAAAATGTAAGGCAAACTCAATAACTATCAAACTATATTAGTAACATTACAATATAGTGTAAGTAATTGCAAAACATTTCTTCAAAATATATGTATGTATAATAAGAATAAGGACATCCATAAAATGTGAATTAACATCCAAAAAGTAACATTGTAACAGCTTAACATTAGCTACAAAATCAAGAATTAGTTGTTTCAATGCTGACTATTATAAAAAAAATGCTACTCTAAAGTAACAAGTGCACTTTCATCAATTGTTTGAAGATAACTATTCCTTAGCCGAGGAGGATCGTCATTATCACTCGTGTACCCTTCTTTTGCCTTTGTCACTCCGTAATGCCATAGTAATGAAGCATAGCGTGCACGTTGAGTTCCAGCATCAAACCCACACGAATGGACTTGCTGCCATTCACTTAATATTTTTGCATAGGAAGACACAAAGACGCCACAGTCCATGATTTACAAAAAAATGATGAATTAACAGTCCGTTCAATAATTATAACATCGTTATACATGTAAAAAAAATCAAATTTACTTAAACGATTCAGTAGGTATTTCATGTCCTGAAAAAATAAAATTAGACACTAATTACACAACATTTACACATGTATGAGGGTAACTTATACATTTAAAAAAATAAATCACTCTAATTAAACAACAGTTAGACATGTATGAGGGTAACTTATACATTTAAAAAATAAACTGCAGTAATGCATAATGTCGTAATACACAGTTTCACCTTAAATATGTATGATCTATAAGCTTGTCAGAATGTATAATGTCACCTTATACAATATTAAGACTTTATAGCTGTTTGGATATTCAGAACTGCCAATGTATAACATATTGAAATATATTTTAGAATACCTATATTATACATTAGAGAGATAAAATAATTAATGTATAATGTCTTATATATTATAGCTTATACTTTACAATATAAACTTTCAGAATGTATAATGTCATATTATACATATAAAAATATTCAACTCATACATTATGTATCTATATGTTTGTAATGTAATCTTATACAAAATTCATACATTCGATATGTATAATTTCACTTAATACAAGATCGGCCTTTTCTAAGTATATAAAAACGTATATCATACATTAGTCAGATAAACAAAGTAATGTATAATGTATGCACAATTGAATTGATAGAACACATATGCACACTGTATAAACCTATATCTTATTTTTGTGAATCTAACTGACTAGGTCCTAAACTAAAATTAGGACGAGAATCTATTACCAATTTTACACTGTATCGATTAAGCAGAAGCAACTACAAACCAAAAAAATCAAAGATCTAACTTGTAGTATTTGTAGAAGAACGATAAAAACAAACTACAATACTTGAATATGATTACAAAATACGGTAATTTCATACAAACTAACATGCAACAAAATATGTTTTGGTTCAATGTATTCCCTAGATACAATATTTTCTTCAATATTTCCATCAATTTGAGACAATGCCAGACCTGCTACAAGCAAACTGAGTTATGCTAAGAAAATAGGAAAAAATAACGAAGAGAAATACAGAACATAGAAAAGTACCTCTTCACAAGCAGAGTTCACTTTGTTTAAGCTTTTTTTGAAGTTTGTGACCTGAGATAAATCTAATTTTAGACGATAGAAGATACTTATTTCAGAAGATTACCAGATGCAAACAAACCTGAGAGATGAATTGGATCTTGAAGAGAAAAACTCTTAGTTTTGACTCTACCCGAGGCACCTTCATGAGCTCCAGAAAAAACTGGAAGACAAACAATATTAGAAATACCACCAATGCATTAGGATTGAGCAAATAAGGTAGTATCATATTTACCCGAAAATAGGAATTATAAAAGAAGGTAATTTCATAAAAATCAACATGCAACCAAATAAGAATCGAAAATTATTCTAATTTGGTGAAGTTGAAACAAAAAAATTCAAAAATTAGTGATGAAAATCAGAAAGTTCAACTAATGCTTGAAAACTTACAAATTGGTAACCTCTAAGTACACGTTGTTTGAATTTTGGCGTGAAAAAAGGGTTTCAATTATGGAGAAAAAACGGATTTGTGATGGGAGCAAAATACGGGAGAGGCAACGCAAAAGCAGCGTGTTTTTGGATGTATAATGGGTTAGAGAGAGAAAGTAAAAAAATAGGGGATTTAAGTAATTACTTTGGGATTTATGTAATTACTTTACCAAATTGGGATTTAGTATAATTAGTTAAAGTTATCTTGTGTATGTATGTAAATTTTAGTTTACTTTTCCCTATTGAGGACTTTATGAGTATTATTTTAATTAAAAAATACTAGATATTCTATTTAGTGGTTTACAAAAAAATGACTTGTTAACTCAATCATCTAAAGAAATATTTCGTGGACCCACTTAATTTATTGCACTTGACCATCAAGTATCATTTATCATGAGTTTTTTATTAATGTGGATCCATGAGCCGAGGGAGAAATATATTTTTTTGTGTTTATATCGGTGTATATTCATTTTTCATGAACCATGCATTGTTAAATATCAGTGGCTTAATCTGTTGGGAAAATTCGACCAACAAAATGAAAGAGGGTATATTTGTTTGTGTCTTTTTTATGGTTTGAGTTGGGTCGTGCGAATCAGACTAAGATGTGTTTTATTTTTTTTTAAAGAACAAGACATTTTAATGTTGATTTGAGCTTTTCTATTAAAGAAATGCTAAATGTGAAAAATTTCTTAACAATAGGGATAAATTTGATCCCCTAATATGATATCACTAGTTAATTTGATGTCAAAGTACGACGAAAATTATATTTGTCCAAATTTTCAAGTAGAAAGGTAAATTTAATCTAAAATATGATAATAATAAGGATAAATTTAATTCATTTAACTGATAAAGTAGTGTGGTAGATTTGATCCTTGTCCCTTTAAACAAAGCTAACACTTGAAAATCATTTTGAGCTTATTTGGATTTGGTGCTAGCACATACGCAAGAATATTATCTCTCTTTCTTGTTTTGGAAGATAAGAGAGAAAAGACATCGTTTCCAGTCTAAACTATACCTGAAAAGTCTAAGTCACATCTAAACTATACTAGTGACCTATTACACAACTTAACTATCAAAAAGTGATATTATTACCTCTCCGCGACCCCCATTCTAAGGCGCGTGTGTTACACTTATTTTAGGCGCATCCAGCCTATTAAATAACAAAAGTAAACGGCTAAAAACATTAAGGGAAAAGTCATCATTTCCACTCTAAACTATAGTGGAAAAGTCGAATCCACACCTAAACTATATAAGTGACCTATTACACACCTTAACTATAAAAACGTGATACTTTTTGCTGACGTGGTAGCGCGTGTAAAATACTACACCACATGCAAGTGGTGGTAGCCTAACAGGGTGTAAATAGTTTCACTTTTTTATAGTTTAGGTGTGTAATAGGTCACTAGTACAGTTTAGGTATGACTTCGACTTTTCAACTATATTTTGGAATGAAAATGATGCCTTTTTCCGAATATAAAATGATGATATTCTCTACTGATTAGCATTGATAGCTAATCTCCATCGTTCTCATAAAATATACTAAAAGAAAGTTTTGGAGACTTATAAATCATTTCTAGAGACGACTTTCTTTGCTACAGTAAATATGATTATAAATTATTATTATTATAATTAAAATAAGAAAGATTAATACTTATATTAAGTAGTACTATTAAATTGAGTGTAGCATGGCGTAGAGGGCAAAATGGTAAAAACGGACCTTTCCCGACAATGGTGGAATTAAGAATCCAACATGAATAGCTTGGGTGGCCAGCTCGAAAACAAAGGTGGCTTAAACGTGATTTCCAACCGGCAACAACGATTTCACCTCTCTTTTTCCCCACCTTTCTCTCTCTCTTCCACGGCAGCAGCACCGAAGAAGACCCAAAAAGGATCCAACAATTTTCTCCTTCTTATTGACTAGGACCAGATTCTTGGGTTCTTGTTGAATCATTCTATTTTGATACTGTACATAACAGAGTTTTGTTTTTTATCGCTAAAGATTTTGTTGGGTTTCAAATTCTTGGAAGAATTCTAGGGTTTGGGGTGTGTGGGGGCATAATGAAGGCCATGGAGACCCTTCAAGATCTGATCGAACAAGTTAAAGTTCGAGCGGTTTGGTGGGGTTTGTGTATATTTGCTGTTTGTTACTTTTTAACACGTAAGTTGTGTTCAATTTTCTTTTTTTCCCCCCTTCACATGATGTTTTTGTGGCTACTTTGTTACAGTTTTCCAGCCCCCTATAGCTCCACCCCTGCTATATTATAGTGTTGTGATCACAATAAATGGAACAATGACAGTGGGGTTTCTTCAGAATTGTTTTTAGATTTGGTATGTTGTCAGCGATCTTCTGATGGGTGGTTCCATTGACCACTTCAGCTACTTCAATTTTGTTTTATACTCCAACAAATGTAGTATCTTTCATCAAAAATTCCAGAAAAAAAGGGGAAGGGATAGATGTGCAAGCTTGTTACCACCCTTCATGCTTCAATAACATGCTTTCTTTGAGTAAATTATCATACTTCTGAGTATTCATGCAATTTTGGTGGTAAATTGTTTGTCGCAACCATCAATTTTCTCTTTTATTGTTGTGTCATGGTTGTTTTTGGATTCAACTCTTGACTGCAGACACCAGTACATCAATGTGGATGAATTTACCTGTAGCTGTGCTCTTGGTTTCTGGATCACGCATATTGTTTAATGCAGTAGACTTCCGCTGGAAAGTTCGGAATGTCCGACAACCAACATACTTGACACACTTGGAAAAGAAGCAGCTATCTGTGAGTGATAGTCGACTTTCTACCTCACCTCCCACACTGAAATGGAAGAGGAAAATTGGTTCTCCACTCGTCGAGGCAGCAGCAGAGGAGTTTATTGGCAATGTTTTGCGTGATTTTGTGATAGATTTGTGGTACTCCGATATTACGCCTGACAAGGAGGCACCAGAGCTGATGCATGAAATAGTCATGGATGTCCTTGGTGAAATATCTGGAAGAGCCAAAGAAATTAACCTTGTAGAGCTGTTGACGAGGTATTTATTTCCCAGTCATCCCTCTTACTTAAATAGAGATGACACTATGGGGCAGGTAACACCTATCCCCAACTTACTACACGGGTAGGAATTTTACGGAAGGAACCCTTTCTATTTGCTTTCTATAGGTGGGTTCGATGTAAATGTACTAGCATCCACTCAGTTCTAGATTTTTCTTTTCTTTTTTTTTTCTATCAATATATGACTTACTTACCTGTTAAAAAACACATATCCCCATGCCCTGCCACCCCCTTCCTTCCTTATAGCTTACCTTTTTGAGGATGGGAAACTGCTTCTCACATATAATAGCCGTAGTAATGCATGAAAATATTGACTTGAAAGAAAGAAGTTATCATGGTAGCCAAAGAATTTACAAAAAGAAATATGAAGTGGTCTGAGACTCAATACTTTTAGTTAAGTATTGACTCTTCTCACTGTTCGTTTGTAATCCTGCTAGTGAACTATACTATTCATTGACAATAACTTATTCATGAAAGGATACAGTTCGGTTGTCCCCCGTTTCCCACTTATGACCCCCTCTTATAACTCCACTAGGGGCAGAGTGGCTCATTTCCTTGATTGCTGCTCCCATTGCTATTCTTAAAAATAAATCTTTCTTTGTTATTCAATCTGTTGTTTCTCAGTTTATGACTGTTGTATTGGTTTTGAATCACCAGCAATTGAAACAACTTATCTAATTTTTAGGGATGTGGTGGACCTGGTAGGAGATCACCTAGACCTTTTCCGCAGGAACCAGGCAGCTATTGGTGTGGATGTCATGGGTACATTGTCTTCGGAAGAAAGGGACGAAAGGTTGAAGCACCATCTCTTGGTCTCTAAAGAACTTCACCCTGCTTTGATATCAGCTGAGAGTGAGTACAAGGTGTGAGTGGAGTGTTCTGATGGAAAAAATAGACTCTTTCTCAATTGACACACCTTGCATGCTATCTAATGCTTTTTTTATAGGTACTTCAACGGGTCATGGGTGGAATCTTAGCTGTTGTGCTAAGACCCAGAGAAGCGCAAAGCCCCTTAGTTCGATGTATTGCCAGAGAACTATTAACTTCTCTAGTGGTACAGCCTCTTCTGAATTTTGCAAGCCCCGGGTGAGTTAATCTCTTACAAATGTGTACTGTCAAAATTTAGTTCTCGTTATACTTAACTTTGTCTAACATATACCTGTAATGCTTTCAGTCAGCTAGGTTTATGCCATGGAATTAGAAGGTTGTTTGTTTGTTTATGCATTATAGTATAGCTGCTAATTAGAAGAAGAGCCTTATAGTATAGCTGCTAATTGGTTGTAACTTGTAAGGATCTAAAGTTGTTGATTAATGCCTTGCTGTCTCCAGTAAATGTTACCAGTGAGAATTAAGACGCATTGTGCTGCCTCCACAGTTGGGGGTATTGAGTATATTTTTTGTTTTTTCCAGTGGAATATATTAGATTCAGTGTGGCTGTTTTTGGTCATGATATCTAGGTCTCCATAGCTATGAAATTTGAATATTTATGTTTAGGATGTCATCCATATATTACACTTGAGCGACTAAGTCAACAAGTCCAATGCTTAGATTGTTCGTGGTGATTATGCTTAAGAAAGTTCTAATGATTCTTTTCTCCCCATTCGTGTTTCTGTATGTTATTTCCTTTTGAGTACTGAGAATGATTGGAAAGAAACAAAAGAGAGGATCTTGATCCCCTCCACTCGGAAAAAGAGGAAAAAAAATGAAGAGGAAGAGCTCTGGGAGAGAGTGGAATATTGACTTCTTCTATAGGTAGAAGTCTGCTTACACCAAGGGCATATTATTTTTTTCTTCCGCTTTTTGTTATTACAGTTGGTGTTTGACGAGTAGGAAGTTTTAGGTCAGAGGCACACGTTGTATGTTTTCAGCGAATACAGGAAAGTTATATGAATTGAAACGATGGGATAAGGCTCAATGGACTAGTACAATTTTCTAGTCAAGTAGTCAAAATGAACTGTGTTCACAATTTATTTTTTTGATGTGCAGAGTCTTTCTTAGAGGATGCTGTATCCATTTTGCAATTTTTAGAAGCTTTGTAAAGCATGCCAGCATAGTATTTATGCTGATGAATATATGTTACCATTTTAAAAAATTTACAGAACAATTTATGTTATCCTCATGGAAACGAGAACTTAAAAGGTCTAGTGGTTACTTAATCAGTAACTTTGTCTATCTGGGAACTATTGCCTCTAAAGACATTTGAAGCACATATCTTAGTCCTGGGATGACTTTTTAATCAGTTTGAAAGACAAACAAAAATACTTTCAGATCTCAGGAACAAATGGTACTTTTGGTGTTATCTTTTTACAGTGCTTCATACATGTTGAAGATGTTCAGTAAAAGTTATAATCACGTTGGCGTTCAATGTTCTTGATAATGTGAATTGAGGACGTCTTATCCTAGCTACATCTTCCCCTTCTAAATATGGAACACTGCCTTGATTTGTGTAAAGTGGAAGTTTCTTGCAGTTCATGAAGTTTTCAGAATGTTGGACTTCAGTAAAAGATGATGAACTTTCAAGAGTTTTTATTTGAGAGTCAGACCAATAATTTTAAATATTGTCATTTCCCTCTCCAGTTTTGTGGGAGGGGGTTGGTGTTGGGTTAGTTAATTGGGGCCACTTATTATCTAGGTTTTGATTTGCTCATTAATGAAAATACGTAAAAGAATTTCTATAATGACCTGTTGTACCTTTGATTTGCCGTGTAAGTGCCAAGACTATTAGGCTCATGTATGGGGTTGTTGTTGGCGAGAAATTAGTGATCTAGATTAGTAATTATGGCCTTTTAATTGTAACTCAGTGCTGTTTTTTTCCTCGCTACTAAGGTGCTCTTAGAGCTTCCCAAGCTTTAACTGCTGATATGGATCAAATATTCTTGCACTCTTTTAATTGATCACTGTACAAATGGGAGTAGCGAATCTCACCTTTGATTCACATTCTTGATTGATCAATCTGGCTTGCCAGTTTCAATTTGTGTAGCTACCTATTCCGTATAAACTTGTCACTCATTTGTTGCTGTACTTGATATATTCTCTTGCAGGTATATTAATGAATTGATTGAATACATTTTCCTTGCATATAATGATGAGGGGTGTAAGGAGTCCAGCGATGGTAAATCAACTAAAGTAGAAAGTCACAATCGCAATCAGGGTGCTCCCACAGACACCGCAAAATGTTCAGAATCCGATCACAAACAGAAAGCACCTACCAAGGGACAAGGGACTGATGTCTCACCCTGTCAATATGACCATCGAAGAGAATTAGCAATAACTAATGTAGGAAGTTCAATTTCTGGTTCAATTCAAGATGAGGCTAACCATCCACGATCCGCTGATTGGGCTCGTGTCCTTGAAGCAGCTACGCAGAGAAGAACAGAAGTTCTGATGCCTGAAAATCTTGAAAACATGTGGACAATCGGCAGAAATTATAAGAAAAAACTCCAAAAGAAATCTGCCTCGGGAAGAGTTCAAGCTCTTGGAGGAAAGGTTACTGTAAGCAGTGGAAAAGATGTGGGGAAAGAATTACCAACTCAGAAATCTGAAGTCTCCAGGACAATGGAAGATAAACCGCATGATCCAAATCACTCACATGATCAGAGAAGTCATGCCTTGCATTTGTCTCAAGAGCTGAAAAAGGAAACTCCGTCCAAGGAAGGAGTTTTCTACGATGTTGACAATGCTTCTGCAATTGTTGCATATGAGAATAAGACTAGGCTTAAGAGATCAAATAGTACATCTGATTTAATTGTCCAACAAGATCCTGAAGATTTATTTATGAGCAAAGTTGGTGGATCCATTATATCAGAATTCTATAGTGCAGAGTTTAGGAATGCAATACCTAGCGCTATGAGTGCTTCAGATATGGTGATTCGTGGCGAGGGCCAACATCGTCCAAAGCTGAAGTGCAGGGTAGGTGAATTCTCCTCAGTCCTTCTCTCATACTCCAAAATATGTCCCAAGAAGTCAAGTTGGCTAAGAAATTAAAAACTTGTGTGGTGTTGTATAATCAATTGCATGAGCTATGGTCTCAAACCTTCGACTTATGTCTTGTAAGATTCTTGAACCTGAATACTATTTCCTCCTGCCCCAGGTTTTGGGTGCATATTTTGAGAAGCTGGGCTCAAAATCTTTTGCGGTATATTCAATCGCGGTTACTGATGCCAATAACAACACTTGGTTTGTAAAGAGAAGGTATTGTTTTCATGTATATATTTTAACTACTTAATGGTGCCATATCATCTAAAAACATCTCCATTTCAGTATTATTGTGTTGGAACTTTTATTGCATTGCATTTTTAAAAGTCCCTTTAAACACTGAACAAGTTAATTTTTCAACTTCCGCTCTGGCTTTGTTTAGCTGATATCTTCCTATTGCATGCTGTTTAAGCAGATACAGTAACTTTGAGAGATTGCATAGACACCTGAAGGACATTCCTAATTACACATTGCATTTGCCTCCTAAGAGGATATTTTCTTCGAGTACAGAAGATGCATTCGTTCATCAGCGTTGCATTCAGCTTGACAAATATCTTCAAGTATGGTTCTGCACTGCTTTTATATCTATTTGTAATATTTAAGCTATCTGGTTGCTTTAAATGTTTGCTCTCTAACAGGATCTCTTGACAATTGCCAATGTGGCTGAGCAACATGAAGTGTGGGATTTTCTCAGTGCCTCTTCCAAGGTACATATTCCTTGAAGTTTGTTAGGTCTTTTACCATCATTCATATAGATTTAGGCTGTTCCAACCCATACTAATACCTGTTTGTGTCTATGAAGAACTACTCCTTTGGAAAATCTTCTTCAGTGATGAGAACGCTGGCAGGTACTTCACTTCTTCCAACCAACTTGTTTGTGTTCTTTATTTATGTGATGAATCTGGTGTTTTCAATTGGATATTTTTACATCTGTATCGTATACATGGAAAGTGGTAAGGGTAATCCTGTTGATGACTGCAATAATAGATCTCCAGTGAAGGCCAGAATAACTTGTACCGAGTTTTTTTACATAGGATGCACTGCAGTGTGGGAATCTGATTCCAACTTCAGATAATGCTACATTCTTGAAGTGAGTTGGGGAGTCCGCGTTGCTAAACTATAAAACTAATTTTGAACAGAGTATTGTACTAATAAAATGACAATGTGAGGCGAAACGTGTGTTGCTTTTTTCTTAGTATATAATCTGCAGTCATGAATTTTAAGTAGTTTGCTCAATTAATCGTGCTAGAACTCCGTTTATATTTGACACCTATGAGTAGGTGTCACACATTTCACTGAATTGTGAAGTTATCAATATATGTTTTCTTCTCTCATCTCTCTCATAGTCACATGATATCTGGCCTACCTTTGTAGGTCATTCTCGCACTTGTAAGTCCACATATGCAAATACTTGAGTGAACCCCAGAGTTGGTTACACGTGTGGAAGGGTGTTCAGTTATATAATAGTGTCTCAATCCGTGTATATAACGGCATCCAATTAAGTTAATAAGATCTTTGACAAGTTCATTTATGTCCTAAGTTTTGCGTTGGATGCTCAAACATTCACATGGTATCAGAAGGGCAGCCTTATGCCGGTCTTCGGGCGAAGTTTTGTTTCTTTCCATAGTTTTCATCTTATTGTCCTTTCTTGGACCATTTTGGCACCAGCACTTCTTCTCGACTCTAATAATATTCATGCAAAAAAATGAACAAAAAAAAAGTTTTCAAGCAAAAAGATAAAATAAGGTGGAGGAAGGCTAATGACTAGGAAAAGTTTTTGTCTGTTCTTGGCAGGAATTTAAGTGAGTAATTGTTAGAATGTTTTGTAATGATAACTTTGTGGTGTACCAATATATCAGAAGCTTTAATCAATCAGTCAGCTAATATATACTCCTACATCTTCC
>NC_061118.1:168242276-168257109 GCF_002878395.1 Capsicum annuum
TGAACTTTAATGAGTGAGTTACCTGGTATATGGTAGTTACTTTATTTGTTATTATCTGATTGGACTCATCCTTTGTGACAACAGTTAATGTGGATGATGCTGTGGATGATATTGTCCGTCAATTTAAAGGCGTTTCTGATGGCTTGATGCGTAAAGTTGTTGGCTCTCCTTCATCTTCTTCTTATGAACCTACTACCTGTACTTCAGACAGACATTTGTCTTGGAACGTGGAGGAAATAAATAAACTGGCTTTAACACAAGGTACCTCGGAGTCAGTTAATAGCTTTTCCGACAATGATGACGGTGATAAAGATGGAAGCCATGGGCAGGAGGAAGTAGGACCTAGTTCAGAAGCCAATGGGTGGCATTCGGACAATGAGTTGAATTCTAAAGGATTCCCCCCTCGGGTGGTTAAACGTGACGAAGAGCTGATAAGCTCAGCGACTGACTTGAAGAGTGGTTCTGGGTTACGACGTGAATCTTCCAGTTCTGGAGGATTTCCAGAGACAAGTTTGGCAGTAGTTCCCAGTCAACAAGAGGATCCAGTTGGAGTGCCACCAGAGGTATCTCTTTCTTCTTCTCCCTTTTCTACATCTTGTCAGTCAGATATGCGTTGGGTGAAACGTATAGAAGTTCTGATCTTCTTTGGAAATTTGTTCTGCTGAAAACATGAAAGAAGACCAAGTAATTGAATAAACGTGCTACAAGACATCTGAACTTAGGAATCGTGTCTTATCAGAGGGTGGCAAGAGAATGTATATGACCACATCTTCTTTCTGAATATTTGGATGTATCATTTGTATCGAGGAGTTGATTAACATGCTTTATTAAGGTTCAAATTAGGTGAGATAATCAATCCGCTCTAATCCCATGTCTGGAATGCCTCCCAATTGTGTTACTTATACATTAGGGCCAAGGTTTACCCGAGGATAACTTTCCCTTCAGTTAAAGAGCAACGAAAGGGGGTTAAAGTTTATTATTCAGAAAAGCTTGGTATGCTTCCATAAACGAGCATGTTTTTGCCCAAACATAAATAAAATCTTATTACTTTATCCAAAAAAAATCTGGGAAAGGGATATTACTGTGAAACAACTGAAAAAGATTATGGGCATTCCATTTGGTAGGGAGTAATAATTGCCTGATGCCTGTCTAGTTCATTGGAGAGTTTGGATGCAGTCTGTGATTTCAGATTCAGCACGTGAGATATTTTCAAGTTTGGTTCTTGTCAGCCTTCTGATCAAATGATATCAACTGTATTTCATCTTGTACATTTCGGTAGGGATGGCAGTGGAGCGGGTTGGGACTTAACCCGCTAAAATTTCAAGCCCCCACCCCAACCACTGCCACACACACGGCATTTTTTTCTACTTTCAACCCACTCGCCCGGCCACACTTTGCTGTTTTTTTTTTCTTCCTTTTGTTGCTTTGTTAAAATAGCCAACTTTATAATTTCATAACTTTTACAAATGGAGACTTTATATTGCTTTAGCAAAATTCAAAATGCAACTGCAAGTAAAATAACAAATCCAAAAATTTCTGAATGACATACTAAATAGATCTCCATCACATTCAGTAGTATTTGGTAATATATTTTTGCTAACAAGTCTAAACTACATGGGTTTTTACCTAGAATAATGTGACATGTTACACTTAAAAAATCTAAGAATACTATTGAAAGAAATAATTACAAAGTTACCCACTATCTCTGTTATCAACTTGAATGGTCAAATAATTCTATTTTGAGGAAATATAAAGAAAACTATCTTTAAAAGAAACATATTGCTTGTAATTAGTCAGTGATTTTTATCTGTATCAACTCAATGATTCTTCAATAAATGGAAAAAGAAAATTAAAAGTTATTTTGAAATAGAGAAGTGAAAAAGAACAGTTACAGATTAGAGATAGCAGTGAAATGGAAAAAAAATAAAATTAGAGAAACGAATCTAAAATGAAGGTGTTCGGAAGCACACCCCAACCCGCCTCTCCCATCCAGTTTTCTAAGAAAACTGGTTCACCCCGCCCTTCTCTGAGTCATCTTAAACCTGCCCAGCCCCTCCCCACTGCCACCCCTGATTATGTCTCCCTCCAGCCGGCTACTGGTGCTTGATTTTGTGCTGGACTGCTTTTTATTTTCCCCCTTTTGTACCACGTGCTTTAGTTTTGCTTACTCATTCTCATGCGGATTTTTTCCTTTCAGTGGACGCCGCCCAATTTAAGTGTACCTATCTTGAATTTGGTGGACAAGATTTTTCAGCTGAACAGAAGAGGCTGGCTAAGGTGACAACATGTTTTGTACTTCTCTACTTCCTATCCCATCCCCTCTTGGTATCAAATTGAGAGTTGTTTTCCTAGATTTTACTTCTCTTTAATAATTTCACTATTGAATCGGTTTCATCATCCATATTTAACATCGTCATCCTTAATTTGGTTCCTAAAAATGATTTAGAAGGGTCAATATAATATTTGATTTGAAATTATGCCAAAACTACAGACTTTCCATCTTGATAAGCTGAACTACTAATGCATGCACATTCTTCCCATAGGAATATATGAAGGAGAGGAGATTATCCAGGATTTCACTGATTTAGACATGGTTTCAACAAAATTGTACAAAATATACAAATTTCCTCGCCACTTCATTAAGTATTGGTTCTTTTTGGGACTTTCACCATAAATCCATAACTCCCACATTTTCTTCCTCCCCTACATCACCCAGAGTCCGTTCACGGGTGGGGAAAGGGAAAGAGCAGCCATGGTTCTTCTCTAAAATTTCAAGTTTTTCTTGGGTGTTCTTCCAACATTTACAGTGCATTACACTTCCATTTGTTGATCAAATTATGTGTTAGATATACTTTTTGTGTTCTCGATGTGTGTTTGTGCCAAGCGATCAGATTAAGAATTTGCATCTGTAGATTTACTTTTTGCCGTTCTCTTGCTCTTGCCTTCTGATTGGCGGACTCGAGGTTTATAGTTCTCAATGAGCTGAATTTTAACAGTGGGAGTATACATTTCTCTTCAATGATTGCACAAAAGAAGTATTAAATGGAATAAAATCTTTATCTGTGTGGATCCTGATTCCTCATTGTTCATGATTTGCACTAACCTCAGAAGTATCAAATTAGCGACAAACTCCTTTCTTTTGATTCTTTGAGAAATACCTAAGAATGAAGAGAAAAGAATGAAGCTATAGATCTGGAAAATAGTAAGTTAGGATAGTTAGGTGAATTGGGGGATTCAGGATGAAATGCAACAAAGCCCCTAAAAGACTAATTTTTAATGAGGTGGCAAGGACAGTTAAGTAAATTAGGAAATGAGCAGGTTGTAACCTACCACACCTATGTTACTGGTTAGCAAAACCCTGCATGAAAGGTATCTTGTATGTGTATTATCTCCATGATATGCCATCATTAATGACCGTCTAACATAGCCATTTTTGTTCTGGCAGAAGACAGGTATTTTGGATATCAAAGGAAATTATGCAGTTAATGATGGAGGATGCTATTGATGATTGGCTGTTAAGGCAAATTCATTGGCTACGGAGAGACGATGTTATTGCTCAGGGAATTAGATGGATTCAAGATGTAAGCATTTAATTTTCTGATTTTTAACTTTTGCATCTTAATTGCTTACCTTTGAATCAATTTTTTTTGGCTTCTGCTTCTGGAGTTACTGCATTTACAAATTGCATCAACTAAATGACAAATGAAAAAAATCATTGATTGATGAAGAGAAATAGTTTGGAATTACAAAAAGGACTATGGTGCAGACTCCCTTTTAGCGAACCTTAGTGCAGGTTCCTTTTTTGGGAGTTTTGATATGTTATGCCTCAATTTTTTTCTTTTTTTAACAACACTGGATTTTCTCCTTGAGTTCTCTTCAAAATAAATGCATGTGGCATTCGTCAATGTTTCACAATTTGATATTTGATCATTGATGTAATAAGCTTAATTATTTCAATGTTATTTTAAAGTAGTATGTGAATCATTTAGCATGACAACATTTTTGTTTTAAACTTGATGTGGCATTTGTGAAAATAGATAATTGACGGAAGACAACAGCATTTGGAAATTAGTTTGAGGGGAAAGACTATTAATTTGCAGCTCATGACAACATTTTTGTTTTAAACTTTATGTGGCATTTGTGAAAATAGATATTTGACGGAAGGCAACAGCATTTGGAAATTAGTGTCGGGAAATAATATTAATTTGTGCTGTAACATAAAATGTTAAAGATTTTTTCACTCTTATATTTGTCCGTGAGCTTTATTAGCTGTTTGTTTTTCTTTTGTTGAGAAATAAGCTTTATAATGTGGTTTAGTCAACTAAAATGGAGCATGCTATTCTCATAATTATGGAACTTGGCTAATATCGGCTTGATTTCTTTGGTTGTGGGTTTTCTCCCGACTTTCTGATGTGGCATCATTGTGCTACTTTAAGATTATAAACTGAGGAAATTATACAGAAGGATTATTTGGAAGCTGACTTTTTGGTTCTGTTGCTGATTGCATTCGCAGATTCTCTGGCCCAACGGTGTTTTCTTCATAAAACTAAGAAATATTGTTGAGACCAGCAATGAACCAAATCAAGGATCTGTTCATAGCATGAAACAACCTGTAGGAAGTAAGGTCTCTAAGGCAGGATCTTTTGAGGAACAGCTTGAGGCTGCTCGTAGAGCAAGTGATGTGAAGAAGATTCTCTATGGTAAGTGGCTCTCCATTGTGCTTGAATTGCCAATATTACTTCTTTCCTATTTTATGAATGGAAGTTCTTTAAGATAATAAAAAATGGCGTTTTCCTTGGATTTTCTACTGTTCATTTATGTAACTGACTGCAAAAGTAAAAAAAACTTCTTGTCTGCCATTGTTGCTTCCTTTAACTAATTCCTCTTCAAATTCTCAGATGGTGCTCCCGCCACTTTGGTAAGCTTAATTGGGCACAAGCAGTACAGACGTTGTGCTAGGGATCTGTATTATTTCCTTCAGGTAAAGATCTCTCCACGAGACCATTGAGTTTCCTATTACATTTTTTCTACTAAACTAACAAGTGTCTCGGAATGTGCAGTCTACTATCTGTTTAAAGCAGCTTACATATGGTGTCCTCGAACTTGTACTTATAACAGTCTTCCCTGAGCTGAGGGATCTTGTGAAGGATATCCATGAGAAGGCACATGCTCAACCTGTATAGGCTGTGATAACGTCTTTTTTCTCAGTAACTACGTCAATGAGCTCTTTTACCTCGACTCTGCCTATAGATTCAAAATCCATCCGTAAAGCTGGGAGGGAAAGTGAATCTAGGCTGAGAGAATGGAAACTTAGTGACTTGATTTGGTCTTCGTCATTTTTTTTTTTGGTCTAGGATCTTGAGGTGCCGGAAATTCTTTTATGGAATGCCAAGAGTAGGAGCAAATGCTCTACTTTTGCTTCTCATTGTACAAAGTGTGCATTATAATCTGTATAGTTTTCGGTTTGGGTGTGCAGTCTTGTATATTCATTTGAAACCACAACTAGTCGGGGTGATGACCAAAATGCACTTCATGATGAATCCAATTTTTGCTCTTGCCATTGAGAGTTTGTTAAGTTTTCATTTTTATTTTTTTCTATTTCACTTAGTGTAGATATATGCACTTGCAATTAATTTATAAGTGACTTTACCATTGAGTTTTGAAGTGTTTTAACTTTTATACGCCGACCGTGTAAAAATACTTTTTACATGCCAATAAGTTAGATGTCACTATAAATACCAAGCATAGATTGGCAAGTGGTTTTAAAACTTATATTATAGTGAAATTGTACTGGTAGTGTAAAACCATTTTTAAGTTCAACTCGAAATGTCCACCCCAATGTATAATATGACTGATATGTTCACAGAGAATACTTATTTAGCTGTCTTCTTTAATATTCTAGGTGGTCCTGTTCCACCTTCCATATTTGTTAAAAAAGAATCACTATCAACTTCTTCTACTATTTTTACCATAATCTCCTTTCGGGAAAAATTCTCCATCTTCTTACTTTTAATGGTAACTAACTTTACAGCTTTTCTTTATTCTTCACTGCTACGTGATAACTTAATAAGGAAACTGAATTTCGAATGTTTAAGAGGACACTGTTGCACTCTGAGTTCATTTTTCATATGGTAACTTTTTTTTTTTCCTTCCACGTGGTAACTCAATTTCGTGAAATTATATAGTAAAATAAAATCACGTTTTCTTTCTCAAGTTAATTTTGGGCTTGTTAAATGAGTTGAGCAACTGCTACTGATATGATGTAAAATCCTTTAATGAAGATAGATAACAGACCAATTTTCTACAAGATTTTTCGTCCCACATTCACTAGTGAACTGGTAATACTCAATTCTTTTTTTCATCATTTTACATGCAATCTTTGATCTTATGATGTAACCCGTGTCCATCCATAGACGACGGACAGTGTAAAAGTTACTGGATCCCGAGAACCCGCACCCAATTAGCTAGATCCACCCCTCCTTATAACCTTACTTGATGATTTTTTTTTTTGAGTTTTGACTGTCTTAATTTGCAGAGAATCCCAGCCTATTTTCTTAGGCATATATCAGAAGAGTCACCTGAGAAAGCCACCCTGAAGTGTCTTTCTGGAGGCATTTGGAATGTCAAACTACGATATGATGAAGATGGTTTGCTAATACACAATGGTTGGGACAAATTTCAGAAGAATAACCAACTAGAAGACGGGGAATTTCTCGTGTTTAGGTACAATGGCGGTCTGCAATTTACAGTAAGAATATTCACCAAGAATGGACTGGAGAGAGAAGTGAAGTCAACAGCCACGGGCAAAAATCAACAAGCTTCGGTATATGATCGAGGCAGTAAGCATAAAAGGCCAGCAAAATATCCTTTCAGTTCCAAATTCCCTGAACAGACTCGTGCTAACGGTGAAAATAGCACAGGTATTATGATTTAACTCATACTCAACACTTTCAACGACCGAATTTTCCTTTGTAGAAGACCTGTTTTAACATGTAATGTACTAACGGGACAACTATGTTGTGTTTCCTCAGAACGTGAAACTCCAAGAAAAAGAGCTGCAGTCGATAAAGCGGAGGAGGGCCTTCTCACTCCAAATATTCGACAATTTGTGAAATGTTTGAAAGGCTACAATGTGAATAAGTCCTGTTTCTTGGTAAGAGTTTTCTTTAACTGAAAAAAAAGTTCAAGCTTATTAATTTCTGTGACCAGTAAGCTATGACATACTTAATACTTGTAATGCAGTATGTTCCGAAATCCTTCTATGAACAACTTATGAAATCAGACAATAAGACAACAGTTGTCCTCCGTAATTCAGAAGAAAAAGAATGGAAAGTGAATTGTATCGGACGAAAAGGATATCGCGCTTTCTGTGGAGGATGGAGACAGTTTGTGAGTGGTAATAAGCTTAAGGAAGGATACGTCTGTGTTTTTCAGCTTGTCAATGCAAATGAACTGAAGGTTTCTGTTTTCGACAATCCTTCGGAATCTCTGTTGAAACTTGCTGCAGAAAGATGAAAAATTCCACCTTTTGAACTGCTCTAGGTTGATGTTATTGTGTGTTTGAATCTGAACGTACTCTATTGCTGCTTAACATGGACAACCTTGTTTTCATTTCCCTTTTTATGTATCTGAGTAATTAGAGTTCTTTAACTTCATTTTGTTTTAATGTACATTTTCTCTTTTTAACTTCGAATTGCAAGTATTTACTAAAGTACCTTTTGAAAATATTCTTTTTTATTAACTACTCCCTCCGTCCCAGATTGAGAGGACACATTCATTAAGAAAATAAACTAATGACATGACTAGTTTATCATAATACCCTATTAAATGATGTTTACATTTTAATTTAGAGAAAAAGTAATAAATGCAAAGGGTAAAACATGAAATTTTTTTTTTGTCTCTTCTTGATTAATGAAAAAAGACAAGTAAAATGGGAAATCAAATTAGGAAATTTAGAACGGGTAATTTGGAATACAGGGAGTACTTTATAAGTTACCTCATAAGTTAATATTACTCCAATCTAAAAGTATCCTTGCTTTTTTATTTTCTTGCAAGCACAAAAATTAATACGTTTACCTTAAACATTAATACAACTTTACTTTATTTACTGTTTTATTGATGATAATGACAAAGTTATCTTTTTGCTTGCTTATTTCTTTTACAAGAGTGTTTCGTTAATAACGATGACCTCTGACAACACGCTATTCGCACGCTATTATCTTATTTCGCTAATAACGATGGTCTCTGAAAACTCGCTATTAGCACACAATTACCTTGTTTCGTCAATAACAATGACCTTTGACAACACACTATTAGTATTACTACTACTAGCATCAAAAGATATTCTTTAATATTTTTTTCGATATTAAAAAAACTTGTAGGTTTAAGGTGTCGCTGCTAATTCTTCTGAAATAGAACAAAGAAAAGAGCTTCTTTTTGTCTATCTCATTATTATTTTTTTAACCGTTTCATTTTGTTTTACTGCACATTTTCTCTTTTTAACTTCGAATTTCAAGTATTTACTAAAATACCTTTTGAAAATATTCTTTTTTATTAACTACTTTATAAGTAACCTATTAAGTTAATATTACTCGAACCTAAAAGTATCATTGCTTTTTTATTTTCTTGCAAGCAAAAAGAACAATACATTTATTCCAAACTTTACTACAACTTTACTTTATTTATCGTTTTATTGACGATAATGACAACTGTTTGCAACAAATTTTCGATGTGCGAAAAATTAACTGCAAGCAAAAATAAAAATAAACAAAAAGAATAATTTTAGTTACAGTAATTTTGCGGGTACAATTCGGTTATTCTCTCGATTTTTCTCTCCTAAGCTTTTCTGTAATTCGAGGGCCTTTGTAGCGTAATTCTCAAACTTCGGATGATTTGAGCCTCCCAGAAATTTGTTTGGATCTCCAGGAATTGTTTGACAGCACTTCGTCTTATCGAATTGACCTCCGGGCAGAACTCCGTTAGTCGATTCATTGAAGAGCTGTGTAGTCAATGTAGAAGCTTCCTCCAATGCTTGTAGAATGTCCTCCTTTTTCCTTATTCTGATTGGTCTATTCAATTTTCAAGCTTATCACAAATGTTATGTGACAAGATTGCTTGTGATTGGCTAAAAACATGTCATTTGGGGCACTTGGCGATGTTTTATTGGCTCTTGAACCTGACTTGGATTGCCACATCATTTGATGAGTGTGGTCTTGCTTCATTGGTCTTTAATTTGACTGGATGCCACATCATTTGACACGTGACATAAGTTTGGGCCTCAAGGTGAGATGGATCTTGAAGTCCTTGATGAGGAATAAAATGGACGTATTATTTTTTATAGCCCAAAATGATTTTAGACCCAATAAAATATGGGTCAAATCCAATTTTTATATGAATTTGACCCAATAAATTTTACGTGTCTACAAATGCTCCCTACTTCAAAGCTCGTCAAGGTGTTTTATTTGTCGGACCTGTTAGAGACGAGATTTGAAGTATTTGTGGAGCCCTCATTTTTTTTTTTTGCAAGACTTGAGCACTTTGTCGAAATCCAACTCCTCGAATTCATCATAATCTAGGTAGAATAACGTGAATCCCTTCCTTAGGAATGTAAAATTTTGTTTAAAACTAAATATATCCAAACCTTGTAGGATTCAGGTCTTAGTCTTATATCAAATTTTAATAGGATTAAATAATGATGTTATCCTACTTCGAAAAGGATTAGGAATTTGACTTGTTTTGGACACTTGGATGTCCCCGTTCTTCTTGAAGAAAACTTGTTTAGCAAATTCCTTTTTGAAATCAAACTGGGGATTTTCAGAGTCTATATAAGGACATCATCGCCCCATTAAGTCACTGTAATTCAGCCTGAGCAGAAATTCAACTCCCGTTCTCCTCTTTTTGCTCTTTTTTCACAATTGAGCTTTCGGGCACTTTGGGGCGTCTATGGAAGAAGCTTCATAACGCATCGTGGAGGTGTCTGAATCACGAACGAATTGTAGTTTTGGAAAATAGATTCGCGAGGCTACGTTTTACATGAAAACCACTCTCAATTTATCCCCAGATCTGCCTAGGTATCGTTTCAAAATCAGACCTTCAGTTCTGTTTCGTCACGTTTTACTTGTTTTGCGCAGTCTCACGAAAACTCTCATATCTTGACATAGAAATATCAAAATCAGGAACCGCTTTTTGCGTTGGAAACTACACTCGTAGATCTACATTTTAAGCGGAAACCAGCATCAAATTGCATCTGAATAGTCTCAGATATCGCTTCAAAACTAGCTTTCTAATCTTGGTTCGCTAGTTATTTCAGCTTTGCACAGCGCGCGATAAATTTCATATCTCGACGTGAAAGCATCGGAATCAGGTACCGTTTTTTGCATTGGAAAGTAGATTTACAGAGATACGTCTCAAGTGGAAAGCACAATCATATTGCATACTAATCGTCCCATATATCGCTCCAAAGACGGCCTTCTAATCTTGGTTCGCTAGTTATTTCAGCTTTGCGCAGCGTCACGATAAATTTCATATCTCAACGTGGAAGTATCGGAATCAGATGCCATTTTTCTTGCATTAGAAATAGACTCGTATATATACATTCCACGTGAAATCCACCAGCAGAAAACTTCTATATTTTATTAAGTAAATTTTTGAAGTTAAAGCCTAAATCTTGCGATACTCGTTTTTCCTGTAGCAGACTTACCGCTTAATTTAATTTCTTTGGCAGGTCTTCAAACACAGAGAGATATATTCAGTACTTTGAAATATGGTGAACTTCCATTACCAAACATCACCATATCCTCTACTTGAAATAGCAAACGATGAGTGATATTCTCCTACTAGCGTCCTTACCTTGAAAGTTCATCCTCCGGTAATAGGTGCTTTCCTGCTTGACAGAGGATCGCCCGACATGTCCCTTCATCTAGACAAATGGTCGAAAAAAGAAGAAATTAATGTCCTTGACTTCAATAAGGTCATTAATACTACTGCTTTTGTGTTGCATTCATCTACACATGACAAAGAATTTGCCTCTACATACCCCAAAGGCTCGAATAAAGGCCATGCTACATGGAATTATCCCCAATCAGGCTTTGGTGAGTTTCATTATGTTACTTGCTATTGGGAGTGGGTAGAGGATGTCCTTAGCCGTATCAAGGAGGCGCTGGAACGAACTAAGATTTATGATGCTGTTTTCACCTCTTTATTCACGTACGACGTTAACGAGAATGTTTTGCAGGCCTTTTGTGAACTTTGGCATTCCTCGACTAATACAATATGTGTTGGCATTGGTGAGCTTTCCATTTCATTGTGGGACGTGCGTATGATTGGGGGCTTGCCAGTACATGGAACTTTCTTTGATGAAGTCGTCCCTTCGGCCAAAGAATTATCACAAACAGATCATCAAGGGAAGCCATTTTTGCCTAAAACTTGTGCTTACTTATTTTCAGCCTTCTATCAGCTTTCAAATGGTGCATCTAAGGAGGTTTCTGTCTGTGATTGGGTGAATTTTTGGTTCAAAGGACCGGAGCAGTACAAGAAGCCTTCACCACGAGGCCCTAAATAGCAAGCTAAACCAAAGTCAAATCACAGTCCCAACGGCTACATTGATATGCCATTTTTATCACGAACGAAAGAAGAGAACGTCCCTTTCGTCGAGTTAGGTGTGGAAGGGTCTCTTAGAAGAGACGAACTTGGCTGCTTTTCTTGGTTGCTGGATTTGCAAGTTCGTTCTTCCAATTAAGAAACTTGACCACATCCGTTCTAGCATTTTTAAGATTGTAAGTCTAATGGATCATGGGGAGAGGTTTGCACTAGTGATTCCCGTTTTGGCTAGTATCTACAGAAGCTTGACAGAGATCACAACTTTAACAAACTTAAGTGCAGGCGACATAATTTTTCCCATACAATATGTCTATGGATGGATTGGTGCGTATTTTAACTCCTACTATCAAGCACGTCATTACAATGGTGCTCGCACGAAAATTTATTTTTGCTTGTATGTGGTGACACTTCCTTCTACACAGTTAGAAGATCCACTTCCATCTTTTCCTCCTAATCTATCAAATACAGAGACACGAGATGTTGATTTTTCTATACGAGAAAATACCACAACGAACCTCAGTGTTTAATCGCATATGAAAATCAACACCTCGTGTCTCTGTATTTGATAGATTAGGAGGCAAATATGGAAGTGGAGCTTCTAACTGTGTATAAGGATGTGTCATCACCGCGAATGCCTCTATTTTTCTTCACTTGGGAACCATGGAAAAGCCATCATCTAGAAAGACGTTGTTGGGGCACGAACAACAATATTTCTCTGAGGACATTGATGACAAGGAAATTCATAGTGCTTTACCATCGCGCATGAAAAGAAAGTCTCTTTTGTCAATTACCACAGATGGCCCACTGAAGGTAAGAAAAAGAACTATTGTTTTTACCAACCAACATCTTGGAGAAACAAACGAGGAAGTGGAAGACTTACCTTGTTCCGATGGACAAAGGGGAACTTTTAAGATAATTTTATTCTACCCAACAAGGTTTTTTCGACCAATATACCTCCAATTTTCATACCTATTGGTCGCTAGAGGCCTTTCAAGATGTGGTGGTATACTAATGGTTGAAGAACTATTAAGACGGGTGCAAGAGTCCCAAAAGTTGTACCAATTCTTTTAGTGTTCCGTCATATGGTCGTTTGATGAAGTTCCCAGGAAGGTCTTGAACAAATCCAAACTGTCGACTGAATCTATGGGGACTGTAAGGCTCTATGACAAAGTTATCATCACACCGGAGGGTAACGTAGCTCGAACGAAGACTAATGAAATAAATATTCCAAGAACTAGAAAATTCTCCGTTGTCTGCTATAAACAACTCCTTGGGTTGTAGCATGGCCAAGGTAGGGAGACTGCAGATATCGACATTCTGAAATAACCTTCTTGCACCAGAAAGATCAAAGTTTCTAGCCATCCTTTCCCCAACAATCCTACACATACGAGCACCATTGTAATGATGTGCTTGATAGTAGGAGTTAAAATACGCATCAATCCATCCATAGACATATTGTATGGAAAAAATTATGTCGCCTACACTTAAGTTTGTTGAAGTTGTGATCTCTGTCAAGCCTTTGTAGATACTAGCCAAAACGGGAATCGCTAGTGCAAACCTCTCCCCATGAGCCATTAGACTTGCAATATTAAAAATGCTAGGACGGATGTGGTCAAGTTTCTTAATTGGAAGAACGAACTTGAAAATCCAGCAAGCAAGAAAAACAGCCAAGTTTGCCTCTTCTCTAAGAGACCCTTCCACACCTAACTCAACGAAAGGGACATTCTCTTCTTCCGTTCGCGGTAAAAATGGCATATCAATGTAGCCGTTGGGACTGCGATTTGACTTTGGTTTAGCTTGCTGTTTAAGGCCTCGTGGTGAAGGCTCCTTGTACCGCTCCAGTCCTTTGAACCAAAAATTCACCCAATCAAGGACAGAAACCTCCCTAGACGCACCATTTGAAAGCCGATAGAAGGCTGAAAATAACTAAGCACAAGTCTTTGGCCGATGGGACGACTTCATCAAAGAAAGTTTCATGTTTGGCAGGCCCCCAATCATACGCATGTCCCACAATGAAATGGAAAGCTCACCAATGCCAACACATATTGTATTAGTCGAGGAATGCCAAAGTTCACAAAAGGCCTGCAAAACATTCTCGTTGACGTCGTACATGAATAAAGAGGCGAAAACAGCATCATAAATCTTAGTTCGTTCCAGAGCCTCCTTGCTACGGCTAAGGACATCCTCTACCCACTCCCAATAGCAAGTAACATAACGAAACTCACCAAAGCCTGATTAGGGATAATTCCATGTAGCATGGCCTTTATTTGAGCCTTTGGGGTATGTAGTGGCAGATTCTTTGTCATCTGTAGATGAATGCAACACAAAAGCAGTAGTATTAATGACCTTATTGAAGTCAAGGACATCAATTGTTTTGCGGAGGAATTTTGACTTTTGAAAGAGAGTCGCCACTTAATTTTGAAAAGGAATTAAGAAACCTTTATAAAGTTACTTCAAACGCTTCAAAATAGAAAAATCATTTGAGTTAAGAGATTCTGAGTAAGCGGTTCCTATTAACGTTTTAGGAAGGTGTTAGGCACCTAAAACGTCCGCTAACTTACGGTTATCCTGACTGTTTGTAAACGTCTTTTGACTAACTTTAGGAAAATCAGTTTGTTGGAAAAATAGTCGATTAAGGAAAAAGTTTTTTGCAAAATCAGTTTTTTAGCGACTTAGTTAGGGATTTAATTAGGTTCGCAATAAGTACGTAAACAAGTAAGCGAAAGGGAAAAAGGGAAAGGGGAGAAATAGTGATTTGGGCTTTTAGGCCCAAACCGTTATCCCTGTCCTAATCTAGTTGGGTTTTTAACCCATTTTCACTTGTCCTATTTCTATGTTTTTGGGCCCTTTGGTTCGAGTTTTCACTTCACCTGTATTAAATACAGCTTTGGCTTCTTGGCCCGAATTAATGAATAAAAATAAATAACTAAATAAAATAGATACAGACAACAAATAAAATAAAAATAAAATATAAACAAATAAATAAAAAGAGACTTTTTAGTCCCTTTGTCGCTTCAAAAATGGGATTTTAACCCATTTTTCTCTTCGATTCTTCGTATCTGCGTACTATGAGATTGTTTCCTTAAGGCCTTCAAAGTCGACTTATGGAGGATTGGCCTCGATGGCCCATAATGCATATGCAAAGATAAAAGGGCCCACGCAGGACGCGAGTGTATCCACATGCAAACAGAGAATTCGAGCCATCAATATATATCCTCAAGTCAATATTTAAACA
>NC_061118.1:168260109-168264827 GCF_002878395.1 Capsicum annuum
CAGTGACCCAATCGTCTCTTATATAGAAGACGAATTGGGGGTATTTTCGGGATTTTTGGAAATAGGAGAATTCAAAATTCGAATTTCAAAAATCCCCACACAATTTCGGTTTCATCAACAACTCGTACCTCTTTTGGATTCTTCCCTCCAAATTTGGAATAAACGGCCAATAGGAATGAGGAGGCGAGGATTCTTTTCACTAACCAATCAAATTTTGCCAAGCATGTACGAAAATCATACCACTATCCCGAGATTCACGGATTTGAACCGTTGGGGGAGACAACTAAGCTCATTCTAGAAGGTTTCTCGGCATCTTTTCATACGGAATCGCGTGGTACACGTGGAGAAATTGAGAATGGATTGATTTGGAATTAGGTCACTGATTCGGGTTTCGCCGTTGTCGGAGCTGGTTTGGGTCGATTTGGTTGGGGGTTTTCGCTGGTGTTGATTGCTGATCGATCGGGTATTTGGAGTTGGTCAGGTTGTTAATGGCATAGTTGTTTTGTTGTTGGATGAGATCGGGTAAGGTTGAAAGAGGAGATAAGGGCAGATTGGAGGTTGGGCCGGGTTGCTGGTTATTGTGTTGGGCCTGGTGGTTTATTAATTGAGTTGGGTCAATGTTGGGGGTCTGGTCGATTGGGCCTGTTAATTTGAAGAGTGGGCTGGTAATTCAAAATAAAAATAAATTGAAATTGGGTTTATTTAATTGATAACCCCAGTCAAATTAAGAATTAGTCAAATCCATTTAAATTTCAACCAAATTGAAGTCAATTGGCCAATTACATTGCAATTGAAGCTAATTTTATTTCAATTATAGTCAATTTAATAGATTGACTAAATTAAACCGAAACTCAATACAAATTAATACCTCACTTAATCCCAAAGTTCTTGATTTGATAAAATCAAACACATATTTTCCAAATAAATTAATTTTAAGAATAAATTATATTTAAATCGAGATTTTTCAACCATTTGAATTTATTTTCAAAATAGTCCTTGATCAAAAATTCAATACCCTGAAAAATGGATATTTAAGTAACAAAATTACATATTTTCGTATAATTGAATACGATGATACATAATCGCTACTTAAAATGATAAGTTTACCCAAATAAATACTTTGAAAAGATTCTTATTCAGATAGAATATATGTTGTGATTTAATTTAAACCTCAAGATGCTCGAAATTTAACTTAGTCGTGGAGGACAAAAATTAGGTGTCAACATCAATTTCTTCTTTTGTCGACCATTTCTCTAGATGAAGGAACATGTCGGGCGATCCTCTGTCAAGCGGGAAGGCACCTATTACCGGAGGATGAACTTTCAAGGTAAGGACGCTAGCAGAAGAATATCTCTCATCGTTTGCTATTTCAAGTAGAGGATATGGTGACATTTGGTCACGGAAGTTCACCATATTTCAAAGTAATGAAGATATCCTCTCTGTGTTTGAAGACCTGCCAAAGAAATTAAATTAAGCGGTAAGTCTGCTAAAGGAAAAAAGAGTATCGCAAGATTTAGGCTGTAACTTCAAAAATTTACTTAAGAAAATATAGAAGTTTTCTGCTTATGGATTTCAGGTGTAACGTATATATACGAGTCTACTTTCCAATACAAAAAACGACATCTGATTCCGATACTTCCACGTTGAGATATGAAATTTATCGTGACGCTGCGCAAAGCTGAAATAACTAGCGAACCAAGATTAGAAGGCCGTCTTTGGAGCAATATATGGGACGATTAGGATGCAATATGATTGTGCTTTCCACTTGAGACGTATATCTTCAAATCTAATTTCCAATGCAAAAAACGACACCTGATTTCGATACTTTCACGTCGAGATATGGAATTTATCGCGACGCTGCGCAAAACTGAAATAACTAGCGAACCAAGATTAGAAGGCTAGTTTTGGAGCGATATATGGGACTATTCAGATGTAATTTGATGCTGGTTTCTGAGTGAAATGTATATCTATGAGTGTAGTTTCCAACGCAAAAAGCGGTTCCTGATTTTGATGTTTCTATGTCAAGATATGAGAGTTTTCGTGAGACTGCGAAAACAAGTAAAAAGTGACGAAACAGAACTGAAGGTCTGATTTTGAAACGATACCTGAGCAGATTTGGAGATAAATTGAGAGTGGTTTTCATGTAGAACGTAGCCTCACGAATCTATTTTCCAACACTACAAGCCGTTCATGATTTAGACACCTCCACGATGCTTTATGAAGCTTCTTCCACAGACGTCCCAAAGTACCCGAAAGCTCAATTATGAAAAAAGAGCAAAAAGAGGAGAAGAACGGGAGTTGAATTTCTGCACAGGCTGAATTACAGTGACTTAATGGGGCGATGATGTCCTTATATAGACTCTAAAAAGCCCCAGTTTGATTTCAAAAAGGAATTTGCTAAACAAGTTTTCTTCAAGAAGAACTGGGACATCCAAGTGTCCAAAACAAGTCAAATTCCTAATCCTTTTCGAAGTGGGATGACATCATTATTTAATCCTATTAAAATTCGATATAAGACTAAGACCCGAATCCTACAAGGTTTGGATATATTTAGTTTTAAACAGAATTTTACATTCCTAAGGAAGGGATTCACGTTATTCTACCTAGATTATGATGAATTCGAGAGGTTGAATTTCGACAAAGTGCTCAAGTCTTGCAAAAAAAAAAAATGAGGTCTCCACAAATACTTCAAATCTCGTCTCTAACAGGTCCGACAAATAAAACACCTTGACGAGGTTTGAAGTAGGGGGCATCTATAGACACGTAAAATTTATTGGGTCAAATTCATATAAAAATTGGATTTGACCTATATCTTATTGGGTTTAAAATCATTTGGGCTATAAAAAATAATACGCCCATTTTATTCCTCATCAAGGACTTCAAGATCCATCTCAGCTTGAGGCCCAAACTTATGCCACGTGTCAAATGATGTGGCATCCCAGTCAAATTAAAGACCAATGAAGCAAGACCACACTCATCAAATGGTGTGGCAATCCAAGTCAAGTTTAAGAGCCAATAAAACATCGCCAAGTGCCCCAAATGACATGTTTTTAGCCAATCATAAGCAACTTTATCACATAACATTTGTGTTGAGCTTGAAAATTGAATGGACCAATCAGAATGAGGAAAAAGGAGGACATTCTGCAAGCATTGGAGGAAGCTTCTGCATTGACTACACAACTCTTCAACGAATCGACTAACGGAGTTTTGCCCAGAGGTCAACTCGATAAGACGAAGTGCTGTCAAACAATTCCTGGAGATCCAAACAAATTTCTGGGAGGCTCAAATCTTCTGAAAGTTCGAGAATTACGCTACAAAGGCCCTCAAATTACCGAAAAGCTTAGGAGAGAAGAATCGAGAGAATAACGGAATTGTACCCGCAAAATTACTTTAAATAAAATTATTCTTTTTGTTTATTTTTATTTTTGCTTGCAGTTAATTTTCCGCACAACAAAAATTTATTACGAACAGTTGTCATTATCGTCAGACAGTGTCAAAGGTCATAACTTTATTTATCATTTTATTGACGATAATGACAACTGTTCGCAACAAATTTTCATTGTGCGGAAAATTAAATTCAAGCAAAAATAAAAATAAACAAAAAGAATACTTTTATTTAAAGTAATTTTACGGGTACCATTCTGTTGTTCTTTTGATTCTTCTCTCCTAATCTTTTCCGTAATTCGAGGGCCTTTGAAGCGTAATTCTCGAACTTCCGGATGATTTGAGCCTCCCAAAAATTTGTTTGGATCTCCAGGAATTGTTTGACAACACTTCGTCTTATCGAGTTGACCTCTGGAAAGAACTCCGTTAGTCGATTCGTTGAAGTGCCATGTAGTCAATGCAGAAGCTTCCTCCAATGCTTCCAGAATGTCCTTTTTTTCCTCATTCTGATTGGTCCATTCAATTTTCAAGCTTATCAGAAATGTTATGTGACAAGGTTGCTTGTGATTGACTAAAAACATATCATTTGGGGCACTTGATGATGTTTTATTGGCTCTTGAACTTGAATTGGATTGCCACATCATTTGATGAGAGTGGTCTTGCTTCATTGATCTTTAATTTGACTGGGATGCCATGTCATTTGACACATGGCATAAGTTTGGGCCTCAAGGTGAGATGAACCTTGAAGTCTTTGATGAGGAATAAAATGAGCTTATTATTTTTTATAGCCCAAAATGATTTTAGACCCAATAAAATATGGGGCAAATCTAATTTTTATATGAATTTGACCCAATAAATTTTACATGTCTACAACATCATCTTTTTGCTTGCTTATTTCTTTTACAAGAGTGTTTTGTTATGACAACATGCTCTTCGCATGTTATTATCTTGTTTCGTTAATAATGATGGTCTCTGACAACACGCTATTAGCACGCTATTATCTTTTTTCGTTAATAACGATGGCCTCTGACAACGCGCTATTAGTATTACTATTACTAGCATCAAAAGATGTTCTTTTAAATTTTTTCGATATAAAAGAAACTCGTAGGTTTAAGGTGTCGCCACTAATTCTTCTGAAATATAACAAAGAAAAGAGCTTCTTTTTCTCAATCTCATTATTTATTTTTTTCAATTGTTTCATTTTGTTTTACTGCACATTTTCTCTTTTTAACTTCAAATTTCAATTATTTACTAAAATACCTTTTGAAAATATTCTCTTTTATTAACTACTTTATAAGTTACCTCATACGTTAATATTACTCTAATCTAAAAGT
>NC_061118.1:168267827-168300271 GCF_002878395.1 Capsicum annuum
AGTGACCCAATCGTCTCTTATATAGAAGACGAATTGGGGGTATTTTTGGGATTTTTGGAAATAGGAGAATTCAAAATTCGATTTTCAAAAATCCCCTCACAATTTCGGTTTCATCAACAACTCGTACCTCTTTTGGATTCTTCCCCCCAAATTCGGAATAAGCAGCCAATAGGAATGAGGAGGCGAGGATTCTTTTCACGAACCAATCAAATTTCGCTAAACATGTACGAAAATCATACTACTATCTCGAGATTCGCAAATTTGAACCGTTGGAGGAGACAACTAAGCTCATTCTAGAAGGTTTCTCGGCATCTTTTCGTACGAAATCGCGTGGTACACGTGGAGAAATTGAAAATGGGTTGATTTGGAATTAGGTCACTGATTCGGGTTTCACCGTTGTCGGAGCTGGTTTGGGTCGATTTGGTTGGGGGTTTTCGCTGGTGTTGATTCCTGATCGATCGGGTATTTGGAGTTGGTCAGGTTGTTAATGGCGTAGTTATTTTATTGTTGGATGAGATCGGGTAAGGTTGAAAGAGGAGATAAGGGTTGATTGGAGGTTGGGCTGGGTTGCTGGTTATTGTGTTGGGCCTGGTGGTTTATTAATTGAGTTGGGTCAATGTTGGGGGTCTGGTCGATTGGGCCTATTAATTTGAAGAGTAGGCTGGTAATTCAAAATAAGAATGCAAATCTGAATTTAAATCTGGTAATTCCCTTTGGGTAGGGTGAATGCAAGAAACCCTGGGCAAAGGGAGGTTGACATTCCTAATTTTTGTCTGACCACAAATTCAAATCTGAAAGACGTTGATTTTTTCCACGATTTTCATGGAGTTATGGTCAAACCTCGGTATCAGGTTTCCTACATATCTCAGGTTACATGAGAATTCAGGCCACTTGTAGTTCATAAAGCTTGATTTTAAGCACGATTTTCAAGAAAAAATTCACCGCCCATCTCGGTTTTGGAGTTTTTGATAAAATCAAAAAGCTGTGGAATGAAGGGGTTTGGGGGGGGGGGGAGGTTGTAATGCAGTCGATTTTTCTACATAGATCCCAACCTACATATCCCTAAGATTTTAGGAAGTCAGACTGCTTGTAGTTCGACTCAATCGGTAGAAAAGATAGTCTTTTATTTCAGACCATCTTTAGCTCGGGATGAGTGACAAGTTAATCAAGTTGCAGAAAAGAGGCTTGTAACCTCTTAACCATGAACATGGGGCTCGTCACATCCATAGGTAAGAACTTACCCAGACATAATTTCCAAAACTCTAAGTGTATTGTCACCCGAATTTGAAAGAAAAAAGGAAGTTCCCTTCAGTATGAGTTAATCAAACATCCCAGAGGTAAAGGTGAGACCAGAATATCCAAAAATACCCACATGCCTTCTAATAGAGGTGTGGTTAGATGGTGGTGGTGATCATCATTTAGCTCGCGTCTAGAGAGTTTGACATCCCTCTCCAGACTATGTCCCATTTTGCTGCTGAGAAAGAGTTCCACGTTGTACTGCGTCCTTTTTGGAGTCGTCCGCACCTGTGGTTTTGATTTGAGATTTTAATCCTTTCGGATGCTCTCGACAATATCTCAAACAAAATTGTTAGTGCTAACATAATTCACGAAAGAAGTATATAGTGTTTTACCACATCTCCGCGTGAGTTGTTGTCTAAAAAAAATGAAGTCATCCTTTCTTATACCTGTTTGATAGGAAATAAATCACAATAACAAACACAACAACCTCCTTTGTTGTTGTATAATTATGACATTCGTCGGTTGAATATGTCTTCAAAGTTGGGTGGCCCTTTTGGACACTAGTGATACTTTTTGCAGAACAGTCCCTACAACCGTCTAATCTTATGCTGGTGTGGAAACCTTTTTGGTTACCTGTATTACTTGTCGTATGTGGAGTGATAACCTCTCCGGTTACAACCGATGATCGATTTGTAAATTTTTCTTAAATTATCAATCTTTGGATAATCTTGTGTATTATTTGATATTGGATACGAGGCGACTTACAGATATCCTTTGAATTTCTAGCTTTTAGGTAATCCTTCACATTATCCGATTTTGTATAAGAGATGGCTTACAGATATCCCTCCAATCACTAGCTTTCAGGTGTTCCTGCACATCATCCGACCTTGGATACAATATTGCTTATAGATAATCTCTTAAATTGTTAGTCTTTGGGTAATCCTGCACATAATCGATCTTAGATATGAAGAGGCTTAAAGAGAACCCTTGGATGTATCAATTTGATAATCTTGCATATTCTCCGATAAGGATTTAGTTGCGACTTATGGATAACCTTTGAACTATCAATTTTTGGGCGATCTTGCACACTATCCGATGAAGATGTTGTTGTGGATTACGGATGACCTACAGGCTATCAACTCATAGGTGATCTTGCACACTATCCTATTTCAAATAATATGACTTATAGATAATCCCTTAAATTGTCAATTTCCAGGAAACCTTATATATCATTCATCCTTGGATAGCGACTTAAAGGCATCCCTTCAAATCGTGTACCCTCGATGCATTCATATGCCGATTCATAAAACAATGAGATATCCTCAACGCCAACATTTCTGTCTAGCTTATCAGTAAATATTGAATGCCTTTGCAGCAATGATATGTAATGGCCCTTGGGGTAATGATATGCAATAATCCTTGTGACGATGATATGCAATAACCCTTGTGGCGATGATAATAGCCCTTGTGACGATGATATGCAATAGCCCTTGTGGCGATGATATGCAATAGACCTTGTGGCAATGATATGCAATAGCCTTTGTGGCGATAAGATGCAATAGCCCTGACTTCATTTGTCAGCGTCTTGCTTTCTACATGTACCTATACTCAAGGTAGACGATTAGTAGACACAAAGTCACTTTTACTAGCGACTGTTTTTAGGAAACTTCTAAATACGATATGTGTAAAGAAGACAAAGAGTTTTTGTTTGTCGCCTACGATCTCGAGAAATGAGATGGGCAAATCAAAAGGTCCTCAATAAATGGGCGTTAAACCTATTTTTAGGGCTACCCTAAAATACCGTTCTTGGGTATTAATGCTTTGTTGTGACTCCCATTTTGCTCGGGGATTTTAGAAAGAGACCCTCATTTTGCATATTGAACCCTGCATCCATAGAAAAATTATTAGTTTGAATGAAATTACTCCGTGTTGACCTCCTCCGATCCTTGATTTGCTCCTTGCCATCTCTTGGGCATTCCACCATATCGGGACTTCCACCCTGACACTCCATCCCAAATGATGTCTAGGCAAATACTAAATAAGTGAGTTGTAAGATTTTTGAAAAATAGTCTTAAATTTTTGAAAATAATTTTGAAAACTTTTAGAAAATCTCTGCCAGTCATGTCATGTACTAGCTCAACGAATGTCTTCCTTGTGGTTTTGACTATATTCGACGGATGGTTTCCAAAACTCATGATCATTGTTGGAGGGTTTCTTCAAGTAGTTCTATCATAGCCAAAAATTGAGTCTACCCATACTTTGTTACAGTTGGTGGCTTCCAAAGCTTGACTTTATCCTCTGGTGCTGGGGAATTTGGAATACGTTCCGACATTTGGTGAAAATTTTGAGGTCCTCCTCAAGATTTCTACCCCAGTTTAAAGTTGTTTGAGATGATACCAATCCGAGTGGATCTGAAGTCTTTGCTGATCTTCATTCTCTTTGTTAGAGTCGATCTTCTCTTGTGAATTTTCGAGATTCCTTCTCGAAAATTCTGCCCCAGTTTTTATTTCCCGGGGTTATATGACCGAGCTATTGGGGTGCCTACATATCCCATTGAAGCAGGAATCAGGTTAAACGTAGTTCAGGACTATGCTAGGGATATACAAAAGAGATTAATGGGTTGACCCAAGCCGACATAGGCCGCCTACGTATCCCTTTTATTGGGAATTCAGGTCGTCACGTAGTTCATACATAGAAAGAAATGATAAATTTTCCTAAGGGGTTGACCGAAGCCGACATAGGCCGCCTATGTATCCCTTTCTTGGGAATTCAGGTCAAACGTAGTTCATACATAAAGGAAAGGGGTTCTAGGCGATTATACATCATAAAATTGATACTATTATAAAGACGATTACAAATAAGCCAAGAAACAAAACTATAACATCTTTCAAGCATGATATCTTTTTACCGCATCAGAATTGATTGGTTTGGTCCACTCTTGACCATCTATCTCAGGTAGGATTAGGGCTCCTCCAGGTTGGGCTTCTTTTGATTTTTACATTCCTCTATATCTACTACTAACCGCTCCTCATCACCTTTTCTGTTCATCATTATTTTCTTTGCCTTGTTCGTCTAACCCTTAACATGACATGACATTGGCAGATTTTTAAATTATTGCTACCAAAATAAACCATGCTAGATAATCATATTTAAAAAATAACTTCTTAAATAAAAGGGGGCCTTTTGAAAAAATAAATAAAAACTATGGCTTATGACCCACACAAATGTGTGCCCATGCCTTTTTGAAAGTTGTAAAGCACAAAACAAAAATATCAGACATAAAAGGGCGGATCACGGGGCCTCCGAATCAGCACCGATTTTAAAAACTATTAGTAATTTCCCTTTCATCTACCGCGATGGGCGACGAATTAGGAGCGGAGTGGAAGTCCAATTTTGTAAAGCCTCTCCATGTGCAACCTTATTCATCCCACCAGACTTTAGGAAATCATCTGGTAGAGCATTGCATCCTTCAAACAGATCTCCTATACCATCCCCAAGACCATCATCATTTGACATACTGGTACAAGAGCGGCAAGGGACTAAACAGACTCTCCTTTAAATTATCTTTGATCTCATCTTCCTTTCTTGGTTGGTACTTTATTTTATGCTTGAAAGATTTTTCTGGGACCATAACAGGCTTGATAATTCCTTCTAAATTCTTACTTAAGGCGGCCGCAACTTTCTCTTTCTTTTCCACCTCCTCCGTTCTTCTGAGTCCTTCTGAATTTACCTTAGCGATAACCTTGCTAGACTCCCATTCACCCTCTATTTCAACCATGTTAACTGTAGGCCCCCATGGTTAGGCAACAGATTACTGTTAACATTTGGTGTCGGCGACTAAAGTGTGATGACCTTCTGATCGATCAAATCCTGGATCTTATGTTTCAAGTTAATACAATCCTCGGTACTGTGACCCGTTGCTCTTGAATGATAGGCACAATTTTGATCGGGATGATAAAACTGGGAGTTGGGATCGATAGGCTTTGCATGTATCGGTTACAAATAACCAGCTTTTATCAATCTTCCGAAGAGCTGGGTACGACTTTCAGCTAGCGGCGTGAAGTTTCGGGGAGGTTTCTTTTCGAATTTTGGACGTGGAGGGTTATAATGCTTCTAATTTATGGGAGGAGGTTCTTGATGATAATTTGGAGACGTTTGGACGTTTATTTAGTTATTTGGAAAAGTAGCTTGAGTATGAGGCTGATAATTTGGCTGTGGAACTTGGCACTGGGGTTGAGCGTAGAATACAGGCTGAAAACTTGATGATGATGAGGAAAGAATATTCCTAGGCTTGAATTTCCTCCTTAACTTATCAACTGAATTAGTAGAGACTACAGTCACATCCTCTCTTTTCTTCTTTGAAAATGCAGAAGATTCAAATGATGTTGGGGTTTTGGCAATTTTTCCTGTTCGGATGCCTTCCTCTAATGATTCCCCAATCTTTACTAAATCTACGAAAGTTTCTCAAACCGCGGATACCATCCTGGTATAAAATTCTCCTTCCTGTGTGTGAGAGAAAATAGATACCATTTCTTCCTCGGACATAGGGGGTTGCACTTTGGCAACTTTCTTCCTTTAACGAAAGACATAGTCTCAAAAACTCTCGTCACTCTTATGTTTTATTCGATCTAGTGAATACCGATCTGGGACTAATTCAATGTTGAATGTGAACCTATCAAGGAAACCCTTGGCCGATGCTTTCCAACCAGTCCATCTTTTTGGCTCCTGAGACATGAACCACTCTAAGGCTTCACCTCTTAAACCTCGGCTGAATAGGCGCATCAATAATGCCTCGTTCTTCCCTATCCCTACCAATTACTCACAGTACCTTCTCAGACGAGCCATTGGGTTTCCGGTACCATCAAATATTTCAAACTTAGGGACTTTGTACCCATCTGGTAGGTCTACTCCCGGGTGAACACATAAGTCATCATACCCTAAACCGTCGTGGTCCCTGTCTCTATGAGACTCTTTGATACTCATGATCTCTTCCTTCATAGCTAGCAAATTACTTTCATGCTCAGTCCTCTACTCTTTCTCCTTCTCCTCGTAATGGTCCATCTCGGGATTAGGAAGGGGTTCATAGGTGTCAGGGGATACAATGGCCTGAAGGGGATTTGAAAGGGAGGCTTGATTTTGTAGATGAAAGGAATTTGGTTGGTAAGTGGGAAGGAGGTTTTGGAAATTGGGAAGGCTCTGCAGACTTTGCGAGTAGTTTGGCGGAATTTGAGAAAGATTTTGTGGATTTTGAAATGAATTTGGTGGATTCAAAGGTAGGTTTGACGTATTTTGTGGATTTGGGAGTGAATCTTATAGATTTGGAAATGTGTTTTGAGGATTTGGAGATGGATTCGAAGACGGGTTTTGTGGGGTTACAGATGGATTTTGTGGATGATAGGCGTCTGGGTTATTTTCACGATTAGTATTTTGGACAAATGGAGGAGTGGAGATGGATTATACGTTATTCGGCTGATCCCCGAGAATAAGTGTGCTGAGGGGAGGGATTTGGAGTGGAGTCTCGTGTCTCTCTGGAGCGGGGGCATTGACGGTGATGGCCAAGTTAGCCAAATCCCGAGTGCGATTTACTTCTTCCTGAAGTATTTCTAACTTTCTTGCAAGTTCCGCAATCATCTCATTCTGTTCCGCTATCACTTTGTCCCTAATAGTCAGGGTGCTTTCCTCGTTATTTCCTCTCATTTTTGAATGATGGTCAGGGGATGAGATTTTGTGCGATTTCGATCGGGTGAAGTGGGGATGTTCTGCCAGCTTATATCAACATGGAGTAATTTCTATTATCTGTAAAGTAAAACAACTCAAAGGCAGATTTGTTAGTTTTCGTATGTGATAAGTAATGCAAAATATTTGACAGAAAATAACCATATAGAATTGTTTGAGTCCTAGACAAATTCATCCATAGGAGCATAGCAGATAAACTTGCCTTTGATCCAAAAAAACACCACAAGCACACAAAACATTATAATAATGCATATCCTAACTGGGGTGACCCTTTTTGAGCCAAGGGTTTAGGCCTAACGATTTTTGAAGAAAGTATATGCTTCCCTAAAGTCAATCCATTATCCCCCACCTTATATAGACACGAAACGGTCATAAATGCGTACAAACGATAACAAAAGAGAGATACAATCTTTGGGGAAAAAGGGAAATAACATGAAAAAGGATAAGTTCCCACGCAGGGGAAATAGAAAAATTAGCTACTAGAGGATCCTTCGTCTGCCTTTGCCTTCTTAGCTTTGTCCACTTCACCAATCGACGCTCAAATTGTGCCTTAGATGCAACCTCCCAAATCGATCAAATTCTTGCTTAACTTGCTTCAATTCTTCTTACGAAAGTAAGCGAATTAGAATTAGACAGGCATACATTTTCATCAACACATAAATATGGTTCGTCTATAATTGACTCGGGGTCAATAGACGTAGGGAAGGTATTCTAATGGGCCCAATACACCACTCGGGTATTTGGTTGTCCTAGGCTCATGCCTAAAATAGGGTTTTGGTTTCGTTCTATCCTAGTTGTCTTGAGTGGGTTTGAACATTGGTTCTTAAGCGGACAACTTGAGTTTGAAAATATGAACAGCGTCAGACAACTCACGTGCTGATAAGCTATTCGTATTTCCAACATATTTTGGGATCGAACAACAGGGGCCGGGACATTCACGAAACCCCAAAACAATTTATAAGATGCAAAAATATGTCATGAGATGCGATAATTAAACTTTACATAATCGAAACACATAAACAGTTAATCAAAAGATGAAATTAATCATTTGGTTAGAACCTAGTTAAAGATCCCCAACAGAGTAGCCATTTCTGTTTTGTGGAAAAATTTTGACTTTTGAAAGAGAGTCGCCACTTAATTTTGAAAAGAAATTAAGAAACCTTTATAAAGTTACTTCAAACAATTCAAAGCAGAAAAATCATTTGATTTAAGAGATTCTGAGTAAGCGGCACCTAAAACGTCCGCTAACTTGCGGTTATCCTGACTGTTTGAAAACGTCTTTTGACTAACTTTGGGAAAATCAGTTTGTTGGAAAAATAGTCAATTAAGGAAAAAGCTTTTTGCAAAATCAATTTTTTAGCGACTTAGTTAGGGGTTTAACTAGGTTCGCAATAGGCACGTAAACAAGTAAGCGAAAGGAAAAAAGGGAAAGGGGAGAAATAGTGATTTGGACTTTTAGGTCCATTGTCCCTGTCCTAATCTAGTTGGGTTTTTAACCCATTTTCACCTGTCCTATTTCTATGTTTTTGGGCCCTTTGGCTCGAGTTTTCACTTCACCTATATTAAATATAGCTTTGGCTTCTTGGCCCGAATGAATGAATAAAAATAAATAACTAAATAAAATAGATACAGACAACAAATAAAATAAAAATAAAATATAAACAAATAAATAAAAAGAGACTTTCTAGTCCCTTTGTCGCTTCAAAAATGGGATTTTAACCCATTTTTCTCTTCGATTCTTCGTATCTGCGTACTATGAGATTGTTTCCTTAAGGCCTTCGAAGTCGACTTATGGAGGATTGGCCTCGATGGCCCATAATGCATATGCAAAGATAAAAGGGCCCACGCAGGACGCGAGTGTATCCACATGCAAAAAGAGAAGTCGAGTCATCAATATATATCCTCAAGTCAATATTTAAGCAACTACTGAGTCATCATGTGTGACAAAGACATACAAAATTAATTTGACAAGGCCACTTCCAATTATGTAACGTACAGGAAACTTAATAACAGTACCAACAAAAATTGAAAATATACATGATTCACATCCCAAAATATAATCCCAAGTTATGCCCTGCGTTCACTTGCTCAAATTATACCCTTAACATTCAGGTAAAAGTAGATACGTTCCATGCTTAGAATTGGTGAATTGTCCTCTAAATCATTCCTTTTTGATATCACACAACAGAAATACGGAAAGAAAAAAAAAAGATTCCATAACTAGCAAGAACATCAAAAGAGCGAGATACGATAGGGATAAACAATACTTAAACTCAATAGAGTTAACGTCATAAAAATATAAGTCTAGCCTGACTTACTATAAATGTTCCCCTGAACTAACTACTAATAGCAAAGCAGGTGAACCACACGAGTCCAAGTAAACATAAAAATACTCTTGGCAATTTTACGGTGACTCTAATCCATTGTGTTCTGTCTACAAGCTAAACCCTCTATCGCCGAGTAAATAAACTTTAAACGAGTTAGAGTTAGCATCATAGGACACAATCGTAGCAATCTCTGAGCATATACATTTAATATTTTCTTTTTATATTAAATCTCCAAGTGAAACAAACTAGAACAAATACTACAACGCATATGAGAACATGAATTCAATTTTTCCTCACCAAATTTTATTTCAACACAACTATCCTATTCTTGACTCAGAAATGACATAATGGTTCCTCATGAGAGCATTTAAAGAGACTGTAGTATGGTTTCCATCTCTCTTTGATTGGTGGTTCGAAACCACGAATTAGAGGTCCTTGAGATGTCATCAACCTCACAATTTTCCTCCGTGAATCCAATGGATATTAAGTTAAGAGCGCTACTAAACCCTCGTCTTAGCACATCATTATAAAGACAGCAACATGAGAGGAACGCCCCAAAAAGACAAAAGTTCAAAGTGTGAGCTATTAGGACCTCAATTTGTCGAATAAGCGAAAGGAAGATGACAGAGATAAGCATAAACATGAATAAATTTAAGCAGGAGCTTTTAATGCTAAAGAAAATGGTAATCAATAGTTACAGGGTTGACACGAGTACGAACAGTGATCACCTTTAGAGGTAGATCCTAGACATAACCTCATAACAATATTAAACAAATTTAAACTATTTCGAAAGTGGGAGACTTTGACTGATCTCTCCATCTTTTTAGCAAGCACCCGAATCAATCAACTTAAACTGAAAGCGAAATTTAAAGCAAAAACAACATCATCATATTAAAGTTGATTCGAACACGTGAATGAAAAGAGTAGCAATTCTCTTATAACTTAGACCATAGAGACTTATGAGTGATAGTGTATGAGGATAGGTACAATAATCCCCCTTGTAAATAAATCACAGACCCTTGAGTATTTGAACGAAATAGGAAAAAACCCAAACAAAACTGTGACAATTATCGTAAACTAGGCTCTTCACACAACATTCAAACAATTAAGAAAAATCCTAAGGTCTCCACTGGCTTTTACAGTGACAAATCCCACCTCATTCATGCTTACGACTAAACTACTAGTGCCATGGAGGAGAGAGACGAAGAAGGAAACAATAGATTAAAATCAAAAGGGAAGATTTACCTTTTTGAAAGCAGCAAATGGGACTCGAGCTATCAGCAAAATTGTTACCACCGGGAGTTGATGTTATCAATGCGAGAACTTTCAATTGATCGACCAAACTTCCAAAAGGAAATCGAAGAGGGAATATATTCTACAGTTAAAGGGAGCTTTTATCTTCTGAAAATCCTGAAAGAAATCTATATCCTCGTCTCTCGCTCAAAACTTTGAATATCGGCTAGGATTCCCCAGAAATAGAAAAAGAAATCCTAAAAAAAAAATACTATATGTTTTCTTTCAAAACCTCATCTCCGACCTAAACTTTGAACTAAGATCCTCAGAACTTTTCCTCGTCTTTTTCCCCAAAAAAAGAAAGAAAATACCCCCCAAAAAAGAAAAGGAAAGCCCCCCAAAAAAAGAAAAGAAAAGCCCCCCTAATTTCTACGAAAGAACCCTAACCCCCCAGAATCTCTCCCCAAACAGTGACCCAATCGTCTCTTATATAGAAGACGAATTGGGGGTATTTTCGGGATTTTTGGAAATAGGAGAATTCAAAATTCGAATTTCAAAAATCCCCACACAATTTCGGTTTCATCAACAACTCGTACCTCTTTTGGATTCTTCCCTCCAAATTTGGAATAAACGGCCAATAGGAATGAGGAGGCGAGGATTCTTTTCACTAACCAATCAAATTTTGCCAAGCATGTACGAAAATCATACCACTATCCCGAGATTCACGGATTTGAACCGTTGGGGGAGACAACTAAGCTCATTCTAGAAGGTTTCTCGGCATCTTTTCATACGGAATCGCGTGGTACACGTGGAGAAATTGAGAATGGATTGATTTGGAATTAGGTCACTGATTCGGGTTTCGCCGTTGTCGGAGCTGGTTTGGGTCGATTTGGTTGGGGGTTTTCGCTGGTGTTGATTGCTGATCGATCGGGTATTTGGAGTTGGTCAGGTTGTTAATGGCATAGTTGTTTTGTTGTTGGATGAGATCGGGTAAGGTTGAAAGAGGAGATAAGGGCAGATTGGAGGTTGGGCCGGGTTGCTGGTTATTGTGTTGGGCCTGGTGGTTTATTAATTGAGTTGGGTCAATGTTGGGGGTCTGGTCGATTGGGCCTGTTAATTTGAAGAGTGGGCTGGTAATTCAAAATAAAAATAAATTGAAATTGGGTTTATTTAATTGATAACCCCAGTCAAATTAAGAATTAGTCAAATCCATTTAAATTTCAACCAAATTGAAGTCAATTGGCCAATTACATTGCAATTGAAGCTAATTTTATTTCAATTATAGTCAATTTAATAGATTGACTAAATTAAACCGAAACTCAATACAAATTAATACCTCACTTAATCCCAAAGTTCTTGATTTGATAAAATCAAACACATATTTTCCAAATAAATTAATTTTAAGAATAAATTATATTTAAATCGAGATTTTTCAACCATTTGAATTTATTTTCAAAATAGTCCTTGATCAAAAATTCAATACCCTGAAAAATGGATATTTAAGTAACAAAATTACATATTTTCGTATAATTGAATACGATGATACATAATCGCTACTTAAAATGATAAGTTTACCCAAATAAATACTTTGAAAAGATTCTTATTCAGATAGAATATATGTTGTGATTTAATTTAAACCTCAAGATGCTCGAAATTTAACTTAGTCGTGGAGGACAAAAATTAGGTGTCAACATCAATTTCTTCTTTTGTCGACCATTTCTCTAGATGAAGGAACATGTCGGGCGATCCTCTGTCAAGCGGGAAGGCACCTATTACCGGAGGATGAACTTTCAAGGTAAGGACGCTAGCAGAAGAATATCTCTCATCGTTTGCTATTTCAAGTAGAGGATATGGTGACATTTGGTCACGGAAGTTCACCATATTTCAAAGTAATGAAGATATCCTCTCTGTGTTTGAAGACCTGCCAAAGAAATTAAATTAAGCGGTAAGTCTGCTAAAGGAAAAAAGAGTATCGCAAGATTTAGGCTGTAACTTCAAAAATTTACTTAAGAAAATATAGAAGTTTTCTGCTTATGGATTTCAGGTGTAACGTATATATACGAGTCTACTTTCCAATACAAAAAACGACATCTGATTCCGATACTTCCACGTTGAGATATGAAATTTATCGTGACGCTGCGCAAAGCTGAAATAACTAGCGAACCAAGATTAGAAGGCCGTCTTTGGAGCAATATATGGGACGATTAGGATGCAATATGATTGTGCTTTCCACTTGAGACGTATATCTTCAAATCTAATTTCCAATGCAAAAAACGACACCTGATTTCGATACTTTCACGTCGAGATATGGAATTTATCGCGACGCTGCGCAAAACTGAAATAACTAGCGAACCAAGATTAGAAGGCTAGTTTTGGAGCGATATATGGGACTATTCAGATGTAATTTGATGCTGGTTTCTGAGTGAAATGTATATCTATGAGTGTAGTTTCCAACGCAAAAAGCGGTTCCTGATTTTGATGTTTCTATGTCAAGATATGAGAGTTTTCGTGAGACTGCGAAAACAAGTAAAAAGTGACGAAACAGAACTGAAGGTCTGATTTTGAAACGATACCTGAGCAGATTTGGAGATAAATTGAGAGTGGTTTTCATGTAGAACGTAGCCTCACGAATCTATTTTCCAACACTACAAGCCGTTCATGATTTAGACACCTCCACGATGCTTTATGAAGCTTCTTCCACAGACGTCCCAAAGTACCCGAAAGCTCAATTATGAAAAAAGAGCAAAAAGAGGAGAAGAACGGGAGTTGAATTTCTGCACAGGCTGAATTACAGTGACTTAATGGGGCGATGATGTCCTTATATAGACTCTAAAAAGCCCCAGTTTGATTTCAAAAAGGAATTTGCTAAACAAGTTTTCTTCAAGAAGAACTGGGACATCCAAGTGTCCAAAACAAGTCAAATTCCTAATCCTTTTCGAAGTGGGATGACATCATTATTTAATCCTATTAAAATTCGATATAAGACTAAGACCCGAATCCTACAAGGTTTGGATATATTTAGTTTTAAACAGAATTTTACATTCCTAAGGAAGGGATTCACGTTATTCTACCTAGATTATGATGAATTCGAGAGGTTGAATTTCGACAAAGTGCTCAAGTCTTGCAAAAAAAAAAAATGAGGTCTCCACAAATACTTCAAATCTCGTCTCTAACAGGTCCGACAAATAAAACACCTTGACGAGGTTTGAAGTAGGGGGCATCTATAGACACGTAAAATTTATTGGGTCAAATTCATATAAAAATTGGATTTGACCTATATCTTATTGGGTTTAAAATCATTTGGGCTATAAAAAATAATACGCCCATTTTATTCCTCATCAAGGACTTCAAGATCCATCTCAGCTTGAGGCCCAAACTTATGCCACGTGTCAAATGATGTGGCATCCCAGTCAAATTAAAGACCAATGAAGCAAGACCACACTCATCAAATGGTGTGGCAATCCAAGTCAAGTTTAAGAGCCAATAAAACATCGCCAAGTGCCCCAAATGACATGTTTTTAGCCAATCATAAGCAACTTTATCACATAACATTTGTGTTGAGCTTGAAAATTGAATGGACCAATCAGAATGAGGAAAAAGGAGGACATTCTGCAAGCATTGGAGGAAGCTTCTGCATTGACTACACAACTCTTCAACGAATCGACTAACGGAGTTTTGCCCAGAGGTCAACTCGATAAGACGAAGTGCTGTCAAACAATTCCTGGAGATCCAAACAAATTTCTGGGAGGCTCAAATCTTCTGAAAGTTCGAGAATTACGCTACAAAGGCCCTCAAATTACCGAAAAGCTTAGGAGAGAAGAATCGAGAGAATAACGGAATTGTACCCGCAAAATTACTTTAAATAAAATTATTCTTTTTGTTTATTTTTATTTTTGCTTGCAGTTAATTTTCCGCACAACAAAAATTTATTACGAACAGTTGTCATTATCGTCAGACAGTGTCAAAGGTCATAACTTTATTTATCATTTTATTGACGATAATGACAACTGTTCGCAACAAATTTTCATTGTGCGGAAAATTAAATTCAAGCAAAAATAAAAATAAACAAAAAGAATACTTTTATTTAAAGTAATTTTACGGGTACCATTCTGTTGTTCTTTTGATTCTTCTCTCCTAATCTTTTCCGTAATTCGAGGGCCTTTGAAGCGTAATTCTCGAACTTCCGGATGATTTGAGCCTCCCAAAAATTTGTTTGGATCTCCAGGAATTGTTTGACAACACTTCGTCTTATCGAGTTGACCTCTGGAAAGAACTCCGTTAGTCGATTCGTTGAAGTGCCATGTAGTCAATGCAGAAGCTTCCTCCAATGCTTCCAGAATGTCCTTTTTTTCCTCATTCTGATTGGTCCATTCAATTTTCAAGCTTATCAGAAATGTTATGTGACAAGGTTGCTTGTGATTGACTAAAAACATATCATTTGGGGCACTTGATGATGTTTTATTGGCTCTTGAACTTGAATTGGATTGCCACATCATTTGATGAGAGTGGTCTTGCTTCATTGATCTTTAATTTGACTGGGATGCCATGTCATTTGACACATGGCATAAGTTTGGGCCTCAAGGTGAGATGAACCTTGAAGTCTTTGATGAGGAATAAAATGAGCTTATTATTTTTTATAGCCCAAAATGATTTTAGACCCAATAAAATATGGGGCAAATCTAATTTTTATATGAATTTGACCCAATAAATTTTACATGTCTACAACATCATCTTTTTGCTTGCTTATTTCTTTTACAAGAGTGTTTTGTTATGACAACATGCTCTTCGCATGTTATTATCTTGTTTCGTTAATAATGATGGTCTCTGACAACACGCTATTAGCACGCTATTATCTTTTTTCGTTAATAACGATGGCCTCTGACAACGCGCTATTAGTATTACTATTACTAGCATCAAAAGATGTTCTTTTAAATTTTTTCGATATAAAAGAAACTCGTAGGTTTAAGGTGTCGCCACTAATTCTTCTGAAATATAACAAAGAAAAGAGCTTCTTTTTCTCAATCTCATTATTTATTTTTTTCAATTGTTTCATTTTGTTTTACTGCACATTTTCTCTTTTTAACTTCAAATTTCAATTATTTACTAAAATACCTTTTGAAAATATTCTCTTTTATTAACTACTTTATAAGTTACCTCATACGTTAATATTACTCTAATCTAAAAGTATCATTGCTTTTTTATTTTCTTGCAAGCATAAAAATCAATACGTTTACTCCAAACTTTACTCCAAACTTTACTACAACTTTACTTTGTTTACCGTTTTATTGATGATAATGACAACATTATCTTTTTGCTTGCTTATTTCTTTTACAAGAGTGTTTCGTTAATAATGATTATCTTTGACAACACGTTATTCGCATGCTATTATCTTATTCCGTTAATAACGATGACCTCTGACAACACGTTATTAGCACGCTACTATCTTTTTTCATTAATAACGATGGCCTCTGACAACGCGCTATTAGTATTACTATTACTAGCATCAAAAGATATTCTTTTAAAATTTTTTCGATATTAATGAAACTCGTACGTTTAAGGTGTCGCCACTAATTCTTCTGAAATAGAACAAAGAAAAGAACTTCTTTTTCTCAATCTCATTATTTATTTTTTCAACAGTTTCATTTTGTTTTACTACACATTTTCTCTTTTTAACTTCGAATTTCAAGTATTTACTAAAATACCTTTTGAAAGTATTCTCTTTTATTAACTACTTTATAAGTTACCTCATGCGTTAATATTACTCTAATCTAAAAGTATCATTGCTTTTTTATTTTCTTGCCATCGTAAAAATCAATACGTTTACTCCAAACTTTAATACAACTTTACTTTATTTACCATTTTATTGACGATAACGACAACATTATCTTTTTGCTTGATTATTTCTTTTACAAGAGTGTTTCGTTAATAACGATGACCTCTGACAACGCGTTATTTGCACGCTATTATCTTATTTCATTAATAATGATGGCCTCTGACAACACATTATTAGCACACAATTACCTTATTTCGTTAATAACGATGACCTTTTGACAACACACTATTAGTATTACTATTACTAGCATCCAAAGGTATTCTTTTAATTTTTTTTTTGATATTAATGAAACTTGTAGGTTTAAGATGTCGCCGCAAATTCTTCTGAAATAAAATAAAGAAAAGAGCTTCTTTTTCTCAATCTCATTATTTATTTTTCTCAACTGTTTCATTTTTTTACTTTTCTCTTTTTTAACTTCAAATTTCAAGTATTTACTAAGATACCTTTTGAAAATCTTCCTTTTTATTAACTACTTTATAAGTTACCTCATAAGTTAATATTACTCTATTCTAAAAGTATCATTGCTTTTTTATTTTCTTGCAAGTATAAAAATCAATACGTTTACTCCAAACTTTAATACAACTTTGCTTTGTTTACCGTTTTATTGAAGATAATGACAACATTATCACTTTGCTTGATTCAAAGGAGTGTTTTGTTAATAACAATGACCTCTGACAACACGATATCCGCATGCCATTATCTTGTTTCATTAATAACGATGGCCACTGACAGCACGCTATTAGCTTGGTTTCGTTAATAACGATAACCTCTGACAACAAGCTATTAGTATTACTATGACTAACATCAAAAGTTATTCTTTTAAATATTTTTTCATATCAAAGAAACTCGTAGGTTTAAGGTGTCAACACTAATTCTTATGAAATAGAATAAAGAAATGAGCTTCTTCAAAGTTTCCAATCCTGAAACTAGTGCACATAAGATAGTAAGTCTACTCCCTCCCCCCTCTGCCTTCCCCTCCCCCTCGCCCAGTGGAATTTGATTTATTGGGACATTTTTCTTTATTTTTTCTTTTTGGAGATGAGGCACTAATATTGGAAGGGAAAGGCTTTGGTATGATTTAGATCAACAAAACCTAGATATAAAAAGTGAACTTAAGTATTCGATGTATGATTCTTGGTCCACTCTTTTCTTGAATCTATTTTAAGTTCTACTTTTTGAAGATGTGAATTGTCAAGGGAGAGGAGGAGGGAGATTTAAAAAGGAGTGATGCCTTTGTGTGATGCAAGTTAATTTTGTACTAATCCCCACAAGTTATACTAATTTCAAAAATGAAATTTACCTAGAAAGGTTTCTCTTGGAGATTGATTTTTTTAAAAAAATTAAAAGGTGTTAACGAAGGCCCAATCACTGAGGCCCAATAGATGATATAACCGTAGCCCATTTATAGTTTTATACATTGTATTTATAATTTTACTCATTAATGTGTAAATATATATAGACATTAGACCTTCTAGAGAGTTCAGTTGAATGAAAAAAAGATATTTCTTTCTCTCTCTTCGTCTCCATAGTTGCTAGGTTTTCATTCTACATGAAATCTTGAGCTGTGAAGCTCTAACATGGTATCAGAGCACAGATCTGTGATCCTTACGAGTTCCTCTATCTTCCGATAGTACCCTCAAAGGTGTTCTATCCACACGAAAGTTCAAGCTTTGTTATCGTTTTGGGGTTTTTCTCTTCGAAATCATATTATACAAGGCCTTACTTCTTCAGGTTGCGAAGAAGGATGGTAATCAATTTTTTTACTGCGATTGTTAGCTATACGCTGTGATTCATCGATTTTTGGTTTTATTTTGGTATTTTCATGAAAATCTAGCTTGTGTGATCTTAGATTTGATGTAAATTTATGAAATCTAGCTTGTGTGCTCTTAGTTTGATATAAAATTTCTGATTTTCACCTAGATTGAGTGGTGATTAGATCTACTAAAAATTTCTATTTGTCATAAGTCGGTTAGTATTAAAATGTCTACAAAAAAATGTGACTAGTTTCTCTGGATTCGATGAATTTTCTGTCTCCCCGACTAATCCATTATATCTGCATCCCTCTGATAATCGTGGTACACATTTGGTGACTCCATTATTTGATGGTACTGGTTTTGTGGTTTGGTGTAAGAATATGATGACGACTTTATCTGCTAAGAATAAATTGGGGTTAGTTACTGGTTTTGTGTCCAAACCTGCACCCAATTCTCCTTATTTTCCATTTTATGAGAGATACAACAACATAGTTATGGCATTGCTTACAAATTCCTTGTCTACTGAACTCGCAGCTAGTGTTATGTGTTTTGACTCTACCAAAGATATTAGGTCTGATATAAATGTATGGTTTGGTCAATCTAATGGTACTAAATACATTCAGATTCAAAAAGAGATTAACTCTACTATGCAAGGATCTTCAAATATCTCATCCTACTTTACTAGGCTGCGTACTCTTTGGGATGAGTTGAGTACCTCTTATGTTGGTCCTATTTCTACTTATGGGGCTTTAGGAAAGTTCATGGAACAACAAACATTATTCCAATTTCTTAGTGGATTAAATGATTAATACTCTCTTTGTAAGAGTAATCTCTTGATGATGCCCACACTACCTTCCCTTAGTAGTTCTTATGCTATGTTGCAACATGTTGAGAAGCAGAATGAGATATTTCCTCCAATTCCTAGGTTCTCAAATGATTCAGCTGCTTTCAATTCAGTATCTCAGAACACTTCTGTAGGAAGAGGCTATATCCAAAGATTTCACTTTGATTCTAAGAGAAATCCTTCCTTACTGATACCAGAAGAAATTAAACTGATGGCAGAATACCTTCCACCCCTAATTTTGGTCCCTCAACTTTCTCACCTATTTTCTATAAATACTGCAAGAAATTTGGACATCTTATTGATAAATGCTACAAACTCCATGGATATCCTGTTGATTTTAAATTCACAAAAGGCAGAAGGTTTATGTCTTTTGCACAATCTGACAGGTCCCCAGCCGACCTTTCTGTCTCTTCTATTAAGATTGATGATGGTGATTATAGATTGACCAAGGACCAATTTCAAAATTATCAACATCTTCACAGTACATCTGATAGCAAATCCTCTTCTCCACATCATGGGTTTCATCACCAACCTACTGAGGAATTTTCTTATTTTGCAGGTGTGCTGCTGTACTGTCTACTGCTTTTCATGCTAGTGTTGTGTCAAATCTAGGCTTAAATCCTTGGATACTTGACTCTGGGGATACCAATCACATGACTCCTCACAAAGATCTTCTTCATAATATAATTCCTTTAGACTTACCTCTTTTGATTAGTCTCCCCAATGGGTATAAAGTCAAGGTTGTGTCAACTGGGTCATTAACTCTCAGGCCAGACATGACTTTGCATAATGTGCTCTTGGTTCCATCTTTTCAATTTAATCTCATCACCATACACAAGTTTCTTTCTCAACTTGAGTGTACTGCTATTTTCACCAAATCTAACTACATTTTATAGGGCCCTTCTCTGAAGAAGCAGTTGGAAATTGGTAAAGATGCACATGGGTTGTACTATTTTGCTCCATCTGATTCCATATTTCCTTCTTTATCTTTTTATTTTACTAATTCTACTAGTTGTACTTCTTCTTCACACAATATAAATAAAAATAATTTATTTTGGCATCAAAGACTTGGTCATATTCCTTATCACAAAATGAAATATATTAATTCTTAACTGGGAAAATATCTCCCAAATAGAATTTTGTTTGTGATATATGTCCTAAGGCCAGACTACATAGATTACCTTTCAGTCCTAGTTCTTCTCACTCTTCCATTCCTTTCCAACTTGTACATATTGATGTTTGGGGCCCTTATCACACTCAAACCTACAATGGTTTCAAATATTACCTTACTTTAGTGGATGATTTTACCAGACTTACCTGGACACATCTCCTTTCTTCAAAATCTAGTGCCTCATCTGCGATAAAAGCTTTTGTTTCTATGGTACAAGTGTAGTATCATCATACAGTTCAAGTCTTCAGGTCTGAATTAGGTAATAGAACTACTGATGCAACGACCTGGGACTACCCCTTAGTCGTTACACGGTGCTCACAACCCTGAAGGACCACAAGCTAACCCTTGAATGATATTTGCTGTGAGCACTAAATAATAACACTGTAATTAATATGGAAAATGGGCTGAAATGCCATAAGGTTCAAAACTTCTAAAATACTGCTAAAATATAACATCTGTAAAACTGAATACTATCTGAAAATCTAGTCTGAAAAGCCTATAACTGAATCTATCTGAAAATAGAGTTGATGGGACAATCTCCCAACTAACTCCATCTACTGAACTACTATATCTACTGAAAATATAAAATAATAGAATATCCTCGAATGATGAGGACTCGCTACTAAATCTACTGCTGCTGGCTAAATCTGAATCTACTATATATGGTTGGAAACCTGAGCGTCTGAAGCTATGATATGAAACATCATAGCGCAGGAAAGTATGCGTCAGTACGTGGGAATGTACTGGTATGCTAGATGAGGTGAGTCTAAATGCAAGGATTCAGATGTATGAACAATAACTGACTAAATAAGAGTAACTGAACATGGGAGTACATGAAGAATCTGAGAATACTGTAAATGCTGAGAGTGCAATCTGTGCATATACATAAATATGTAAATTGTAAATGAGATTTTCTGAATCTAAGTATTTAATTCTAATAACTGATTAACTGGTACTAATTGACTGTATCTGACAGTCCTGATTCTGTAGAACTAGACTGAGTTCTGAACTGAAGACTGAAACTTTAGAAGGTAATTATCTAATCGACATGCCCCAAATCTGAACTGATAACGGGTCCAACCTGTAACCCCAGTTGGAAGGGTGCTAATACCGTTCCATGGGTACTAACACTAGAAAACCAAGATGCCAAGCCTAACTGACGGGTGACACCTGGGCGGAGCGAAGCCTAATCTGATGGGTGACACCTGGGCGGAGCCAAGCCTAATCTGACGGGTGACCCCTGGGAGGTAGTTAAGCCTAGTTTGATGGGTGACTCCTCATCCTGCATTGGTTACGCAGTTCTGGAGTACAGGGATTGCTACTAACAATTTTGCCTATCTGACAGGAAATCCATCATCCCTGCTCTTGCTCAGTACTGAATCCTACTCCCAACTGAAAGACACTGAACTGAGTATACTGACCTGGACTGGACTGAGATTGAGCTTACTGAGTTTCCTAAGTTCTATAATTTACTGAGTTCTACTGAGTTCTGTAATGGACTGAGAGTACTACAAATCGTGACATGACTGATACTATTCTATAACGGACACTGGCTCTAGGTAAACAGCTAAATTATAGGGTATTAAATACCCCCAGGACTCGATAGCATGTAAAGTAAACCATCACATGATCTTGTAAAACATAACAATATATACATGTTCATATTTCATCTATAGAGGCATTTTATCAAACACCTGTGAGGTATAAGCTTGTGCATATACTAACTTGTCATAATTTCATCACTTTATTCACATGGACATTCTATCAAACACTTGGGGAGAACAACTTCATGCACATAATCATGGGTAACATATAAACATGGCAACTACAATGCCCAAACTTGCAATTTCATGGATCCAACATGCAATTCATATAATTTCCCTCTAAATACTATTCTATTTTCATGAATCTTATCACAATCATGGATTGAAAACCAAATCAACATCATAGATACATTAATCACCTTATAAATTCAAGGGTTTATCAAGATAATCACACATTTGTTATACATGCTATTTAATTTCATGAAACTTGCACTTGAATTATGAATTGGAACCCAACTAATATTATAAATACGAATTCAATCTAATTCAAACATGGAAATCATAAATACACCATATTTGTACTTTGAAAAAGGATTCTTGGTCTTCATGGGTGAAGAGACCCATGAATAAACATCTACCATACCTGAGAAGAAGAGTTCTTGAAGGTTCTTGGAGAGATTCTTGAGGATTGACCTTGATTCTTGAGGCTAGGGTTTTGCCCTTTGAGAGAGAATGGCTTGCTTCTTGAGAAAATAGTGAATTAATGAGCAATTTGTGCTCTTTTAGGGTTTGATTGTGTGTTTAGGCTGACTGGGGCTGAGGAAAAAAGACCTTAGTGCCCTCAAAATTAAAACTCGAAACTGACTGAAAATCTTGATTTTGTAAGCTGGTGCAATGGGGTAAAATAGCGCCATCTCACTGGAAATTGGACAACTGGGAACTGGAGGTTTGGCGTGACGTGGCGTCGTCGACTCACTGCATGGGAATTTACTCCTTGGCGCGACGCACCATTATCGCGGAGGCATATTGGAAAGTGACAATTGGGAAAAAGGCTAGTGACGCAACGCAGTGATATCACGTTGTCTCACTGAAAAATGACAAATGCCATTTGGACTGCCTCTGTGACGCATTAGAGTACCAGGTGGTACACTGTCTTACTAAACTGGCTCTAACTCTTTGCCCGGGTGTCAAATTTGGAAGAATTTGATATCGATGGAAAGCTTATTCAATTTCTCATGCAATGAAAAGTAAAAATATTAAAAATTCCATATGTATAAATATATATTCATCTTTCAATTATGTCTTTGATATTTTTGGGATGAATTTAAGCTAGGTAAAAGCACGGGGTGTTACAACTGATCTGCAAAAATTCTTCTCTACTCATGGAATTCTCCACTAGACCACCATTACACACACTTCTCAACAAAATAGAGTTGTGGAAAGAAAATACAAACACCTTTTAGAGGTGTCCAGAGCCTTACTATTTCAGTCTAAACGCCCTTTGAAATATTGGGGTGAATGTGTCTTAACTGCTACCTATTTGATTAACAGTTCCCTGTTGTCCCTCTAAATAACTCCTTATGAAAAACTTCATGGGTTCCCTCCAACTTATGACCATTTGAAAAGTTTTGGTTGTCTTCCTTATGTAGCTACTCCTGCACCTCTTAGAGATAAACTTAAACCTAGATCCATTCCTAGCATATTCTTAGGATACCCCTTTGGTAAGAAAGGTTACAGGCTCCTTAAACTCTCAAAATTTTCCATTTTTTACTCTAGAGATGTTCATTACCATGAACATATTTTTCCTTACCCTACTTACTCTCCTTCTTCTTCTTCTTCTTCTTCTTCTTCTTTCCCTCCACCTCCTAATTTTATTGATCCCACTCCTATTATTCCAACTCTTTCTATCACTCCTTCTCCTTTTATTCTTTATTTAGCTTCTTCCTCTCCCCCTCCTCTTAGGAGAAGTTCTAGGACTTCTCATCCTTCTGCTCATTTTCATGATTATGTCTGCTCTTTGTCCTTCCTTAATCTGCCCTTATCCAGGTTAATTCCAAGGTTTCTAGTGCTGACATACATATGCATGAGCCTTTGTTTTACCAGCAGACTGTTTTTAGCCCTGCTTGACTGGAGGCCATGCTACAGGAATTTAAAGCTCTTGAGGATAACCATATATGGGATATTATTCCTCTTCATTCTAATAAGAAGGCTATCCCATGTAAATAGGTGTACAAAATCAAACAAATGTTTGATGGTACGGTTGAGAGGTATAAAGTTAGGCTTGTCATTAGGGGTGACACTCAAAAAGAAGGCATTGATTATCATGAGACTTTCTCTCCTGTGGTCAAGCTCACCACTATTAAATGTATCTTAATCTCTTGTTGGTAAACATCACTGGACTATTTTTCAGTTAGATGTTAACAATGATTTCCTTTATGGCGATCTTCATGAAGATGTCTACATGCAAATTCCCCCTGGCCTTGATATTTTGGCTTCTTCTTATTGTGTAAGTCCTTTGGTTTGTAAGCTCAGAAAGTCTTTATATGGCCTCAAACAATCATCTAGACAGTGGTTCTCTAAACTGTCTAAAGCCTTGTTATCTCGAGGCTACATTGCTAGCAAAAATGATTATTCCTTTTTTACTAAGTCTTCTGGTGATTCTTTGGTTGTATTAGTGGTTTATGTTGATGATATTTTGTTGGTTGGTCCAACATTGATGAAATGAATAGTCTCTAGCCTTTTCTTGATCAGCAATTCAAGATCAAAGACTTAAGGCTGGTTCACTAATTTTTGGGGCTGGAAATCATTTCTCATGATGATGATTATATTATGCATCAACATAAATATTCTTCTAATTTGCTGGATGAGTTTCATTGTTCCAATTTCACTTCTGTTGCTTCTCCTTTGGAACCAGCTATCAAGCTGGTTCCAGATATGGGTGCTCTTTTACCTGATCCTTCTATGTTCAGGTGCCTGGTTAGTAAACTCAATTTTTTGCAACATACCAAGCCTGATATCTCTTTTTCTATACAACACCTGAGCCAGTTCTTACAATCACCTTGTGTTGCTCATATGAAAATTGGTATACATGTTCTCCGGTATCTACTGAATGCTATAAATCAGGGCATTTTTTTACCTACTTCCCCTTCTTTCTTATTATCTGCCTTCTCTGATTCTGACTGGGCTGCATGCCCTCTTTCAAGGAAGTCATTCACTGGTTATTATATGGTTTTTGGTGGTTTTCCTATGTATTGGAAGAGCAAGAAGCAACCCACTATTGCTCTATCTTCTGCTGAGGCTGAGTATCGAGCTTTACGCAAAGTGGTTTCTGAGATTGTTTGGTTGGTTCATTTATTTACCAACATGGGTTTCACTATTTCTACTCCTGTTCCTATTTTCTGTGATAGCCAGGTTGCATTGCACATTGTCAAGAATTCTGTTTTTCATGAGCGGACAAAGAACATTGAGATTCATTGGCACTATGTTCGTGATTGCCTTCTGCTCAACTTATTTCTCAACATCATGTTGCTTCTACTGATCAACTTGTTGATATCCTGACTAAATCACTGAGTGGTCCACTTCATCATCATATTCTTTCCAAGCTGGGCGTGCACACACCCTCCAGCTTGAGAGGGGTGTTAACAAAGGCCCAATCACTGAGGCCCAATAGATGATATAACCGTAGCCCATTTATATTTTTATACATTGTATTTTTTATTTTACTCATTAATGTGTAAATATATATAGACATTAGACCTTCTAGAGAGTTCAGTTAAATGAAAAAGAGATATTTCTTTCTCTCTCTTCGTCTCCATAGTTGCTAGGGTTTTTATTCTACATTTTAATGGCAATATTGAGTTGTGAAGCTCTAACAAAAGGCGGCCCAGAAAGCCATTTATTAACAAATATGAACAATTGGATAAAATCCAATTGGCCCAAGTCCAATAACAAATATTCGACACAAATCTACTTAGGAAACTTCTAGTAAACTGTTAAGAATTTGTGCCCTATTGATTTTCTTATTTTCGCCTAACTTTTGCTTATCGATGGAACGTATTGCCTGACGTGTTCCACTGACGTGTTTCAAGGAAGCAGTAAACAGAAAGTAAAGAACACAATGATTTTTACGTGGAAAACACCCAGCTTAAAGGTGTAAAAAAATACGACCTGCACCTCTACAGGATTTAACCCTAACTTCACTAAAAAACTCTGAGCCTCAACAACGACTGATTTCAAAACTCTTGTAACCAACAAATAGGAATTATAAGCTCTAATTCCTATAACTCAACAACTAGGAATTATAAACTCTAATCCCTATAACTCAATAACTAGGAATTATAAACTCTGATTCCTAACTACACACACACCTCCCAAGGTATGTGTTCCCAAAGTCTCTGACTTTTCCCCAACTCGAAGACTAGCTCCTAATTCAGTTTATAACACACTGAAACTAATATTACATGAATAGCTCAAACACAATGAACAACTCTAAAAATCAACGCTAAAACTCTTAGCTGTATTCTGTACTGAGGACTAGGTTCTTCAACGTGTTTATTCAGTGATTGAGTAGTACTTCGTGAAGTCAATCTGTCGATTGAGCTTTTTTGGATTTTTAAGTGCATTTTTTATTCTGACTGCTGCATCTTCTATTTAAGCACAGCTCTCCAAAGAGTCATTCTTTATTTTAAACTCCTCTAATCAAAACTCTCATTACATAGAGTTCTACTTCAAATGATACTCTTTCTTTAATTCCAACTCTTGTCTCCTTAGTATTGTAGTAAAACTCCAACTCTTTTAAATCAGCACATGCTTATTTATCAGAATCTTTATCCTCCCACAGATAGGACTCTTCAAGATATACTCAGAAGTGAAACTCCTTCTTCACATAGGATTTCTTTTTCAACTCAAATTGCTTTTCCTTATCATTAAATGTTTGAATCAAATTCAACTTGTTATATTCCCCACATGATCAGTAGCTTGAGTATATCAGAATTACGTCTGCTTATTCATTCTTGTCTTTAAGCAATCTTGTCTGCATCTATCAGTGAAACTGGAAATCTGTTTTCCTATAAGTGGACAAGCTCAAGTAACATGTTTCATTCATGTGTCAGTTTGTCAATCATCAAAACTACATAGTACCGAACATAGACAAATAAGGAAAGCCATAGGTCGCTCCTTCAACTCTTCATCTTCTTCGTTGTTCCCATGGATGGTATTCTATTTCCATCACTATCCTCAGCTGCTGAAACATAGCTCATTGAGCTCTGATAAAGATTGTTAAAGTCATAACCCAAGCAACGAAAGAAATCAAAAAGCTCGAACATCCAACTAGCTAGATTCAATGTCAATCTGTTTGAAGCTCGAGTAGATAGATAGCACCATGGGTACTCCAAAAATTCTCTCAAGTGTCGTGTATCTAACTCATTGAAGACTCCTTCAGCTTCAAACACCATCAATTTTGTAGATCTAATACCTCGGCATATTCAGCTCTTCATTTCTCTCTTGTCCGCATTTTATTTAACTAAAATTGATTAATCTTGTTGTTTAACAGAATGAGCACCTCATGGTGCTAATACCACTGTTCAGGGACTTAATCTCTCAATTCCAGTGACTCTATCAGGTATCCGCCTCTTATTTTGTTACTCTTAACTCAATTTCTACTGTCACAAATGAAAGAATCTGTTTTGATGCTTCGTTATCCGAAAATGTGGGACTTCATTTTTCTCCATGTTAATTATTGTTTTTCCCGCATTCGGTATATCTTGTAAATTAGAATAGCTTATAGAATCTGTACCTGCATCCAAAAAAATCAGTCTGGCCATTTCCTTCTCTCAAAATATGAACTATCTTCACCATCCCTGGATATTGTTTCCTTAATTCATTAATTCTCCCAATGTCCAAAGAAATATTCCAAGTTATTTGCCATGACAGATCCAGAATCATTTTGAGAGTGAGAGAATCAGTTTTCATTGTAATTAGAATGAGAGAATTAAATATACAGTACTCTAAGTCATTTATCATAGCTTTTGCTTCTGCTTGTAAAATAGATCCCTCTCCAACTAACTTAGTTTCAGCTTGTATAAAATCACTTTCCTCATTTCTGATGCAGAAAGCATTGGACATAGGTCCAGAATTGTCTGCCTTTGCAGGAACCATCTGATTACATTTAAAGCTTCCCCTATTAGGTTTAGTCCATCTGACTACCTTAGTGACCTGTAGAGGAGTATATTCCTAAAAAAAATTAAACTAGCAAAAGCCAAATTTTAGAAATACTTTTTAACCAAGGAAAAGTCAAAATAGCAAAATTATGAATGTTCCTATTAAGCTCAACTACCATACTCTGAATAGACATTTTCCCCCCATGATAGATTACATTCCATCTTTTCCATACATGTCATACCACCATAGCTGGAATAACTTTAAAAATAATCTTCAGTTTTGGAGTACATTCTGCTAGCCATCATTTAAAAAATATACTTTTTAACTGAATAAATAGATCAGTTATTCCAGCTGTCTGTGCCAGGGTATTTCCATACCTTTTTTGTGTCTAGACGGTCACTAAAAAGATGCAGAAAAGTTTCTACTTGTGCATCACCACAACAACAAAAAATAGCATTCTCCAGTACCTTCATTTGCATTAGAAAATCCCCTATTGGAATTCTCTTCTTGCACACCCTCCACATTAAAAAAGCTATTTTATATGGAAGCCCCTTAATCCAAATGTTAGAAAAAAAGTTTTGTTTTCTTCTTTTCTTCTTAACCAGATTTCAAGCACTAGCAAGTGTGAAGTCCCCGCAATTGAAAGAGTCCACCATGCCTTGTCCCAGTCTTCTGAAGCAGGAATTACACTTATGTTGTTTTCAATGTGAGAACAAATCTCATTAGGCATTAGTTGTTGTAACATAGATTCATTCCATCTTGAATTTGTCCATAACTGGTTTACCTCTTCTAATCCCTCATGATCTCTATGTGTAACAGGAAGAACATAGTGGAAAGCCCCTAGTTGAGCCCAATTGTCAAATCAAATACTAGCATTCCCTCTTCTAGGTTCTCACCAAATTTCTTGATAAAAAAACTCCTTGCTTCTATTATTTATTTCCAAGTCCGAGACCCTCCTCTCCATTTCACTATTTGAGGCCTTTGTCTCTTGCAGTATTTAACCCACGTGAAGTTGGTCCAAAGAGATTTCTTTGTCCTAAAATTTCACCATAACTTCGCAAACAGAGTTTTAGAAACATAAAATAAAGATATAAAGCTCAGACCATCTTCATTTTTAGGAAAACAGACTTCAAACCATGCTATCCAATATCTATTCCTTCCTTCCTCTTTAAAGTTCCACAAAAATCTTGCAAAGATTCTATGCAGGTCATGAACAACACATTTAGGAGGAAAACTGCAGAGAGTAAATAGATAGGAATGCTCTGAAGAACATTATTAATCAATACCTGTTTACCGCTAAAAGATAAAAGTTTGTCTTTTCAAGTCTGGAGCTTATTCTAAACTTTTTTAAGTAACTCTGCAAAGTGAATTTTCCTTTTCCTTGTATGTCCAATTGGACATCCAAGGTATATCATTGGAAATTTTCCTTTACTGAAATCAGTAATATCCTCAACCATTTGCACCCAACAGTTTTGTGATAAACAAAAAAGAAACTTTTTCTTTGTTTATCTTCTGGCCAGATTGAAGTTCATACTCATTTAAAGTATTTATAATCAATTTCAAAAACCTCTTTTCAGCAGAACAAAAAATGATAGTATCATCAGCATAAGCTAGATGATTGATACTATCACTCCATTTAGGCATTCCAAAATCATTAAAATCCTTGTTAAAAAATAATTTATTTAAAGATAATGAAAGTACAGCAGCTAAAATGAATAGTGCCGAAGATAAAGGATCTCCTTACTTCACCCCTCTTGTAGAATGAAAAAAAATCATGTGTCTGGGCATAATAAGTACTGAATACAAATTATTGGCTACCAATCTCCAAATCTTGTCCACCACTAATGAATTAAAACGCATAGCTTCCAGTACCTTGATTAGGAATCTCCAATCAACTCTATCATAAGTCTTTGCCATATCCAATTTAATAACCGCATTGGCCGGCTTCCCCCTTTTCCCTATATCACCAATAATCTCTTGAGCTAGCAATACATTCTCAGTTATAGTTCTGCCTTTCACAAAACCTGATTGGTTTTGCGATATGATTCTAGGCAAAATACCCTCTAATCTATCATGCATTACTCTAGAGATAACTTTATTTAAGAAATTTCTCAAACTAATTGGTCTTAAGTCAAAGAATGTAAGAACGTTTTCTTTTTTGGGCACTAACACTAAATTAGTATGAGTAATTGACTATAGCAAGATCCTTCAAAAAAGCTCTTAACCACTTCAATTATGTTTGCCCTACAATATTCCAACAAGACTGATAAAATTTACTTGTAAAACCATCAGGTTCACTGGCACTATCTCCATTCAATTCAAACACCACTCTGTGGGCATAACATTCAACAACTCATTATCAACATCAGTTACCCTAACAGAGATCTCTTTTAACATAGATAACTCCAATCCTTGTGTTTCAGCTGTGAATTGGTGTTGAAAGAAACTAATTGCTTTAGCAGCCACCTCTTCTTGGCCTTTAGCCCGTCCTCCGTCTCTTTTTTCAATTCTATTAATGGCAAACCTCTTCCTTCCTCCATTCACTAAGTTATGAAAAAATTTAGTATTTCTATCCCCTTCAGTAAACCATTGTATATCAGATTTCTGCCTCCAGTACTCTTCTTCATAATGCAAGTATTTTTTTAATTCAGCCTGAGCATGTATGTGGCATACATGAGTGATTAAAGTGGGATTTTTTTTTTCAATATGGATAGGAGAAATTCATTGAAGACAATAAAATAGAGTTTGAAGATTTTATAGTTTTTGGTCATGATTGTAATGAAACATTTAACTTAAAATTACTTGAAATAATGATATGTGAAAAGAAAGGAGTTGGAGGTTTAAAATTAGATGTGGAGGAGGAAGAAACAAAAGAGCATCAAAAGAGTATAGAGCCAAACAGGAAAATTTTGGCTAGTAATAGCAACAATAGTTACGTTCTTCTTTGGATGATTACATGATATAAGAAGAGGATGACAACGAGGGATATGAAGTAGTTGCAGATGAAGAGGAGGAAATGACTGAAAGTGCTGGCACATTTAAGTAAAAGACGCTACCTTCTAAAGATAGATACAAATTATAGATCTTTATATCTACTCTTCTATTTCATTTTACATGCAATTCAATTCTTTTCTTTTCTTGTTAGTATATTACTGCAAAAATAAAGTCCTTGTATATTTTGACATGATCGTGTAGTCATATAAATTTCATGAAATATTTAAGACTAAAAGCTCTAAAGAATTTTAAAAATGTTTGGTTGTTAGATTCGCTTACAAAATGAGCCTGAGGAATTTCTTTGAAAATAGCAGAGAAGAATAACTTTATCAACCGTTGTGCACTTGTTTCAGGATTAAAAACCTTGAAGAAGCCTTTTTTCACATTCTGTTTTGCTATCAAACTGTTAGAGAATAAGAAGAAGTTGTTGCGCAACCTTAGTCCTTTACCCTAAAGTTTCTTTATGTTGGGTTGTGTGTGTGTGTATATCATAGGAGAATATTACAAGAATCTTAAGATGATTTCTGATGTGTGGGTGTAAGAAAAACTGATAAAGTGATTTGACTTAATTTATTACTGTTAGCAAGAATTTTTGATGTTGGTACTTTTTACTCTTCAAATATGAATGGAAATCATGTTTCAATGGTCACATACTTTTTACATGACGTTGTTCAGGTTCTTTTTCATGGAAACAATAAAGTGTTGGTGGCAAGAGCTATATTAAAAATGCAATTTCCTTAAAAATTGAGTGCGGAATCTACATTTTCAACACAGCTCTTGCTACCAACATTATCGTTTCTACGAAAAAAGCATGGACAACATCACGTAAAGTGGGTGTACACTGAAACATGAATTTTGACCATATTTGAAGAGTAAAAAGTATCAGTGGCTGACAAAATTATTTTCCATAAATTCTTGCCAATCATAATGAAACCAAATCATTTTGTCAATTTTTCGCACCCCCTCATACCACAGATCATCTTAATATTCTTGTAATATTCTCATATATATATATATCTACACACACATACACGTGCACACACACTCCTTCAACATAAAAAAACTTATAGGGTTAAGGGCTAAGGCTGGGAAACAACTTCTTCTCTATTCTCTAAAAGTTTGATAGCATAAGAGAATATGGAAAAAAACTTCTTCAAGATTTTTAATCCTGAAACAAGTGCACAACGACTGGTAAATATATTCCTTCCTCCTCTCCCCCCTCATGGTATTTGATTTTTGAGACCTTTTTTTTTTTTTTTTTTGAGATGTGGGTTGTGATATGGTAAGATGATAACGCTCAAATTACACTCTTGAATGGGTGTAAGCGATCGTTGTCAATATAAAATCCAACTAGGTTGGGGTCGAATCCCACAGGGAATAGGGTGTGAACTTCGATTTGTTTACGAAATGCTTTACTGATAGTTTACTGTTTCCGAAAGATGGGGGTTTAAGTTTCACAGAAAGCCAAATGTCACTTTCAATACTTCAGTGTTTGTAATCAATATAAATGAGAAACCAGAGTTATGTTCACCATGGGTATTGGGAGTTAACAAATACTAGGTAATGCTTGGGATTCTTGGAGTAAGTAGAAACAGCAGAATATCCTTGAC
>NC_061118.1:168300371-168340792 GCF_002878395.1 Capsicum annuum
CTCTAGTCTATTTCTCCGTTAGAAGCAAATAAAACCTAAGGCATAATCTAATGTTTGCAACCACTAGATTTCAGTTAAAACAACAAAATTTCAAGACGTTCTAATACTCTTTGAATCCGTTAAACACCTAGCATCATATCAAACCCTAATCCATGGATCCCATAACTCCGGCTAATGGAATTATCCGCTCATGATTTGATGAACAAAATAACAAGTTGAATTCATGATGATAAGGATCAACTTACGAATGGATAAAAAAACAACAAGTAGTTCCTTCAATTTAATCACAAGGTGGAAGATCAAAAATAGTTGATAAGAAACAAGAAAAATATTTGATGGTAAAGATGAAACAATGTTACGTGCTTCTCTTCAGAAGTTCTTGTCTGATAATTAATGATCGATCCCCCCTTAAAACCCCTAAAACAATTCGTTAAATAGTCAACCCTAATTAAGAAAACAAAATTAAAGTTTTAGTTTTCTTTTCGGATTAGACGACGATACTTTTGACGGCGCGTCAGACCTCTGACGACGTGTGCGAGATGTCGTCAAAGATTTCAGTGAATTGTTATCTTCTAAATCTTCAGATGGTAATCTTGACAGCGTGTCAAAGATCTTGACGGCGCTTGCACACTGGCGTCACACTTCACTGGAAATCAGCATACTCTGCCCTCTGGTTGACGGCGATTTTGACGAGATGTCAAAAATTTGACGGCCCTTCCGAATCATCGTTACAGTTAATCTAATCTTCTCAGGTTTTGTCTAATATTGACGGTGACTTTGACAGCCTGTCCCATGTATGACGGCGCTTCAAAATGATCGTCAGATACATTTCAGCTTATTTCCACCAGATTTCAATTGTTTTATTCTTCTTTCCTTTGGTTTCCTCCCCGATCACTTGTATCTACATTAACACACAAAAACGGTCAAAAACAACAAAAGTTGCTTAAGACTTTGCAATTATTCAGAGTTAAAAGTTTCAAATGGGTTAGCATCGGCTCACACATCAACACCCTCAACTTAAACAATTGCTTGTCCTCAAGCAACCAAAACATAACTAGGAGTAAACAAAGTACAATTCGGCAGCTAACTACTCTTATCAGTTCTTAATACATGCACCATCTCCATGATCAATCAAAATAAAATCAATTGTGTCTAATGTTTGAAAACAATCATGTAACTCACAAGCATCTATATATGGCAAAAATCTCAGCAATAACAACATAGCACATACCCAAATTACATTCTCCGAACAAAGTAGTTAATAGCAACATACCTGGTGTACCCTCACAACAAAAAAAATCCCTTTCTCACTCAAATTCACATTTATAGACATAGGGATGAACGTAAGACTCACTATCAGAACGAAGTTCTAACATTGCGCATCAAATGCCATAGGCTCGCCCTTATAGTCAGTAACGAAGTCTTCAGATAAGTCAGTTAGGATTACTATAGGGATTCTCTAAGCTTGTAATGTAGGCGAGGGGTTGGTATGACATTCAAGGGTATTTCATAGTGACTACACCTCCTTGGCATTACATTAACTCACGGGGTTTCAACTTTTGACCTTATTTTCTTCCCTCTTTTATTTGTCAAGTATTCTCAAGATGGGTGCTGTCTGTTCAAGTATTAGATCAACTTTTTTAGTTTTCTCTTTTCTATTTGCTTTTACACTACACCCAACTTGTTATTCATTTTCCTTATTTTACCTCTCTTCATACTCATAATGCATCATGCACCCCTATAGTAGCCACCCTCAACTTAGGTTATTTGGCTAAGTCGAGGTCCATAGTGTCCAAGGTGGACCAGGGCCAAAATAGGTTCATTGTGATGTAATGGGAAGGTGAAAGGTGTATAAGAAAGAACTGGGCTATTTAGGCACAAAAAGGGATCAAGGGATATTATTCACATTTGGACGGTCATTTAAGCTACAATGGGTTAACATGTAAAAACAGCCTATGATCCTTTCCTAACGCCTATCCTATGACTATGGTAGGACTAACTGGTCAAGTTCTAGATTCAACGCACAATGGGAACTGAGTAAGACCTTACACGCACATAGCACACAAGTATATAGCATATCACTGCTCATCTATTTTATGCGTTTGTTTTCTACAGGTTATTTATTTGCCACACTAATGCCACAAACAGATACACAGTGGTCACACTAGATGCAATTCATGCAATTCATGACAGATTAGACCACTGGAGAGGTACTCAAAAATTACAAAACAAGCTAACTACCTCAAGTACTTGTACTATTCCTAATTATTTATAGAACATGTTACAACAACAATTTTCCTATACCCTTAACTTAAAATTAAAAATAAAATGCACTAAGGGTTAGGATATACCTGAAGATAGTCAAGCCTGTGGATCCTGGGTCTCCGACCCTGCTACAGCATCATCTACTGTCTTCTCCCCACTCGTAGTATCTGCCTTTGCAGTGGCTGGAGCCTGGCTCGATGAAGCACCTGCAGCCCTAGCTTTGATGGCTGCTTCCCATTTTTCTGTGTTAGCCAGAGACTCCAGTATTGCCCTTTTCAAGTTCTCCTTCTCTGCCTGCTTCTTTGGTTTCTTTTTAGCCTTTCTTTCTTCTTCACTATCAGGCTCATCTCTTTTGCTTTTGCCTTTCTTTTCCCTCTTTTTCTTCTTTTTCTTCGGGGAATCCGTAGTAATATTAAGTATAGGAATGTCTTTCTCTACATCATGCATGGCTGAACCTGATGGCACCATGATTTGGTGTTGCTGCATTATCCCAACCTCAGCTTTCACCTTATCCAACACAGCCCTGAAAGTAGCGAATCAGCATCTGTCATCTCTCTTGCCTGAGTATCGAATCTATTCTCAAGATCTGCCACCCGCTCAAGAAAAGTCATGAAAGGTTCGAGTTCATCTTTAATTCTTTTGTTCACAGCGGTAGCAAACTGTTTGGTGAAGGCCTGTAGTTGTACCTCACATCAATTTGCTTGCCTAGCCACCTTCCTGATATCAATTGATTGAAATGACGAACTTGTTTCTATTGGATAAACTGAAGTAGTCGGCTCACTTTGAGGCACTGAACCTGCCTGAGATGAATGTGATGGTAGTAGTGGTAGTGGTGGTATAGTTTTGGTGCTTTGCACCCCCACATCTGGTGCTGAAATAGTCTCAGTGACTAGAGGATCTGCTGCACCAACTGCATCTTGATCAAGTCGCAAACCTTGAATTTTATTTTTGCTGACAGAGTTGTGAGTCTTCTTAGCATGTATCTAATCATCAATACCCAAAATCTCAGGTACATGAGCTGCTTCACACAACCTAGTAATCAGACATGGGAATGGATATGCAGCATCGGGTCTTGTGAGTTGAATCTTGATCTCTTTCACTATAATTTCTCTGAAATCCAAGGGGGTTCTATCTATCAAGTTTGCAACCAATATTGCTCGATCATCCCCTAATATGTTGTCTCTTTTGGTGGGTAACAGATGAATCCATATTAAACCCCACCAAAATCTTGCCTCTGAATTTAGAGACGCGTTAGTAATCTTTTCTGCCAATTATTCAACCACTTCAGTTCCCCATTTGCTATGAGAGTTGTTAGCCACTTGCACTGATTTTCCTGATGCTTCAATCTGGCATAGAATGTAGGTGAGGTGGCTCGTGGGACGAAGGCTGACCCATGAAGAAACCTATTTATGGTGGCATCTGATACATCCACCCTCACTCCATGTATTGCAACTTTGGTCAGAAGAGGCTTATCTGAAGTTCTATCCCCTTCTTTGCACATATTTTCCACCGTAGCTTGGTAGTTCGCATAGAACTCTCAGACCAACAAAGGACAGTAAACACCACTTCCCCTAGTAGTCTACTCCAGACCATACTCCTTGAGTTTATCCATCACCTCAGGGAATCTGATCAACCCTGTAGTGATAATCTTCTTCTCCTCTAGAATTGGCCTTCTGGCACTTCATCGATCTGTTTTGCAAAGTCCATCCAAATAGATCATTTTAGACCCAGGGATTTTCCATCTCACATTGTTCCTAACCTCGAGGTTTTTGTATTTCACCAAAGTTCCCCGTACTGGAGAATCCTTATCACCTTGCTGCTCCAAAGATGATGATTCAGACTCAGTTTCTTCAGCTGCAGGCCTCTCAGAATCTTCAGTTTCAACTTCTTGTTCAATGCTCTTAGAATCTTGCTCAGTATGTTTTGATCCTTGTTCCTCTGAAGCTTGCTCAGACGAGGTTGTCACCTCAGTATCATCAGTATCCTCCACCTCAATAGGCTTAGGTGGAGGTAGAGTCTTTGGACTAGTCCTCTTTTTTTTCCATCTAAGCAAAGGCTCCTCGTCTTCATAATCAGAGTCCTCATTGACAAGTTGTCGAGATACACTCTCTTTAGATACTTTCTTTGGTGTGGTTGGATTCTTCCTCTTGGGTGCCATGCTCAGTTCTGTACAACGTAGAAATCCTCAATTAGTACTCATAATCAAACAAAAAAAGAAGAAGGATCACCTCAGTTTAACATCAACACTATTTTTAGTTCCCAGGTTTGACGACCTTTCTGATTTGCCGTCACAGGTGTGACAGTGCTTCAAAAGCGTTGTCAACCTTTTCCAGAATCTGCAAAATTTTCTCAGCTTTTGACGGTATTTTTGAATGGCCATCACACAGGTGCAATGCCGTGAACATTGCCTTTAGACAACATTACAACTTCTAACTTCTTTTTACTTGATTTTTCTTCTACCAATATTCTCAATTTCAACTTAGGTCGTGTTCTTTACTGAGATTTCCACGAAATTATACCGCATTCTCCTACAAACCCTAGTTTTTGAAGGAGCTTAAAGAATGTCAATGGATTCAACCCACTCCTTCGAAACTAAGGTTTCTTGTAGTTCGCAATTGATCCAAAGAAAGATGAAGTTGAAATTTTTCTCATACCTGGATGTCGACACTTAGCTGATGTACTCTGGGCACCTAGACTTGTGAGTGAGAAAAGAATGAGATAAGAGAGGAAGAAGATTTCTTGACTTAACTCTCAGGCTTCAACAAGGAAAGTCTTAAAAATTTGCCTTAGAAGGGACTAAATTTGAAAAAGGAAGAGAAATAACTCTCTAAGGAAAGAAAATTAAAACTAATAGGAAAAGACCTATGGTACGCAGGAATGTGAACGGCTGTGGATGGGCCGAGTTAGCCCAAAATTTTTAAGCAGGGCTCAACTCCTTTGACGGAGCATCAGATACTGAACGACGCTTCAAATTTGTTGTTAGCCTTAACAGAATAAGGCTTTGACTTGATTATTTTGATGCCATTTCTCACAGCTTGTTATCCTTGTCACAACCCGTCAAAATTAACGTCAACCTTCTCAAGCTGACAGAAACCAGTTCACCTCTTTTGTACAACTCTTAGCTATAAAAATTAAAAACAGAAGTGCAATAAAATTAAAACATTGGGTTGCCTCCCAAACAGTGCCTGATTTAACGTCGCGGCACGACTTGATTATCTTGACTACTCAGACTTCATCAAGATACCGTGTCGATACCTCATTACCATTTTCCTAGAATACATCCACAACCAAAAAGATATTCATCTCCTCCAACTGCTTTATAGGAGGGTACATTTTAAATTTGGACTCCCTTATTCCATACCTGGATTTTAGCTCATTGAGCTCCATATCAACCAACACTCTTCCCATGGATAATAATAGTCTACCCAATATGATGGGTACCTAAAAACCAGCATCACAATCCAATATCACGAAGTCTATAGGTAGAATAAAGTCATCCACCTTCACCGTCACATCGTGCAATATACCAACTAGTCGTTTCACTGACCTGTCTGCCATCACAAGATGCATCATTTTGGGGGTAGGTTCCCCCAATCCAAGATTCTTGTAGATATCAAGTGGCATCATATTAATACTTGTTCCTAAGTCACATAAAGCTTTGGTAAACTTCATGGACCCAACTGTACACGGTACGGTAAATGCTCCAGGATCAGGCTTTTTCTGCACTAAGGATTATGAAGAAACAATGCTACAGTGATGGATGTTGTCCACCGGCTCATAGCTTCCCTTACATTTCTTTGTTAGCAATTCCTTCATAAATTTAGCATAGTTTGGCATTTGCTCAAGTGCCTCCATCAATGGCACATTCACTGTCAATTGTTTCATTATTGCCATAAACTTGCTAAATTTTTTGTTGTCTGCTTTCTTCTTCAATCTCTAAGGAAAGGGAGGTGGTGGTCTTGGCATTTCTTTCAATACCACTTCCCCTTTCTTTTTTCCTTCTTTCTTTGAAATATCAACAAAACTATCCATATTCTTAGACTCCACTGGATTGCTTCCTTCTGATTCATCAACATTTACTTCCTTCTCTATGGCTTTGCCCATAGAAGGGCCAGATAACATTTTTCCACTCCGAGTGGTAATCACCAAACAAGAGCCATCAATCTGCGGGTTCTGAACCGTATCACTAGGTAAAGTACCAGCTTTTATCTAGTTCAGAGTAGCCAATAGTTGGCTCATCTGTTGCTCCAACTGCTTAATAGAAGCAGAGTGTGAGCTAACCAACTGACTGAGGGTAGAAAATTCACTTTTCATAGTAGTTACCCCCGAGTTGGTAGCTTCAACTTCCTTCAACAACTTTTTCATCATGTCCTAAATGGACATCTTTCCAGAACTAGTCGTCACAGCATCCTGACTTCCAGGAGGAATATACAAACTACTCTTGTCATTATTATTTCTCCAATGTCTCTGCTCTCTATCTTTATAATCAGGCTTGTCATAGAAAGTCCGACCTTGGTTCCCTTGGCTATTGCCTCAGAAACCCCTCTGATTACTCATATAGTTTGCCTCAGCATCAGCACCTGTATACACAGTACCCTAAGATTGCATAGCCTTAACCATTTTAGTCTTGCCAGATAGCAAGTGTTTGGCCAACAAGTCCATCTGCATCTTCAAGTGGGCTATGTACTGATCTCGTTCCTCATCCCTTCTACACTGCTCCACAGTAATACCACCAGCAATAGTTCATCTATCCACTACAGAATCCCTAGTGTGCCAAGCCCGACTTTGCTTGGTGATTCTAATCAGCATGTCAGAAGCATTTAGAAAAGAGAGGTCAATGAACGGACCACCTACAACATTGTCAACAATAGGCTTTGTCACAGAGTTAAAAGCTCTATACAAAGTCTCCATCAATTACAGATCCGTCATATTGTGGTTCGGACATTATGCAAGTTTCTTCTTAAATCTTTCCCAGGTTTCGTGCAATACTTCAGTTGGAAGCTATCTGAAGTTGCTAATTTTGTACCTCAACTGTACCCTTCTGGAGGGTGGAAAGAACCGTTCTAGGAATGCATCTTTCAACTGTCTCCAGTTGGTTATAGAATCGGGCTCTAACTCATTCAACCACATTGTTGCCTACCTAGACAGAGACAAAGAAAACAATTTCAACCTGATTGCATTCTAGCTTACTCCCAGATTGTCAAAGGATTTGAAAATGGTGATGAAATTCACCAAATGCATGTTAGGATCATCACCAGGCAAGCCTCAAAATAACTCCTTCAGATTCAGGAGCTGGATCATGGTACTTGTTATGCTGAATTTTACACCTGTACCAACGGTGGAGGAATGATAGCACCCGTTGCACTAGCTCCATCCATTCTTTCATCATCTTCATCAACCTCGTATTGCATAGGCTATTGCCAATATCTTCCTTAGACTAGACGATTTCTGTTGATGTTTCGTTGCACTGGTACAGCAACTTGCTCAACTCGCCTTGGGTTTTGAGGATTCAACAATTTCTCATCACCCAAGTCTTCATCATTAGGGTTCTGGTGATGTGCTTGTTGACCCAATTTTTGCACATTCACCTGAACCCTAGCCATAGCAGCTAGTCTTTCTGCTTCCTGTTGTTCAGTCATTCTTCCTATCAGCTGAGGTTCCGAATTGATTAGTAATAATGGTTCTCCGGAACTTCTTGTGTTTGGCATAAACAACACAGTACCTACAATAAACAAAAACAACAAATAACCTTAAACCAAGGAAACTTAACTATCAGCAAATTTTTGCGTACAAACTTTTAGTCTACAACCGTATTCCCCAGCAACGGCACCATTTTTGATAACGCTCAAATTACACTCTTAAATGGGTGTAAGCGATCGTAGTCAATATAAAACCCAACTAGGTTGGGGTCGAATCCCACAGAGAATAGGGTGTGAACTTCGATTTATTTACGAAATGCTTTACTGATAGCATACTGTTTCTAAAAGATGGGGGTTTAAGTTTCACAGAAAGCCAAATGTCACTTTCAATACTTCAATTTTTGTAATCAATATAAATGAGAAACCAGTTATGTTCACCATGGGTATTGGGAGTTAACAAATACTAGGTAATGCTTGGGATTCTTGGAGTAAGTAAAAATAGCAGAATATCCTTGACTATGATACTTTCTGACTTATCTCTCGACCTCACCAGATAATTTATTATCTAATTCTCTCAAACTTAGATAACCTATCTATTTCCAATAGGATGTTATCTCAAGTAGATTAATCCAGTTACGGCATCAATCATTAAATAGAAGGTTGGCAGCTTCCGAGTCCCTATTGATAATTCACGACCTCTAGTCTATTTCTCCGTTAGAAGCAAATAAAACCTAAGGCATAATCTAATGTTTGCAACCACTAGATTTCAATTAAAATAACAGAATTTCAAAACGTTCTACTACTCTTTGAATCCATTAAACACCTAGCATCATATCAAACACCTAGCATCATATCCACTCATGATTTGAAGAACGAAATAACAAGTTGAATTCATGATGATAAGGATCAACTTATGAATGGATAAAAAAACAACAAATAGTTCCTTCAATTTAATCACAAGGTGGAAGATCAAAAATAGTTGATAAGAAATAAGAAAAATATTTGTGGGAAAGATGAAGCAATGTTACGTGATTCTCTTCAGAAGTTCTTGTCTGATAATTAATGATCGATCCCCCCTTAACAACCCTAAAACAAGTCTTTAAATAGTCAACCCTAATTAAGGAAACAAAATTAAAGTTTTAGTTTTCTCTTCAGATTAAACGACGATGCTTTTGACGGTGCGTTCGATCTCTGACGACGTGTGCGAGATGTCGTCAAAGATTCCAGTGAATTGTTATCTTCTGAATCTTCATACAGTAATCCTGACTGCGTGTCAAAGATCTTGACGGCGCTTGCAAACTGGCGTCACACTTCACTAGAAATTAGCATACTCTGCCCTCTGGTTGATGGCGATTTTGACGAGATGTCAAATATTTGATGGCCCTTCTGAATCATCGTCACAGTTCATCTAATCTTCTCAGGTTTTGTCTAATCTTGACGGTGACTTTGACAGCCTGTCCCATGTATGACAGCGCTTCAAAATGATCATCAGATACATTTCAGCTTATTTCCACCAGATTTCAACTATTTTATTCTTCTTTCCTTTGGTTTCCTCCCTGATCACTTGTATCTGTATTAACACACAAAAACGATCAAAAACAACAAAAGTTTCTTAAGACTTCACAATTATTTAGAGTTAAAAGCTTCAAATGTATTAGCATCAGCTCACACATCATAAGGGGAGAAAAAAGATATGATAATGGGAACATCCCATGGTCTTTTGCATTTTGTTACGTGCACTTTCCCTCTCATTATTATTTTTTAATATTATAATATATGCTATGATATTAATGTATATCACTTGTAGTGAATGTCTACCAAGATCTACTTTGATGTCTATTAGAATTTGAATCATTTGTCTATTACTCAGATTAGGAGTAAATTTCTCCTATCTTTCTTTTACTCAGAATAGGAGTAAATTTCTCCTATAAATAGAAGGGTTTACTTCATTGTAAATCATCCTCAAGAGAAATAACAATTACTGTCTCTATTCTCTCTTTTCCTCATCTTTATTCTTTATTATTTTATAACACGTTATCAGCACGAGATTCTACCGTCTCAAACTTGAAGGCTAAGGCTAAGATATGGATAATTTTCAAAGTAAGCTGTCAAATTGTAAAGATATATGTTTGATTGATTATGCCACTACACATATGATATTCAAAGACTAGAAATATTTATCTCATCTAAATATGGGCAAGATTAATGTTACTACAATTTCTGGTAGTACTAATTTGATCGAAGGCTTCGAAAAAGCCATTATAATCTTTCCCAAGGAAACTAAACTCATCATAAATAATGCTATGTTATCTCCCAAGTCTCGTAGAAACTTGATGAGTTTTAAAGATATCTGTGAAAATGGTTATCATATCAAGACAATTGATGAAATGAATCTTGAATATCTTGGTATCACCAAGAATGTCTCTGGGCAGACATGTGTTACTGAAAAGTTCCCTGTTTTATCTTCTAGCCTGTATTGGACAAAGATTTGTGCAATTGAGGCACATTTTATAGTAAATCGGAAGTTTATTGATTTCAATACTTTTGTACTTTGGCATGATCGTCTGGGACATCCAGGATCAATAATGATGAGATGAATCATAGAAAATTCAAATGAGAATCCATTAAAGTACTTGAAGGTTCTTTTGAATGGTGAATTTTCATGCAATTCTTGTTATCAAGGCAAGCTGATTGTGAGGCCATCGCCAACAAAAGTTGGGATTGAGTCCCCCACATTCTTAAAATGCATACATGGGGATATTTGTGGACCCATTCACCCACTTAGTAGGTCATTTAGATACTTTATGATCCTAATAGATGCTTCAACTAGATGGTCTCATGTGTTTCTATTGTCATCTCACAACTTGGCATTTGCAAAATTGTTGGTACAAATAATACGATTACGGGCACAATTTCTCGATAATCAAATTAAGTCTATTCGCCTTGATAATGCTGCAGAATTTTCATCCCAAGCATTTAATAACTATTGCTGATACGGGACAAATGGCTATCTTATTTTTTGAAGACATCTTTAGAGGCCAACACATAGAGGCTCAAGACTTGGTCACCTCAAGGATACGAGAACATACATGGAGGACCCATTTTGATCATGCCATTAAACAAATCCATGTGTGGAAGATTGCGTGGGGTCTTACATTTGATACCAATTCGAGACTACAAGTTTTGAAGTGTGACCCCATGGTTTTGGAGCATTGAAGAAGCACCCTTCATTAAGGTATTTTGGGGTTTTCATATGTTAAAGAAACAACCCATGACCTCCCCTTTCATTAAGGGTATTTTTGTCCATTATACTATCTAATAAGCTAGGCTATATACAGTCTCTTATTAGGTCTTTTCTCTTTAGTTGTTTAATGATGAAAATATGAGACATTGAAAATCCTCTCTCTTGAGAGTAGACCACCTTAGTGTAGTTCTTATTTAGGGCTTGGACTAGCCATTGTAGCTTAGGGCTTGGAAAATCCAATATTGTTCTTTGCTTGGAAACGGTGGATCTTGAGGTGAGTTGATTCCCTTGGCGGTCACCGTAAGAACTTGGTGCTTGTTAACTTATTTTGTAGAGGTTTTAGAGTTTGATACACTCTTTAGTTGCTACCTAATGAGTTCTCTTTGTGTCAAGTTACCTATCCTTTTATTGTTTTAAGTTTGTGTTTGCTTCTTTTATGGTATTGTTGTCTTGTTGTTGCGGATTTAGGTGTGTTGTTATGACTGTTTGCGGACTATTTTGGTGTTGTAGATACAGTTTGGTATTATTTGGTATCAAATCCATCATTGATTTCATTCCCACGAGATCAATCTTGGGCCTGTTATCTTGAAAAAATCACAAAAATAGTGTTGGAAAAACTGAAAAACACACAAAAAAAAAAAAGTAATTTGTCCCATTTTTATGTTTGGGACGAGATTTGAGGCTTGGTTTTCTTGTGTGTTTTGTTGTTTCTAGTGTTAGTCCCTTCTTCACTAACACTAATAGAGTCTACATCTAAATTTTGAGCTAAATCCAAGTGGTTCTTGAATGTTGGAAGGTTGTTGATATTGTTGTTGAAGATTGGTGGCTGGAAAAATATTTTGTTGATGTTGTTGTTGAAGATTGGTGGCTGAAAAAACATTTTGTTGATGTTGTTGTTGAATATTGGATCTTGAACATGTGTTGTTGATGTTTGGGAGGTCCAACGTTAACCTTAGAATTCCAAGATTCAAACTTGTGTTCTTGGTGTTCTTGGTGTTCTTCAACATCTTCATATCTTGTTGAAGAGAAAGTGGTTTGTTTGATCTAAAATCAAAGAAGAAAGAAGGTGTGATCTTGTTAGTCTTAAAATATATTCCAAAACTATTATAAAAGAAGAGAGGGGGTCAAAGGACTTTCAAAATGTCTTATTACCAAAAGAGAGAAAGGGGTCTTCCCAAGACCTACAAAAGAGGAAAATGGGACAAAGGCTTCAAAAGGTGTTTTGCCAAAAGGGTGAAAGAAAAGTCAAGCCTTTTTTTTTTTAACATTGAAAAGCCTCTAAGTCTTGTTGTTTCCCTCCCAAAATCGAAAAGTACACTCTTCCAATTGAACATTGATCAATACAAATTGAAAACAAGAAAAAAATTTCTCAAAACTTTCGATAATTTTCAACAACCAATGAGAGGCTGCCACATCATCACCGAAAGTGCTTAAGCTCAAAAAGTTTAGATTCTTAGTTTTATTTTATTGTTACATTAGTTTCATGTTTTGATTCTAGAATTAATTAACAACTAGTAATCATCTACTTAGTTGTAGATTAATTGTTGAATCATTTCTTTCGTGTCTTCGTTATTTCTGTGTTTTTTCTCATTTTTAACTCGTAGTAAATTCTTTGTTTCAAGTTTGTAAGTAAATTTTATTTTTGCGTCTTGAGTCGATCAAACAAGAATTCATTTCGACCACCAAGTAGAATTGACATCCTATTGACTGCCGGAGTATAAGCCACTTTCAATATTCGCCGCTCCAATTGTGAAAATCACAAAGGTGGGTGTATACGAGTGTTGGTGAGGAGCTTTTACTACTAATCTTGTTTGTTCATTGTGTAGGTACAAAGGTGATATAAGGGGAACATGTCTTCGATAGATGGGGATTATTGTTACTACAACATGGGAGACTATGATTTTAGTGAGGGGTTTTATGGCTACAAAGTTGAGGGAGATTGTGGAGGCTATGAAAATAGCCATGATCAAAACTTGGGAAGATTTGAGAGTTACGGTTTTGAGGGAGAAAATAAGGTGAATGAAGTGCCTAGTGCTTATGGTGAACTTGGAGATGATGCAGGACCTTGTGATGGATCTTATGATGACATTGAGGTATGTGAGGAGTCTTACACTTCTCACTTCGAACCTAGATTTGGTGTTAGGTATAACCCTTTCGTTCGCAAAGCTTATGAGATCTATGATGAGAGTACACGTGAGGAGTGTGATGATTCATATCCTCCACCTTATAGTACTTCTTATCAAGGTTGATATAGTGTGAATGGTTATACTAGCTCTAGTGGAGGTTGTCCAATGAGAAGAAAAGGGTATGCATCTCCAAAACTAAGAGGTACTCGAGTGCCTTACAATATTGATCTGAGAAAGAGTGTACACTCCAGAAAGGTGACCATTTGTGGGATACCAGGCTGCCTCGTTGTGTTACATGATAGGTACTATAGAAACTACATTCTTCCATCCATGGTTGACTACTTGGGGTTGTTTCGCGAGCCTTTACTTGTTCCATATTTCTTGGACGAGTTTAAGGTTACCAAAAGGGTCAAAATTGTCTTCTCCCAATTTGAATACCATGAGGAGGTGTGGTGCGTTATTCTTTCATTGACATACGGTCATGTATGCTTAGGTGTCGATTGGTTTGCACAACATAGAGTTCCAAATATACAAAATTGGCCTAATGTTGTAAGAGACCAGTGGGGAAATCACCTCATGACATACATGCTGCCCAAGCCGCAAAGAGAAGTGAATACTTACTCCAATCCAAATGCTTATGAAATACAAAAGATTGAGAGGAGTAAGGGTGTGCAAGGTGGTAATCCGAGAATGGAAAAAGAGAGGTTGTGTGGAGTGAAGTGAGGGGATTGCCACCAAACCGAGCTAACATTGTTTGTCCTTCTATTTCTAAGGACATTTGTGTAGGTACCGACATGGCAAGTGAAGGAGCACAATGCCGAAGTGAAGTTGCTACCCAAGCTTGTAAAGGACCTTCACAACACAACAAAGGAGAGTCGACTCAAGAACTTCAAGGTAAAATAGCTAATTCTTTCACTTTTGTGCATGTGAATTGTAATTGTGTGGCTAGTAGCCCATTCAATGTGAGTAGTAGCTTACTTGTGAGTCTAATGATTCTTTGCCTTTTTTTGATGATGTACATGTTGTGAGAGTGGATACACTAGTTGATCCTATTGATGACCAAATTGACTCTTCTTGTAAGATCAATTTACGTCCACCTAGTGTTGAAGCCTATATGTTGAACGGAAGTACATCGTCTTGTGTAATTGGTGTTGATCAACCTATTTGTAAAAATTGTCCACCACTTGAGTATGTGTGTGATGTGATTAATCAAACTCAAGTGAGTGAAGTATTTGAAAAAGTTGGTCAACAAAAGGGGAGTGAACCCGAGAGCTATTCTTGGGACAATCTTGTGCTTGAAACCGATTTGAAACTTGATATTGATCTCTTAGAGAGTGAGGAACTTGCTTGTTCCAAATCTTCCCATGGGTTGGATCATGCACTCTTTAGGTATAATGTCTTGTTTGAAAATGATATAAACACTCCTAATGAGCCTAGTGGTGAAAAATATGGTATAGCTTACCTCGGACGCTATAGCCTATATGTTAACCCACTATGGTGTAACAACATGCCTCCTAAAGATGGAAATCTCTTCTTGGAAGATGAGAGTACTCTTAAGGGTAAGGAATGTGTAGTCTTGGAAGTTACTCCTTCTACTTTGTGTGACTTTATTATTAAGACTACTCATGGTGATGATTGGGAAACTAGTAGTGAGTACACACATGAGGTCACCTTAGTAGAAGTCAACTTGAGTGATATTTTTCTCTACTCTCTATTTTCTTTCGATGATATGTATGCTATAATAGAGAGCATGTTATTTAGTTTGGGTGGAGAACACGGGAAAGAGGAGTGTTGTCTAGACCCGTGTCTATGGCCATGCTTTCTATTTGACCTCGGTGCCAAATATGGAAATGGTTATGTTGGTACACCCAACTTCTTTCTTGGTCTACATGACAAGCAAAGTGTCACTCTTGGTGAATCGCATAACCAAATCCTTCTTACATATTTCATTGAGTTTTTAATATTTCAATCAAAGGATCCTTGGTTATATTGAAAATATGTCCAACCTTGGCATATTGAGATGATTTGTTGTGCTAACCCTAACCCTCATGCCATGAGGAGTTTGTATTTGTTTGTCCTCTCTTCGGTTTTGCAAGGTTTGGATTCGAGGTCGAATCCTTTTGAAAAGGGGAAGGATGATACAGAAAAAATGGCCATCTTATATTTTGATGACATCTTTAGAGGCCAACATATAGAGGATCAAGACTTAGTCACCTCGAGGATACAAGAACATGCATGGAGGACCCGTTTTGAGCATGCCATTAAATACATCGTGTGTGGAAGATTGTGTGGGGGCTTACATTTGATACCAATTCGAGACTACAAGTTTTGAAGTGTGACCCCATGGTTTTGGAGCATTGAAGAAGCACCCTTCATTAAGGTATTTTGGGGTTTGCATATGTTAAAGAAACAACCCATGACCTCCCCTTTCATTAAGGGTATTTTGGTCCATTATACTATCTAATAAGCTAGGCTATATATAGTCTCTTATTAGGTCTTTTCTCTTTAGTTGTTTAATGATGAAAATATGAGACATTGAAAATCCTCTCTCTTGAGAGTAGACCACCTTAGTGTAGTTCTTAGTTAGGGCTTGGACTAGCCATTGTAGCTTAGGGCTTGGAAAGGCCAATATTGTTCTTTGCTTGAAAATGGTGGATCTTGAGGTGAGTTGATTCCCTTGGCGGTCACCGTAAGAACTTGGTGCTTGTTAACTTATTTTGTAGAGGTTTTAGAGTTTGATACACTCTTTAGTTGCTACCTAATGAGTTCTCTTTGTGTCAAGTTACCTATCCTTTTATTATTTTAAGTTTGTGTTTGCTTCTTTTATGGTATTGTTGTCTTGTTGTTGCAGATTTAGGCATGTTGTTATGACTGTTTGCGGACTATTTTGGTGTTATAGATACCGTTTGGTATCAATTGCTTATCGATTGGGATAAGAGTGAAACATCATGTACCCAATGTTCACACTCAAAATGGCCTTGCTGAGTCATTAATTAAACGTCTGCAGTTGATAGCAAGACCATTGCTTATGAAAATTAAGTTGCCCACTTCTATTTGGGGTCATGCAATTTTGTATGCTGCAACACTTGTCCGTCTTAGACCGATAAATTATCATAAATTTTCTCCGTTGCAATTGATTTTGGGTCAAGAGCCTAATATATCTTATTTGAGAATTTTTGAGTGCGGTGTATATGTGCCTATAGCACCACCAAACTGCACCAAGATGGGCCCCCAAAGAAGGTTAGGAATTTATGTTGGGTTTGAATCATCCTCCATTATTCATTTTCTTGAACCATTAACGGGAGATATATTCACTGCTCGATTTGCAGATTGTCGGTTTGATGAGATAGTTTTTCCAAAATTAGGGGTAGAAGATAGTGACATCAAAAGAGAAATTTTGTGGAAAAATTCATCACTATCTCATCTTGATCCACGTACTTCTATTTGTGAGCAAGAAGTACAAAATATTATTCATCTACAGAAAATTATAAATCAAATGTCGGACGCATTTACAGATTTGAAAAGGATCTCTAAATCACATATTCCTGCAGAGAATGTCCCAATTTGAATTGATGTCCCTAAAGGACCATCCACTAGTGTCATAGCTAATGAATCTAAAGCACTCTTGAAGAATGGCAGACCATTAGGTTCTAAGGATCAAAATCCTAGAAAAAGAAAAACAAATGGTCAAGATGACACTACGAAAGATCCGTTTATGGAAGCTCAAGATTTGAGCAATGTTGATATTCCTGAAGGAATCAATGAGCCTGAGACTCAAGAAAATGAGGAACTATCCATAAATTCAAGTGATGTTGAAACTAATTTGAACGGATCTGAAATAGTAGTGGATCATGTCTTTGCATAAATTATTGCAATGAAAATCATGCAAGATAGCAAGGATCTTGAACCTTAATCTGTCACAGAATGTTGACAAAGAAATGACTGGCCAAAATGCCAAGAAGCAATTCAATCTGAATTGAATTCACTTGCCAAACGTAAAGTTTTTGGACCTATAGCTCAAACACCTAATGGTGTTAAGCCTGTTGGCTATAAATGAGTCTTTGTACAAAAAAAAAATGAAATACAAAGGTATAAAGCACGCCTTGTTGCACAAGGATTTTCACAACGGACTGGTGTCGACTAGGATGAGACATATTCACCAGTTATGAACGCAATAGCATTGCGTTATCTTATTAGTTTCACTATCCATGAGAAACTTGAAATGTATTTGATGGATGTGGTAACAGCCTATCAATATGGATCACTTGATAATGAGATATACATGAAAATTCTCAAAGGATTTAAAATGCCGAAAGCATATAGTTCAAAGCCTAGGGAAATGTATTCCATTAGATTGCAAAGATCATTGTATGGTTTGAAGCAATTGGGACGCATGTGGTATAACCGTCTTAGTGAATATTTATCTAAAAAAGGTTATGCGAATGATGAAATTTGCCCATGTATTTTCATAAAGAAAACAACGTCAGAGTTTGTTATACTTGCAGTCTATGTCGATGACATAAACCTTATTGGAACGGCAATAGAGCTTCAATAGACAATTGATTACCTAAAGAAAGAATTTGAGATGAAAGATCTCGGAAAGACAAAGTTTTGCCTTTGTTTGCAAATTGAGCATTTGACAAACGGTATCTTTATCCATCAATCTGCCTGCAAAGAAAAGGTGTTGAAACAATTCTATATGGATGGAGCACATCCAGTAAGTACTCCGATGGTTGTTCGATCACTTGATGTGAATAAGGATCCATTTCGACCTCAACAAAAGAATGAGGAACTCCTTGGTCCTGAAATACCATATCTCAGTGCAATTGGTGCATTAATGTGTCTTGCAAATACTATAAGGCCTGATATTGCTTTTTCAGTTAATTTGCTAGTAAGGTATAGTTCTGCTCCTACTAGGAGACATTGAAATGGGATCAAACACATATTACGGTATCTAAAAGGGACTATCAATATGGGCTTATTTTATTCTAAAGATTACAGTTCCGATCTTGTTGGTTATGTTGATGCTGGGTACTTATCTGATCCATATAAAGCTCGGTCTCAAACAGGCTATGTGTTCATATGTGGGGTACTGCCATATCTTGGAGATCAACAAAACAGTCTATCATAGACACTTCATCGAATCACGCTGAGATTATAGCTATTCATGAAGCAAGCCGAGAGTGTGTATGGTTGAGGTCCATAATACATCTTATTCGAGAAAAATGTGGCTTGAAATGTGTCAAAGTACCCACAATTTTATATGAAGACAATGCAGCATGCATAGCACAACTGAAAGGTGGATTCATAAAAGGAGATAGAACGAAATACACTTCGCCAAAGCTCTTCTATACACATGAGCAAAAATGGTGATATTAATGTACAACAGATTCGTTCAAGTGACAATGTGGTTGATTTATTCACCAAGTCTCTTCCAACTGCAACTTTCAAGAATATGGTGCACAAGATCGGAATACAAAGATTCAAGGATGTTCTTATTAGGGGAGTTAATACACGTTGTACTCTTTTTCCCTTACGCGGTTTTATCGCACTTGGTTTTCCTTGTAAGATTTTAATGAGGCGGCTTATATGTGTATTGTTAGACATTCAAGAGGGAGTGTTATAATATTAATGTATATCAGTTGGAGTGAATGGCTATCAAGACCTACTTTGATATCTATTAGGATTTGAAGCATTTGTCTTTTACTCATACTAGGAGTAAATAGAAGGTTTCCTTCATTGTAAATCATCCTTCAAGAGAAATAACAATTACTCTCTCTATTGCTCATCTTTATTCTTTATTGTTTTGTAACAATATACAAGTTTTTGATTTATGATTTTTACTCGCTCTTTTTTAAAATTTTTCTTAAAGTAATACTTTTAAAAGATATGAGTTGTGAATAAGGGGAATGAAAGATAAATGAAGAGGGATGACTTTCTGTGATGCAAGTAAATATATATTGAATCTTCTAATCTTATACCAGTATTAATGTATAATTATTTACTCTGTTACTCAGTAAATGTCATAAACTTTATACATCATTTTCAAATGGTCATATTACAAGTGTTGATGAAAAGAATTTTGCTATTAAGCTATGAGAATGTCTCAATTTTTTTTTTATCGTTTCTGGAATAATTGCATTCTTGAATTCGAACCTCAAAAATCTCAAACTCTGAATTTATTTGAAGTATTTTTCCTTTTAATATTGGTTACTTTATAATATGGTCAATCTAATTTAGAAGAAGTTAATGTTGTTCTACATTCTTGTTTTATTCATAAAAAATCCCTGTAAGTTTTACCGATTACAAGAACTAAAAGTTATCTACGAAGATTTTTATTAGGGGCCGATTTGACAATATGTGACCTATTGGAGTGACTAAAATAGAAAGAGATTTATATTTGAGTCTAACACTTTAGAATTTGAAGATCTTTTAATATTTGAATATGATGAAAATGAAATATTTAACTTAAAATTAATTGAAATAAATGAACGTGAAAAGAAAGAGGAAGAAATAAATATTGAACATCGAACCACTATAGAGCCAAAAGGAAAGAATTTGCTAATGATAGTAGTGATAGTTTTTCTTCTGATGATGGTGATAAGGATTACATGGAAGAAGAGGAGGACGAAAAGGAAGAAGATGCTAAAAAGGCGCTACATTCAAAATGCAAATACGTGGAAGAGGAAGAAGATGAGGAGGAGGAGGAACATAAAGAAGAGAATGAAAAGGCTGACATATTTAAGAAAAATGCATCATGTTCAAAAGGTAGACGCAGATTAATTAAAGATCTATATATTTACTCTTCTTTTTCATTTTATATGCGATTCATTTCTTTTATTGTTAGTACGGACATGTTGCTGCAAAAAAGACATTTTTATATATTTGGATATGACCTTGTAGTCTTATAAATGTTATGAAATATTTAAGACTATAAGTTTTAAAGAATTTTAAAAGAGTTTCTGTTGTTTAGTTCGCCAACAAAACTAGCCCAAAGACGTACACTTTTTATTAGCATTTTTTGAATATACAGAAGAAGAAATTTGAATCTAACTCATTTTCTCACACTTTCGATATACATTAAAAGTCCCATTATGATAGAAGGATGACTTTCCATGTATACATTTTCGACGAGGATAGATTGGAGAGTTCAAGGCTATTTTTTTATGTTTTTATTGATCGAATCGATACAAACATAGCTTGATATGATTTACTAATTACAATTGACGATGGCAAAAATGCCAATATAAAGGTTTTATCTTTTCAAATTAAAGAATGGTTAATTAGAACATTTTCTGATAAATTATAAACGATCTTTAATACTATTTTATTCTCTTGTATATATATTCAATTCCTTAACTATAAAGGGACGACCCGGTTCATATCTACTCCATAGGTGTCGGGGAGGGGGGGACCACTCCGGGCCTGACCTACGCGCCCTCACCCCAGCTTCGCTGGAGGGGCGTTTCGAACCCCCGACCTCGGCACACCACGGTAAGCAAGCTTACCGCTGAGCCAAGGCCATCCCTCAATTCCTTAACTATAGAATACACATAATAAGAGTTTAATAAATCACAATTGTTTAGAACCTTAAGTACTTGAAATAAAAATGATAAAAATTAACCAAGAAAAAGTATTTATTTACCTAATTAAGTAATAATAGCGAGTTTACTTTTTTGTTTTGTTATTTATGGGACAAAATATATTTTACAAAGCCGAAAAATTTGTTACCCTATATATATAAAAGGGGAGTATAGATTATAATATAACATTGATATTTGACTGCACTCTTTACTTTGTTCATGTATGTATAAGGGCATGCGCCGTGATGACGGAATCCTACTCGTCCACCAGTTTCTACGTGATTGTTGATCCCTCCGTCATTGACGATCGTCAACTTGTAAGTTCATAATTTCTATGTATGTGTCACAGTTATAATTTGGACAGTCAACCAAGTTTTTCTTTGACTTGAATTTCTTGATGACTTTTGAATGTTTTAACTTGTTAGGTATTGCAATTCTAACTATGTTATGTATATTGGGATAGAGGGATTATTTATTATGGACAGTTCACGTAGTTATCTTCTAATAGTGTAGCGAGACATGAATGTGGTTAACTTAGAATCTTGATGTCTAGTTTAGGTTTTGTGTGAAGCTTTGGTTGAACTTTTAGGTGGTTTGAAATTACTTGATCTACTCCACCTGTAAGCCGGTGATTCTCAGAAGCCCGAGTGCACATAAGAAACCTTTGTAGTTCTCCATAATTAGAAGTAGCTGAACATTTTCAATTTGTGTACATAAGTAAATCATATCCAATATAAGAGAACTCATGCACTGCATGATGTTTGTACAGACGCTTATTATATATTATGAGTCATAGCGCTTACAGTACTGTACCTTTTGAACTCAGTAACGCGATATGGAATACTAGGTGGTGTTTTCTCTGACAATGCTATATATATTCCTTTTATACATAAATTGTTTGTATCTCTTGTGGTTCTTGAATTGATATTCTGCACTTAAGTGGGAACTGATGATGTTCAGATGAAGGTAAAAGTTCGGGAGCGAGTAGGGGATTTATGTTGAAATCCATATTTTAGTTGGCTTCCCATCTGAAGCCTAATTAACATGGTTGTAGACTTGTAGCCAGATCAGTGTTAGGTTTGTGACAACTTACAACATAGTGTTTGATGACTTTGGCTCTTCATTACACTGTTGGTACTCATTGCATTCTTGCGATTCAGCCATCATCTTGTAGTCTCCCGGCTCCTGCTTCTATGTTAAGTTTACTTTTCTGCTTGCTGGTACATAAGCACTCCGTTTGAAATTGATAAACTTCTGATGTACAATTTTCTGTTGCATCTTTCTAATTGGTATCATAATGGCTACGCTATTATTTGTGCCATAAGACCAAATTTTAAGTATAAAGATGTATGTTTGTTATTTCCGTGTGCAGCGCATACCAGACACATTTGTCCAGAAGCATGGAGACGAACTCCTTGATACAGTCAAGCTTATAGTTCCCACTGATGATTTCTGGTGTGTGGGTGTGAAAAAGACTGGTAAAATGTTTTGGCTTCATGATGGTTGGCACGGATTTATGGAACATCATTCTGTGGGCTGTTGGTACTTTTTACTCTTCAAATATGGACAGAACTCATGTTTCAGTGTCCACATATTTGACCTAGCCGCTACTGAGATTGATTATCAATTTAGAAGTCATGGTAACGCTAAATTACGTGATGTTGCTCAGGATCTTTCTCACAGAAAGGATAAAATTGTTGGTGGCAAGAGCTCTGTTGAAATTGTGGATCTATTGGAAACGGAGCAAGGACCAGAGAATTCAGCTAAGTCATCTGAACTTTCCCATGGAGCCAAAAGACGTAAAATGGCATCTGGAAGGATTAAGCATTTGCGTTGCTATGAAACAAGAGGCAAAGCAAATAAATTGTATGATGATGAACAGCTGTTAAATGGGGAGAAATTAAATATATCTGGCATCAGTTTAACTGAGCCACTTGGGGCCAATTTTGTTCGGCAAAGTATGAAAGCTCCTATACATTCTGCAGCGGCAACTAGAGGTATGACAAATCCAAATAATGCACAAGAGGAAGTAAAACAATATACTTTTATTTTAAAGAAAGTAAATATGCAGAGATTCCAGATGTTCGTTGTTGTAAGCTTGAAAATGTATTTGCATCAGTTTGAGAGCTAATTTGATAAATTGCAGATGCAAGGATATCATTCACTGGTCAGCAAAGGGAGAAATCTGTATTGCATGGAAGCACTGATAATTGTGGCAAAAGAGGACGACCAAGGGCTGCAGAAGCAAACAGGGCAACTAATGCTGCCAAAATGTTTACGCCAGAAAATCCCCACTTCATGACGACTCTTGGAGGTTATAATGTATTAAGGAACCATATTCTGGTAAGCCTTTCCCTATACGTTAAACAGAATGTGTCAATTTTTTCCTCTGTAAACTGTTCTGTATGTCCATATATTCATACTCATGCATATTAATCTTTCATTCTTCTTGATGCATACTTCAAAACTCATCACAATCTGCAGAATATACCAGCTGACTTTGTGCGAGAGCATATGCCAAAGACTTCAGGACTAATTGAACTTCAAGATTCTGATGGAAATAAGTGGAATGTCCGTCGCATCAGGAGGAAAATGCGGATGATTTTAAGCAGAGGATGGTTAGAATTTGTTAGGGATAATAGTTTAGTGGTAGGAGATGCTTGTGTCTTTGAGTTGATCAAGGACCTTCAGGCTCATAAACGTATGCTGAAGGTGCACATATTTCGCTCTAGGGTGGAAGAGAATTCAACAAATTTACGCACTGGCAACATATCTGAACCAACCCGGTCTACTGGTAAAGACTGTACGCTTCAGTTCAATGAAACTAAGCATACAGAGAGTTCAGATCCATTCGAACCAGCATCTTCAGATAGAACCAATCATCAGACCAGTTAGTTTGTTTAACCAACAGAAACTCTTAAGCTTGAAACTTATCTGCATTACACTGAGAGCTAATTTGATGAATTGCAGATACAAAGAGCTCATTCACCGGCCAGCAATGGGAGAAATCGGTGTTGAGTGGAAGCACTAATAATCGTCGCAAAAGAGGACGACCAAGGCTTGCAGAAGCGAACAGGACAAATGATGCCGCCAAAATGTTTATGTCAGAAAATCCTTACTTCATGGTTACTCTTGGAGAATATAACACAGTACGGAACTATATTCTGGTGAGCCTTTCTACCTATACATTAAATTAAAGGTGTCAATTATTTTGCTGAAACTGCTTTTGTATCTTAATATGTTATTACTCATGTAAACTAATCCAACACTCTTATTTAATCTTGACACATATGTCACAACTTGTCCTTATCTGCAGAATATACCACCTGGATTTGTCCAAGATTATATGCCAAAAACTTCAGAACAAATTAAACTTGAAGATTCTGATGGCAATAAGTGGAATGTACATTGCATTAGGAGGAAAACGTGTATGTTTCTAAGCAAGGGATGGGTAAATTTTGTTAGGGATAATGGTTTAGTGATAGGTGATACTTGTGTCTTTGAGTTGATAAAGGACATTCAGGCTGATGAACTTATGCTGAAAGTGCATATATTCCGCAAGAAGGTGGAACAAAAATAAAAAAAATTGACGCACTTGTAGCTATCTGAACAAGTATGAGGCAGGTGATATTTGTTGGAACCTTGGCACCATTCATCTTTTTTTTTTTCCCTTCAGCTGGAACCTTGTAACTTTTAGTTGTTGACATGTCCATAGTAGAAATGCAGAGGCTATTTTCTTGATGTTCTTTTGCCCTTTTTCGTTTGTACATTTTTTTCTCCGTTGCTTTTCGTTTGTCAACAATCAGCTGAAGTTCTCTATACCAATGTTCAGGGAAGCTTGATGCGGAAAAAAGCGACAAGGCTTCACGCATTACGCGAAGCATAAAGCGATGCGACATGAATAAATCCAAAGTACTCTCTTTAATTCATCGGGGTTAGGGCAGGGTGTCAAACGAACATATTGAGTTTATAAATAGTCGGGTCATGTTTTCATGAGCTAACTTTGCCATCCAAGGTGAAAAGCTCCTTCACGAGTGGTTAAAATTTCATGTCTCATAGAGCAAAACATGTAGTATGTTGTCATCTAAAAAGTTAGAAATCTCGAGACATTTTTTTCGCATTTTGTTATATCTTTAAGTGTTTCATTTTGTTTTACAGGACATTTTCACTTTTTAGCTTTGAAATTTCAAATATGATCAGTTTTTCGTAAAATACCTTTTGAAATTATTCCTTTTCATTAACGACATGTTTAGTGGTATTTATTAAATATTCCAACTTTTTCCAAAATTGCTTAAAATTTCAACTTATGGCCTTTGAAGATACATTCAATTTGCGATAGATACATCCTACAGATACATGTTATTATTAAATTAATTTACATGTTTTAAGGGATGTGACTGCCTAAATAACATTAATGTAGCAATTATCATAACTAATTAAGGTAAAAACGTAATAATATCCCACATTATAAGGTAATTAGTTTGTTATTTCACCTTTTAAACAAAATCCTCAAACAAAATCAGTTTCCACATAGAAAAAATTGAAACGATTTTTTTTTTTGATCTTGTTTGAGGTAATTGCAATGAATATTTCAGTGTTATTATGTCATTCCGACATTTGGATTAACGATATAAAGTACAAAGGCTATAAGAGCAATGAAATCATTGTTAGTGAATTTGTGTCGTATGAAAAGTTGATTTCAATAATTGCGGTAGAGCTGAAATTTGACGAGAGCCGGAAAAAAATTGTCGTAGAGCTGATTCCAAAAATAGTGAAGTTAAGGTTGGGCAAATCTACAAGGACAAGTGTACTTTAATTTCAGTCATGGCAAAGTATGCAATTGAGCATTCATTCAATTTCTATGCTAAAAGATCGGGCAAGAAAATGTATGTATCTTCTTTAACATATCAAATCTTGAAAATTATATCTAATTTAATGAATTATGTATCTAACATTAAATTGGTTATTATTCTACGTAACTTTTTTGTTGTTTAGTTAATAAAGTTGAGATACATTTTTTTGTACATGATACATTTTTCTGTTTCTTGTATCAGTGGTTCTATATTTATGTATATTTATGTATGTCGTATTATTTTTAGTTAAATATGCATACTCAAGATACATGTAAGTATTGTTACAGATACAAATTGTAATCAATTATGATGTGAATGTATCTCTCATATTTTTATTCTAGTACGTAAGAATCATCTTATTTTAGTATAATATTCTGACCTTTTTGTTTGCATGAGTGCAGCTACGTCCTAAGATGTCATTCGGAGAATTATTTTTGAGAATTTAAAGCATCTTATCAGCGGTAGCGAAAAAATTAATGCTCGATACGTTGTTGGAGATACTTGCAACGTAAGTGCTACAACAGTAATACTTAAAAAACAATTCATTTTTTAACTAAGAAATTATATTGATTCTCCAAGTGTATATTCGTTTCATATTCATAGAAATGTCACAATAATTATTAGGTTTATATGTTGATTATTCAATCTTTTCTTTGTAGATACAATTGCAATTTACTAGTGCTGTGGCATCTTAATAATGAAAATGACAAGATTTAGCAAATTTTAAGTGTAGAAAATCTTGAAGTGAGTCTTTTTCAGTTTACATTGAATTGATTGTACCCGAAAGACGTTTTACAATCAAATGCTAGTACTGGATAATTTGATTGTACGTCTTTTCACCAAAGTTTCTGCAATTCTCAAAAGTGCAACCAAATGAATAAATGTTAATCATGTATATATAGATTTGAAGAGTTGCCGACAGTTATGAATATTTTGGGCATTGTTGATATTAATAAAGTAAAAATTACCTATATAACGGCATGTTTACTGATATTTACATAAAATTTCAACTTTTTACAAAATTTGCCTAGCCATCAAGAAAAATATAAAAATTTCACAAATAAAATAGAACATCTTCACCATCAAACTAGTAAATATTTACGCAACCGTAGTTTTTAAACGAGATACAAACTAGTAAACATTTATGCAACCATAGTTTTTAAACGAGATACAAACTAGTAAACATTTATGCAACCATAATTTTTAAACGAGATACAAACTAGTAAACATTTATGCAGCCATAGTTTTTAAACATGATACATTAAATATATATGAAATACAAAAAAATTAACATGTATCTCGTACAACATAACATAATATATATAAAATGCAGTCAATATAGATGTTACAAAAACCTGCGGCAAAACAATAATACATAAGAAACTTGAAAGCCATCAAGAAAAATATATAAAAGGTACATAGATATGTTTGAACTACTTTTCCATCAAATATTTTGTAAAATTTCAAAAACAACACTTAAAGTGTATATAATAGTAAAAAGCAACAACTAACTTCATGAAAAGTTTTAAATATTCAACTGATACACAACTATTCAATATTCAGAACACAATATTTTTCGTTGGTATGAAGCTGCTCCTTGGCCTCGATAGTTGTCATTCTCACTAAGTTTTCATTTTCCGCCTTTTGAGACTCATACTTGAACAAAAATGATGCTTATCTCAAACGAATATGAAAATCTAAGTCTGCTTTAATCAAGTGTGCTTTCCTTGTTGTGTTGCATTCCCTACTTCATGAAAAAAAAATAACAGATACATACAATACAACCTTCTCCATAATATGTATCTCAAAACTTACTAACATGTATCTTCGGAATGCTTATTGCAATATAACTTTAAAATACAAGAGATACATATAAAATGCTTAATTTTAGTGGTATTTATATCATACAATAGATACAAGATAATACAAAGTGTATCTTCAAACTTAAAAACATGTATCTTTTATTTTCTTAGTTCAATAAAACTAATAAAACATTAGATAGATTAAAATGAATACGCATCTGACCATAGATACAAGATAGTAAAATATGTATCTAGAAGAAATAACAAGTATCTTTTGTAATACGTATTTCAATAAAACTAAAACAACACTAGATACATATCAATGTTTGGCTCTTCCGTCAAGCAATAATTTGGCTCCACTATCAACACCGCTTTGAACCAATCGACATACTCGTTTTTTAGCATATGATTTCAAAAAAAAGGATAAAAGCAGAAAAACATCGGTCTAGAATCTTATACATGAAAAATTGAAAGGAGCAGGAGTCATTGAGTAGCTTGTTTGTGAAATGTTGATCCATATATCTGCTTGCTAATTACTGAACCAAGATCGGCATCAGGTTCAGTTCCAACGCTAACCTTCAGGACTTTTGCACATTTCAACAGTTTTTCTTCCCTGCAAGATTAATTTACCGTCATCCATCAAAGATGTCAATAGTAAACTAAACGATCTGAATAAAGTGGCGTAATAATGTGAAATTTGAAATGTGTTACCAAGGTTTTGAGTTACTGACAAATACAATTGTGCTTAACGCTATGCATCTTTGTCCTGCTGCACCAAAATCAGCCACCACTAAAACATTTATCGTGAAATCTATGTTTGCATCTGGAATGACGACGCCATAATTATTGGCTCCCATATTGGACTAAAGGCATTTTCAGGTGGTTAGTCATTGTTCTTATCATAATACTAACATTAAACATGTTGTCACATTGGCTAATACAGGTGAGAGAAGAGTTGGTAAATTGCACTAACCTGAACACGTTCTTTAATTAATGCTCTAGAATATATATATATATGCATGCCAGCCTGAGGGGTAATAATAAAGCAATGAATGATCAATGAACCCATGGAGAACAAGATGATTCAAAATAGAGTATAAATCAATTGACAATCGATTTTACTTAAAAAAAAAATCACGTCAGACTAGACTATCTTAAAATTTCAAGATGGTTCTGCAATTAAAATTCTAAATTGCTAACAAATTCACTTGTGACGTCTAGCAACATTCGCGATAATAACAACACCTTTCTCGGTAGAGACTTAACTAAAATCTCCAAAATTGGATAACATAAGTAGTTGCAGATCATTACTAGGAAAACGATGGCGCGGACAAGTTATGTTCAATCCAAAAAAAAAAAAAGCAAAACAAGAAAACAAAAAGAAGAAAAGGAAAGACCAACCAAGAATTATAACAAACCAGTTATTAATCCATCACTAGACATTAGACAACATAACCAACCCAAGTTACAGAAGTCGAAAGATAAAAACTAGCAAATTATGTATATTTTTGGTTTTGAGAACATTGTACTACCTGATGTCCTCTATCTATAATTACACATAAAGTACGTAACTGTAAAGAAAAAAAATAAGTTGAGATGCAACAAATCTACATTAAGACAATACAATATATACAAAAACTCTAAGAACATCATAATTTAGATACAAAATGTATGTTTAAGCTTAAAAACATGTATCTTAGAAGAAAAAACATGTATTTTTTATAATACGATTTTCAATAAAATTTAAACAACACCAAATACATGTCAAAGCATTAACAGTAACTCACAGATACAAGTTAACACAACATATATGTATCTATGTAGTTATAAACTTGTATCTTTTATAATACGATTTTCAATAAAATTTAAACAACACTAGATACATTTCAAAGCATTAACATTAACTCACAGATGCTAGTTAACACAATATGTATCTATGAATTTATAAACTTGTATCTTTTGTAATACAACTTTCAATAAAATTAAAACAACACTGGATACATAACAAAGCATTAACAGTAACTCACAGATATAAGTTAGCACAACATGTATCTATACTTATAAACTTGTATCTTTTGTTATATTAATTGCAGTAACACTGCTATAGGTATGAACTAGTAAAGATGAAAAGAAAAATTCGAGTTATTAACCAACAAAAACAAAAAAACAATAGCAAAAGGAGAAGTCAACATTAACAACAACATACCCAGTAAATTCTCGAATCTTTATTCATAATGTTAATTCAAAACAATATAGCCTAAACAAACGATAATCAAAGAAATTGCATAACAAAAAAATTGAAAAAATCACTTTGTAAACCCAATCGCAAATTTAAAAAAAAACGTAAAATAAGAATAGAAGAAATTGAAGGGGACTATTCAACAGATACTACAGGATCCAAGTGTAATAAAACAAACACAACAAAATAAGAAGGGGACTATTCAACAGAAACTACAGGATCCAAGCAAAATACATTCCATAGATCACACAAGCTTCAAGGCACTTGTATAAACCTGCAAAACAAGCAGGCTAAAATGAGGGCAACAAAGAAGGAGGGAACTGCACAAGAAGTTAAAAGAAAGGATAGCCACTAGCTTTCTGATCACAACTTTCCTTCACTGGCTAGTAGAATTATGATTAAAATCTTGAATTCACTTCCCTTGCAATGTATATCACCACAATACAGAGTTAATAACCTCTTTTGATACGGCAAGCCAAGTTGGAGTATAGAGTTTATAAGGATAACGACACCAACACCAACAGTTATGTCAATGGTAGATTAGTTTGAAAAAATTGGAAGGGAAGGAATACAACAACAACATACCCAGTGCAATCCCAAAACTAAAAAAATCACTTTGTAAACCCAATCGCAAAATTTACAACAAAAAAATTCGATAAACAATGTCATTTTTTCAAAATTATTTTTTTGAAAAAAAAGTAAAATAAGAATAGAAGAAATGAAGTTGATTTTAGGGAGGAACTTTACCTTAATTCAAAGGTTTGAATTAGAGAGAGAAATTGGATAGAAACTGCTGCTTGAATTAAGGCTTACAAAGAGGAGAAAATGGGTAAATTTTTGGTAAAGTTACAGCTAAAGAAAAGGAGGTTTTAATTTGTCTCTCAACTTTACCAAAAAAATTGTAAATGTTAGAATTAAGTAATATTTTAGAAGTGGAGTGATTTTTAGTAATTTATAAATATAAATTGTTTATTTAGGTAATTTTTTCTTTTTTTTCTTTTCTTGCAAGCATAAAACTCAATATATTTACTAATATGGCTAATTGACGGATGGCGCAGTTTATGCGAGTGGAACCTTGTGAAGAAAAATGACAAGTGTATTTGTGAGTTTGTGAGAGAAAAATACAACAAAGGCCTTTACCTACAAGTTCAAGTTTTCTGAAGCAAGTTCCCATACCAGTAGTTTGCAGCTATTTAACATGGCATTTTAATTTTATATCCTTGAGATTTGTTATATGTTGACAAATTTCGAGTACTGTAAAAATGTTGTTGTTTGTTGACAAAAATTTGAAGACATTATTGCACTGACAATTAAGCAAATAGACTGGTGTTTACATTTGACAAGTTTGCTAAGTACTATTGTTTGTATTAATAAGTCTAAAGTTGTTTGTATTAATAGCTCTGGCGTTAAGTTATTTACATTCGACTGTTAAACCATTTCTAGTTTACTTTAAGATTTCGGTTGAAGAACTTCACTTGCGAAATAGTGAATTCATTATATATTTATTTTTATTTGTTCATCTAATATATAATTTGTTGGTTAAAACATCATTATTTATAGTTGAATAATTTTCATTAATCCAATACTATAATTCATAACTTGTCCTTCAGATACAATAACTCGACAACATCGTATGACACGACCGATTCTGAATTAGTTGAAGAGTTTAAACCGTCATCAATAATTTCTTCTGTATAGTGAATTAGAGAATAGTGAGATATTTAATGAGGTGATACATGTGATAGTGATGCAATATTTTTTTTCTTTTGGATGGATTCATTTAAGGCCTCTCAATAAAATTAATGGTTTAAAGCCAAATTTTAATATGAGATCTTAAAAACATACGTATACATAATAAATAAAATATTAATATTGATTTTCCTTGTTTTTTTTCATAATTGTTGTTTTTAGTATAGTGTTATATTTCACATAGTAATATTATTATTTATAATAGTAAGGATTGATTCAAGTTAATAATACGTTAACCATGCGCTTTCAATACATTACCTTGGATGTTATTGTAAACATAGTATGTAGTACTCCTTCCGTTTCAAAAAGAATGACCTATTTTTCTTTTTAGTTTGTTTCAAAATGAACGACCCCTTTCCTTTTTTAACAATAATTAAATTTCAACTTTACACGTGGCATGCTTAAGACCACAAGATTGAACGGTCTTTTGGTACATTTGCCACAACTTTAATTTAGGACCACAAGAATTAAAAGTCTTCTTACTTTCTTAAATTCCTTGTCAAATCAAATTAGGTCATTCTTTTTTAAACAGAGGGAGTATTATAAAGATTTAAGTAATTTAATTCAAAGTTTCAAATATTTATATTGAATGGTGATAATTTTTTTTACTATATTTAATATTATTATAAAATAAATTATAAAATTAACAACTAAAACTTTTTAATACCTTACAATTTTGTGTCATAAAACAAAGATTTTACTAGATTCATCGCTGAGCCACCCCGAGTTCATTAGTTGGGAAACATGTCATAGTGGTTATGTAATTGGGTCTCATGTAAGTTACAAGAAATAAGGTCCGACTTTGACCACTAACTCATGTAAATTAATATTATTATTGTACTATAAAATGCATTTTTGCTCCAACATAATCTATTGTAGTAAAGTGAATTATGAGGTAGTAATCCAATTTATGATTTCTTTGTACAAAATCTATTAGATTAATTCCTTTCATTTCAAATTTAATAACCACAATGTCTTTTGGACAGAAAAGAAATGATTTTCCCACTAAACTTGTCCTCCAAATTTACTTTAATATTTGAACTAAATTTTTATTTATTTACCCCCTTAATATCTTTAAAGTGTATTTATTTCACCCCTAATATTGACATGACATTTTTCAAAAAAAAGGGCGCGTTTATTATTTAAAAAATAAATTTTTCTTCTTCCTTTCCCACTTATTTTACACACACACACATATATATACATACATACATACATACATACATACATACATACATACATACATATATATATATATATATATATATATATATATATAAAAAAAAAGAAAATACTCCTTTCTTCTTCAATACCCTCCACCCCTCTTCACCTCTCATCCCCACCCCGCACACCTACACCCCACACCATTTTATTCTCCAATACATCAACAAACAACAATATCCATTTTCTACAACAATTAATTCTTCCATTAACAACCTCAAACACATCCTCCAACAACACTTTCTTCCATTTTTTTTTTCATTTTTCTCCATTAATACATTCTTCGATGAAGAAATTGAAGACATTAAATTGCTTCATTAATTCAGTTCGAAGAATAACAAAATTGAAAGAAATTTTCTTAACTTTTATTTTTAAAGTTCACTGTTCCTTCTCTATTCTTTATTTATGTTTACATCTTCAAGGGTGAATTTGGTGGTTGGAAACTGATACGGGACAAATGGTCATCTTATCTTTTAATGACATTTTTGGAGGCCAACACATAGAGGCTCAAGACTTGGTCACCTCGAGAATACAAGAACATGCATGGAGGACCCGTTTTGAGCATAACTTAAAGCAATCTCGCGTGTCGAAGATTGCTTGGAGAATTTAAGGTTGAGGACTCACGGTTTCGGACCTTAATTAAGGGCATTTTGGAAATTATATATGGTGTATTTACACACCATGGCCGCCCGTCTCATTAAGGGCAAAGTGATCTTTTTATCTTCATTTGTAATATATTATAAATAGGCCCCCTTAGTCTTATTTTCACTAGATTTGGAATGATGAAGAATTGAAAGACATATTTTCTCTCTTTTGAGAGTGTAACACCCTTAGTTGTAGGGCTTGGAAAAGTCATCCTTAGCATAGGGCTTGGAAAAGCCAATATTGATCTTTGCTTGGAAACGGTAGATCTTGAGGTGAGTTCATTCCCTTGGTGGTCACTGTAAGAGTGTGGTTTTGATTGTTACATTCATTAGGGGTTAGTGTTGAAATACACTTGGTTCTTAATCTTGTAATAATCTTGGTCTCACTATCTATCTTTATTTTCTTGCAAATCGTGTATGTGTTGTGTAGTGGACTGTTTTGGGGTCTTCGTTGAATCCAAAACTTGTATTACTGTTGTTCATCTTTTTAATCACCTTTTGTAGTTATTTTGGTGTTAAAATATACTCTTGTATCTTGTACTCTTGTTGTTGGTAGCGAATCCGAGTGTGGTCTCCATCTTGGTCCTCGAATCCTTAAGATTAGTGGACTGATTTGGTGTTTGTTTCGTGCTTCCCTTGTCTTTCCCGTATCATTTGGTATCAGAGAGGAGGTCACGGGTTCGAATCCCGCTTACACCATGCGCAGGTTCGAGGACAAACCTTTCTCAAAGAAAGGGGGAATGATGGCACCCAAAGGGTGGCCACCTGTCTCGGGTTAGCCTTGGTTGGGGGTGTGGGTCGGGTTCGTGCACCGTATGGTTCAGGACCTATAAAGGGTGGGTTGCGCCTCTCGCTATCAGCTATAGCTTTTAGTGCAGTTGGTTAGCGGTTCACTCTTAAGATTTGGTATCAGAGCATGGCTTGATTTTGTTCCCACAAGATTAATCTTGGGCTTGAGACCTTGAAAACTACAAAAACAAAAAAAACTGAAATCTGAAAATTCCAAAAACAGTCAAATCTGCCACCTTTGTGTTCTTGGTCGAAAATTGCGTTCTTGTTGTGTATTGGCTGAGATTTGTTTGTTGTATGTCTAGATCTAGTAGTGTTCTTGTTTTTTTTGTTGTTTTTAGTGTTAGTTTTCTTGTCCACTAACACTTTGAGTCTAGATCTAAACTTGAGCTTGAACTTGTTGAATTTGTAGTTGTATTGGCCAAGTGTTGGAGATATTGTTATTGTGGATTGGAGTTGGCCGTGTGAAAAATTGTTGGTGTTCTTGAAGATTATTGTTGTATTTCTTGGTGTTGTTGTTGTTGTTCTTGATGTTCATTATCACCTTCATATATTGTTGAAGATAAAGTGAATGCTAAATCCAAAAAGTTGAAGGAAAAGGGTGTATTATTTGTTAGTCTTGAAAGACACTACAACCAACAAGGACCTATCAATCAAGTCTCAACCACTTTCCAACACTTTTTCATGATTTAAGGATCCATGTTTTAAGGAGAAGTACAAGAAAAAAGTCAAGTCTTGAAAATTGAAAAAGGCTCCAAGACTTATTTTCCCTCCTAAAACAAATTCCACCAATCTAAATTAATTTTTTTTTACCAAGACTTGAACATTTGAGAATAACCACTTGATAAAATCGAACTAATACGTGGCTGCCATGTCATCACTGCTACTATTCATGCAATATTTCCGAGCTCAAAATTTTAGATTCTTAGTTTCATCTTATTGTTTCATTAGTTTCATGTCTTGATTCTAGAATTAATTAACAACTAGTAGATTAATCACCTACTTAGTTGTAGATTAATTATTGAATCCGTTTCTTCGTGTCTTCGTTATTTGTGTGCTTTTCTCATTTTTAACTCGTAGTAACTTCTTTGTTTCAAGTTCGTAAGTAAATTTTATTTTTGTGTCTTGAGTCGATCAAACAAGAATCTAATCCGGCCACCAAGTAGAATTGACATCCTATTGACTACCGGAGTATAAGCAACTTTCAATAGTTGCCGCTCCAATTGTGAGAATCACAAAGGTGAGTGAATACGAGTGTTAGCGAGAAGTTTTTACTACTAATCTTGTTTGTTCATTTTGTAGGTTTAAAAGGTGATATAAGGGGAATATGTCTTTGATAGCCAGGGATTATTCTGACTACAACATGGGAGACCATGATTATAGTGAGGGGTTTTATGGCTACGAAGTTGAGGGAGATTGCGGAGGCTATGAAAATAGCCATGATCGAAACTTGGGCAGATTTGAAAGTTATTGTTTTAAGGGAGAAAATGAGGTGAATGAAGTGCCTAGTGCTTATGGTAACTTTGGAGATGATGTAGGACCTTATGATGGATCTTATGTTGATGTTGGGGCATGTGAGGAGTCTTACACTTCTTACTCCGAACCTAGATTTGGTGTTAGGTATAACCTTTTTGTTCGCAAAGCTTATGAGAGCTATGATGAGAGTACACGTGAGGAGTATGAAGATCCATATTCTCCACCTTGTAGTACTTCTTATCAAAGTCGATATAGTGTGAATGGTTATACTAGCTCTAGTGGAGGTTGTCCAATGAGAAGAAGAGGGTATGCATCTCCAAAACCAAGGGGTACTCGTATGCTTTACAATGTTGATCCAAGAAGGAGTGTACACTCCGAAAAGGTGACCATGTGTGGGATACCGGGCTGCCTCGTTGTGCTAAATGATAGGTACTATAGAAACTACATTGTTCCATCCATGGTTGACTACTTGGGGTTGTTTCGTGAGCCTTTACTTGTTCCATACTTCTTGGATGGGTTTAAGGTTACCGAGAGGGCCAAGGTTGTCTTCTCCCAATTTGAATACTATGAGGAGGTGTGGTGCGATATTCTTCCATTGACATACAGTTATGTATGCTTAGGTGCCGATTGGTTTGCACAACATAGAGTTCCAAACATGCAAAATTGGCCAAATATTATAAGAGACCAATGAGGGAATCACCTTATGACTTACTTGCTGCCCAAGCCACGAAGAGAAATACCTACCTACTCTAATCCGAATTATTATGAGAGACAAAAGATTGAGAGGAGTAAGGGAGTGCAGGGAGGTAATCCGAGAGTGGAAAAAGGAGAGGTTGTGTGGAGCAAAGTGAGAGGATTACCACCAAACCATGCTAACATTGGTTGTCCTTCTATTTCTAAGGATATTTGTGTAGGTACCAACATGGCAAGCAAAGAAGAACAATTCCAAAAGGAAGTTGCTGCCCAAACTTTTGGAGGACCTTCACACCATGACAAAGAAAAATCTACTCAAGGACTTCAAGGTAAAATAGCAAACTCTTACACTTTTGTACATATGAATAATAATTGTGTGGCTAGTAGCCCTTTGAGTGTGAGTTGTAGCTTGCCTATATGTGAGTGTATTGTTTCTTTGCCACTTGATGATGATGTACATGTTGTGAGTGTGGATACACTAGTTGATCCTATTGATGACCGAATAAACTCTACTTGTAAGATCGATTTATGTCCACCTAGTGTTGAAACCATTATGTTGAATGAAAGTACATTATCTTCTGAAATTTATGTTGATCAACTTATGTGTGAAAATTACCCACTTGAGGATGTGTATGATGTAATTAATGAACCTCAGTGTGTGATGATGTTGAAAATATTGATCAAAGTGAGAATGAACCCGAGAGCTCTTCTTGGGGTAATGTTGTGTTTGAAACATCCTTGAAACTTGATATTGATCATTTAAAGAGTGAGAAACTTGCTTGTTCCAAATCTTTCCGTGAGGTAGATCACACTCTTTTTATGTATAATGTCTTGTTTGAAGATGATTTAAACACTCCTAATGAACCTAGTGGTGCAAATGATGGTATAGCTTGCCTTGAAAGCTATAGCCTATATGCTAACTCACTATGGTGTGACAACATTCCTCCTAAAGAGGGAAATCTCTTCTTGGAAGATGATAGTACTCTTAAGGGTAAGGAATATGTAGTTGCAGAAGCTACTTCTTCTTCTACTTTGTGTGATTTCATTGTTGAGAGTACTCATGGTGATTATTGGGAAACTAGTAGTGAGTACACACATGAGAGCACCTTAGTAGAACTCGATTTGAGTGATACCTTTCTCTACTCTCTATTTGCTTTGGATGATATGTATGTTATTGTAGAGAGCATGTCATTTAGTTTGGGTGTAGACCACGGAAAATGGAAGTGTTGTCGAGACCCATGTCCATGGCCATTTTTCCCATTTGACCCTGGTGCCAAATTTAGAAATGGTGATGTTGGTGCACCAAACTTGTTGCTTGGTCTACATGACAAGCAAAGTGTCACTCTTGATGTATCCTATAACCAAATTCTTTGTACATCTTTTATTGAGTTTTTAATATTCCTTTCAAAGGATTCTTGGTTATATTGCAAATATGTGCAACCTTGGCATGTTGAGATGATTTGTTATGCTAACCCTAACCCGCATGCCATGAGGAGTTTGTATTTGTTTGTCCTCTTTTCGATTTTGCAAGGTTTGGATTCGAGGTCGAATCCTTTTCAAGAAGGGGAGGATGATACGGGACAAATGGCCATCTTATCTTTTGATGATATTTTTAGAGTCCAACACATAGAGGCTCAAGACTTGGTCACCTCGAGAATACAAAAACATGCATGGAGGACCCGTTTTGAGCATAACTTAAAGCAATCTCGCGTGTCAAAGATTTCTTGGAGCATTTAAGGTTGAGGACTCACGGTTTTGGAACTTAATTAAGGGCATTTTGGAAATTACATATGGTGTATTTATACACCACTGCGGCCCCTCTCATTAAGGGCAAAGTGGTCTTTTTATCTTCAATTGTAATATATTATAAATAGGCCCCCTTAGTCTTATTTTCACTAGATTTGGAATGATGAAGAATTGAAAGACATATTTTCTCTCTTTTGAGAGTATAACACCCTTAGTTGTAGGGTTTGGAAAAGTCATCCTTAGCATAGGGCTTGAAAAAGCCAATATTGATTTTTGCTTGGGAACGGTAGATCTTGAGGTGAGTTCATTCCCTTGGTGGTCATCGTAAGAGTGTGGTTTTGATTGTTACATTCATTAGGGGTTAGTGTTGAAATACACTTGGTTCTTAATCTTGTAATAATCTTGGTCTCACTATCTATCTTTATTTTCTTGCAAATCGTGTATGTGTTGTGTAGTGGACTGTTTTGGGGTCTTCGTTGAATCCAAAACTTGTATTATTGTTGTTCATCTTGTTCATCACGTTTGTAGCTGTTTTGGTGTTAAAATATACTCTTGTATCTTGTATTCTCGTTGTTGGTAGCGAATCCAAGTGTGGTCTCCATCTTGGTCCTCGAATCCTTAAGATTAGTGGACTGATTTAGTATTTGTTTCGTGCTTCCCTTGTCTTTCCCGTATCAGAAACGTTGAGAGAGTTTGATTGAAGGTTGAGATGGTGTTTAATGGAGGAAAAAATTTAATTTGATATTTTTGTGATTGTTTTCTAATGGTGTTAATTAAGGAAAATGAAAAAAAAAAATGGAGGTGGGGTTGTGGGTTGGCTGGAAGAAGAGAAAGAAAAAGAAGGGGGCGGGGACGGGGGGGGGTGGTTTAAAGAAGAAGGAAAATGAGAGGTGGGGTGGAGGAAAATTGAAATTTAAGGTGGGGTGGGAGGTTTTTAATGGAGGTGGGAACGTAAAGAGGGGCGGGGTGGGCAGGGTGGGGTGAGGGGTGTGAAGAAGAAAGAAAATGGGGGTGGGGGTGCACTTTTTATTTAATATATATAAATCTCTATATATATAAATATAAATATATATATATATATATAAATAAATATATATATTTATATATATATATATATATATATATATATATATATATTTATATAAGTAAAATAGTATATATATATTTGTTATTTTTTTCAAAAAAAATATATAAAAATAATGTGTGGGGGATTAATTTTTTTCAGAAAAATAGTAATTTCTTACATGGCAATGACGTGGCTCCAACGTGGCATTGATGTGTAGGTGAGTATAACACACTCTCCATTGTGAGAGTGGTATTCAGTTTTGAGGGGTGAAAATAATTCACTTTAAAGATATTAAGGGGGTAAATAAACGGAAGTTAAGTTTAAGTGTTAAAAAAAATGTCTTTTCTCTCTCTTGGAGTCAAATGGTCCAATAGAATATCTCTTTTTTGTAGCCATTCACAAACTATGCTTAGTGTATATATGTACTTGCAGTTAGTTTCAAATGACTCGATTGTGTAAATATTTGTTACATTATTGATATTAAATTTTAATATGTATTTAATTTTTATATGTTGACCGTATAAAGTACTTTTTTCATGGAGAAAAGACATTTTTTCTCCCCTGAACTTATCCTCCCAACTCACTTTAGCATTTAAACTTAATTTCCGTTTATTTACCCCCTTAACATCTTTAAAGTGTATTTGTTTCACCCATAATGCTGATGTGGCAATTTTTTTTTAAAAAAGGGGCGCTTTTATTTGTTAAAAAAAATAATTTCAGTAATATTATATTTAAAATATAATTAAAATTTAGAAAAATAAAAATAAAAAATAATAAAAAATAGACACTTTTTTCTTCTTTCTTCTTCAAATCATCATCAACAGCAACATTCAATTTCTTCCATTAACAACCTCAAATTTTTTTCACTTTCCTCCATTGACAATACCACCCAAGAACAACACTTTCCTTTAATTTTTTTCACTTTCCTCCATTAAGACCACCCAAGAACAACTTGAAAACACTATTAAAAAATTTTCTCCGTTGAACGTCATCTCAACTTTCAATCCAACTCCCTCAAAATTTGGATAAATGATTTTGTCTTTGAATGACTTATCATCAATGAGCTTTCTTTTGATTTTTACTTTTGAATTTTTTTTGTTAATAAAACAATTTAATAAATTAATTTTAACTTGATGAAAGTATTTTTGTGTTTGAATAAGAAAGAAGAGGGTGGGGGGCTGGAAGGAGAGAAATAGTAAGGGGTGGGGGTAGGGGTGGGGTTGGAAGGGAAGAAAGTGGCGGGTGGGAGAGGGGGGGCTGGAAGGGGAGAAAGAACGTGGAGTAAG
>NC_061118.1:168340892-168363227 GCF_002878395.1 Capsicum annuum
TATATATAAATAGTAAATATATATTTTTTGCTTTTTAAAACAAAAATACATAAAAATAATATGTGTATGGGATTATTTAAAACAAATCCTAATTTCTTACGTGACAATGACCTTGCACTGATGTGACACTGATTTGGCATTGACATGGCTCTCTGTTGTGAGAGTAGTATTCAGTTTTGAGGTGTGAAACAAATACACTTTAAAGATGTTAAGGGGGTAAATAAACAAAGGTTAAATTTAAGTGCTAAAATGAGTTGGGATGACAAGTTCAGGGGGGAAAAGATGTTTTTTCTCTTTTTCATGATACTTAACTATATGTCACTATCCATATCAAATCATGTACATGGACCATGTATATAAGTTAAAGGTTAAAGGCATCAGTAGACACTCAAACTTGTTGTCAAAATTCACTTAGATATCTCAACTATGGCTTGTACCGATCAGGCCCCTAAACCTCCCGAATTTTGATTCAATTGGGCATTTTTTTGTCAATCATCAAAAGGCTGAAGTGTGTATTGCACACACGCGATGGTGTGGAAAAATTAACCAATTAAAAAAAACACATGGCAAAACAAAATTATACATGAAATTGCTGATATTTTCTATTTTTATTTAATTATTTATTTAATAATAATTTCTTAATTTGAAAAAGAAAAAGGAAAAAAACACCCCCCCACCCCCTGTCGCCTTCTTCACCACCACCACTACCCCGCGTCTTCAAGCATCCCCCACCACCCAATCGTCGTCTTCTTCACCCCCTCCCCCAGCGTCTTCACACACACACATAGTTGTCGTCATTACCCCATCCCTCTTCACTGCAAACTTTTATTTTTTTGGGCTGAAAATTTTTTTTGTTGTTGTTGTTATTTATATGAATTTACGTACATTGACTCATGCTATGAATAATATGTTGAAAATCCAACAATTCAAATGTAGCAAACTTTCATTTTTCCCGGCGAACTTTCATTTTTTCCGGCACACTAATGGCGGAAAAGAATAAGATTAACAACAAAAAAAATTTAAATCAAATTCAAAAGTAAGAACAAGAAAGGAGAAAAAGTAGAAAAAATGGTAGGAGAATTAAGTTTAGCATAATAAAAAAGAATGAAGAAGATGAAATAGGGGTATCGGGGGGGGGGGGGGGGGGGGGGGGGGGAAAAAATTTGGTGGGTTTTTTTAAAAAAAAAAAAAATGTTTTATTAAAAATATGTTGGAGGCTTTTTTTTTTTTAATTTGGTTTTATAACAAAAATTTTGGGGCCCTCAGTGCCACTTGGCACACTTTTCTATTCGTAACTTAATAAAAAAATTACTCTTCACGCACCTCTCGAGATTACACAGCACGTGCAATGCCATGTAGGCAAAAAATGCCCAATCGAATCAAAATTCGGGGGGTTTAGGGGCCTAATAGGTACAGGTCATAGTTGAGATATCTAAGTGAATTTTGGCAACAAATTTGAGTACCTATCAATGGCTATGGCCTAAGTTAAATCCAAAATCCAAACTCAAAAGTATGTATGATTGAAATATTCACAAAAATACGTACTGGCATCTGATATTTATAGTTATATTAAATCACACAATTTAACCATAGAATTACTACTGATTAATAGGAAGAAACATATTAGTTAACCATGGTTGAATTATGGGACTTTATATTTCCCAGAATGTCTTGCATTTAATAGTGTATGACATGTGAACACCATAAATATTTATGTTTTTGCGTTACGCCAACAGATTACTATGTATAGTTTACTAATTTTTCAATCCTTTCATGTATTGCAGACACTAATTTTAGCTGCTCTCTTTATTATTATAGGTGGTCCAGTCCCCAAATTTTGTTTAAAAAAAATCATTATCAACTTCTTCTATTAAATTTTACTTTGATCTTCTTTTGGGAAAATTGTCCATCTGAATTCTTTTCTTGGTAACTAATTTTGTGTCTTTATCTTTTTTTTTTCATTGCCATCTGACACTGAATTTTGGTAATAATGTAGGGGTAGGAGTGAGGACATTATTGCACTCTCTTTATTTTCCTTTTCATACATGCAGTAAAGCTCTTGTAAATTAATCTAGCTCTAAATATTTGGTGTTAAAGATGAGTCCAACTGATATTGCTATGATGGAAAAAGCCTTAGTGAAGATAGATGATCCAACATGTTCAAAACGCAGACGCGTTTATGAAGAGGAAGAGGAAACTGAAGAGGATGAAGAGGAAGAGGAAGAAGATTGTGAAGAGGAGAATGAACGGGCTGGCACATCTAAGAAAAAGGCGTCACGTTCAAAAGGTAGATACAAACTTTGTTTCATTTTACTAGTTTATGGACGTGTATCCGTATATCAAACTTTTTAGAAATGACATGAATACATATGTGTGAAGTGTTGCCCATAATTTGAAAGAAAAAATACAAGTATCCATATTGATTGTTTGACCTTTTGTTTTATAGTTCGTTGGCTTGGCTAATAATATTAAAAGGTAAATCACTAGTATGACATACCTCAAGGAATATATAGAATAATCTTGCTGATTTATATAGGTAAAAGCTAAATAAAAATGAAGTTTAGTTACTCTCTTGTTTGTTTCTAATAATATTACATACATGATTTTAATTTATTGAGTTGTTTAGTAGTATTAAAAGGGTGAAGGGATTCGTAAAGAAATAACCACACTACAGAGAACTGCTATCAAGAATCAGGCTGAACATTGATATCTGGAGCAACTAAGTTATTTAATTTGCTTCTATTTGAACCTCTGGAAGTTCATAAGGATGATGAATTTCTGTCTCTTTGTTATTGAACTTTGCAAATAAAACAGAAACAAGGTGTTTTTGGTTCAACAGAACCAATTAATTACCACAAAACAAATGAGAATAGAAGTACTGCAAAACTGAAGCCAACTCCTTTACCATGCAACTATAACTATAATAAACCTTTTTGTCACCTTCAGAGTACAACAACAACAACATATCCAGTGAAATCCCACAAGTGAGGTCTGGAGAGCGGTAAGTGTATGCAGACCTTACCACTACCTCGGGGAGGTAGAGAGGCTGTTTCCGAAAGATTTTTGTCACCTTCAGAGTAGATAGTAGAATTTTGTTAGTTTAACGCAATCCTGTTGCTTTTTCATGATATCTTTAGTTTCATCTTCCTGTTTCCGTAGAGTGTTGGTAGCAGCATTTTCATCTTCTGAATAACAGACATCAAAATTGCAATCTACTACCTTCGGTTCACATATTATCTGTACTTAGAGTCATATTTTTGCCTTTTCATCTACCAAACACTTTAATGGGGAACACTGAATCATAATACATAAATTTTATATGCCAAAAGTCTTCTTCTTTCTTATGATCCATGTTAAACAAAATACCACCATGTAAAAGGCAACTGACGGAGTATATCTAAGTTCCATGAGAATTATGTTGTGAGAACTTGATCACTTAATTTTCTTGATTCAGCTGGATGCAAAAGAGCCACTACTCGCAAGATGAGGGATATCCCTGACCTCTATGGTGCAGATATATTCAAAAATGGACGTGCAACTCAGCCTAAAAATCCTTACTTCGTAGCAAAAATACGAGCAAAAAAGAGAGACCACCTGGTAACTATATATTCTAGTGAAAGATTTTATAGTTCAATCTTATAGCATTCTTATTTAACAAAGTATTTTTTTTCCTAATCACAGTACATTCCAGTTGATGTGGTGAGAGACTACAATCTTGAAATCCCTTCAAGAATGACCATCCGCGACCCTGCTGGCCGAGAATTTGAGGCAAAACGCAAGGATTGGAAGGACGGTAGAATATGGCTAACTGGCGGATGGCGCAATTTATGTTGGTGGAACCTTGTGGAGAAAGATGACAGGTGTATCTGTGAATTTATGAGAGGAAAAGGAAAAAAAAGCCTTTACTTGCAAGTTCAAGTTGTCTATGAAGGATCAGTTTCCAACCGCAACAACAAGTACAAGAAATAGTTTATTGATGCTAACTATCCTAGTATTTTTATATTTATGGTCTTAAGTAGTGTTATAAGTTGACCAATTCTGAAGATTAAGGGGTGTTGTTTGTTGAAAATATTGAAGACTTATCTAGTTTGTATTGATAGCTCTGACAATTAAAGTCTGCTGATTGGCATTAAGAATGAAGCCTGGTTTGTTTACATTTGAATGTTCAACCAATATTTAAATGCTCAGGGGAGCAAAGTTTGATCCAAGTGCTTATATTTCATTTCTGAGTTCTTTCTAGTCTTAACAATTATGCTCTGAGATTTTAAATTGTTAGTTCTACATTTTGTAAGTATTTCCTTTTTTAAGAAAAGAAAGGAGAAATAAGTCAATTTTGCTGTTTCTTTATCTAAATTTGGACAAAGGACCATGGCCCACCCCACTTGGCTGGCCAGTTTTACAAGTTGATGAGCTATAAGATGCCTCATCCAATTTTATTTGTCAGCCAACCATCTCAACACCCCCCTTATCCATTGCTCTCATATTCACCTCACAAAAAATTATATCCCATGTTCACCCTTTTATTATCTCTCTATTTTGGCAAACTTAAAGCACTCCACAAGCCATCACAACCAGGTAAAAAAACAATCTTTTTAAGTTCTTTCTTTTCCAAGACTTTGTATAAACTAGTTACAACTTCAAATTGTTTTTGTATAGGTTGGTGGTCAGAAAACAATGGCAACAATGACAACATTCTCAGCAGCAACAGTAAGTTCAACAGCCATTATAGGCACAGGCAGAAAATCTTTCCAGAAAGCAACCAAAGTGAAGTACATTGATGGATTGAACTCATTTGGAGGGCTAAAGGCAAACAACCATGTTGCCTCATTAGGCCTCCCTATGTCTACTGAACAATCTTTTGCAAAGATTGTTAGCTCATTGAGAACCCCATCATCACAAGCCAAAGGTGGAGGAGCTTTGTCCTCTACCTGCAATGCTGCTTCTGAGATTTTCAGGATTGCTTCCATTATTACTGGCTTGACTCTTGTTGGAGTTGCTGTTGGATTCGTCCTCCTCCGAATTGAAGCTGCTGTAGAGGAATCTGAATGAAACATTGGTCTGTAAAACGTTTTTTTCTTTTTTCCTGCATCAAGATTCACTCTCTTTTTAATTCCTATAATCCTCTGTTGAAGTAGAATTGAATTGTTTTGAATATATATGTTAAACTAATAAATTAAGAGTTCTTCCGGAAACTTTAACCCTCTTATTGTATAATCTTCTTTTTAAGTATTATGTGTTATCTGACAAGATTTTTCACCTGTGGAGCTTTGGACCATGTAAGCAATACAATATATCTAGCTTACTCATTCATTATGAGAATGGAACTGAATTCCCTGTTATGGGATGAAACTGTACTCTTACTTCAAGGTTGAGAAAAATTGGAAAAAAATCATTTGAAAAGCTGACCAAAAATCAAGTTGGTGATAGCTTTTTATTTGATTGTGTTGTAAAACTGATGAAATAACAAGTTTTTTACTGTCCCCTAAAGTTGGAGTTTGGTTGTTTAACAAGGCATAAGAAGCTGCAATCATACATCTTGATATATAGGGCATAAATTATATGTAACGGAAGTCCCAACAAGGCAACAAGTTATTCTAATTGAAATCTTGAATCATTTCGCATTAGTGCTAATACTACACAGAAAGCTAGTAAATTGTACTATGATGAGAAAATCATAAGCATTCTTCTATACCGGACTTTTAAGGAGCTTCCATCTTTTGTGCCAAAAGATAGATACTCTTGGTCGTTGACTTCCAACTACTTCCTCCACGGTTAAAGGAAGCCATACATATCTAGACTCGCGCAAATCATCTGGATTCCAGCGATCTGCCATGAAAATAAACAAACCAGGAGAAATGGGGAGCACATATGTGCTTTGAGCAAAGAACGTAGTGACTCGAAACACTTTGTTTGCACCTACACTTGGATTCCCTATAGTCTCCCATGGTCCCATAATTGATTCAGCCACATGAGCCAGTGCCTCATTTGGTGCCCAACCACTGCATCCTGATGTGATCATGTAGTAAGTTCCTTGATACTTGAACAAGGCTGGGGCCTCTCTGTACTGCCCGACAAGAACCCTTGACATAACATTAGTAACATCCACATAGTTCTGATCAAGAAGACCAATATGAAGCTCCCTGTTGTGCACAGAGGAGTAAACGACATATGCCCTACCATCATCATCTTTGAACAAAGTCATATCCCTGCTGTCAAAACCATTAGGCCTTTTACTATATAGATATTGAAAAGGATCAGTAGGGGAATTGCTTATGGCAATTCCAACAGAAGCTTTAGAATAATTTGCATCATCAATGTGCATCCACATTACATATTTACCCGTCTTCTCATTGTAGATCACTTTCGGCCTCTCCAACACTTTAGACTTGTGAAGGTCATGATCCTCATCACGTTCCTCCGCAGCTAGTACAATGCCCTCATTCTTCCAAGTCCACAAATCCTTAGAAGAGTAGCAGCCAACACCAATGATATCTACCCGAGCTACATTCTTCCCGGGAGCTACATAAGTCGGACCATTCTTGTACTCGCCATACCAGTAATACATTCTTGATCTTTCGTCATAAAGAATTCCACCCCCATGAGCTTGAATAGGATGTCCATCAGTATCAAACCAAATTCTACCAGGATAATAGTAAAAGGTGTCATCTTTAGTACTCTTTCTAGGGTCTATGCTAGTTCTCTTGGTAGGAAAGAAAATGTGCCTGAGTTTAGAAGACTTATCAAGAAATTCATCAATTAGCAAGTTGGCTTGTGAGGATTGGCTTTGGCTTCCTCTTGACTGAGATGTTTGGATCTCCTCCAACTCTTCATATCTTTCTTGGATCTGCCCTTCTTGAATACCTTTGTAACTACCCAAAGATGAGAAATGAAGCAAAATCAAGAACCCCACCAAACTACAAACCAGTAAAGGGTATGAGCATCTTCTTCTTGACGAGAATCGAGTCATGGATCTTTCTTTACTAGGGGATTGCAGTTGGTGGTCAGAACTATCTGAGTAGTTGTATCAGAAAAGTGAAAAAGAAGTGAAATTGTTTATTGTATTTCCTGCATCTCGACACAAAAATAACTTGAACCTTAAGATTCTGCTTCCTCTTACATCAGAAAGGAAGGGGTTCTTACTTCTTACTAAACTAGCTTTTGGCTGAAAGATTTAGTTCTAAGATTGAAAAGAAAAGTCTTTTTGAAGTTGTTAAAAAACTCTTTATTAACTATTTAATGACATAATCTTCATTTTATTCTCAGTGGGTTTCATTTTATATGAAAAAATAATTAAAAAGTAAATTTTTAAGAAAAATAATTTTAAAAAGCTGACCAAATTTCTTAAATAACCAGTGTTTGCCCAGTTAAAATGCCGCTTTAACATTTTTATTGGGCTTCATTTGCTTTTTTCCTTCAAATAAAGTTTGGACGGAAAGCAATTGTGATGTTTACACAAATATACAATTTATGTTTTTAATATTACAAAAAATTTCAACTCTCTAAACATATTACAAAATGTTATGTATATGTTGGTTACGTTATATATATTAATAGGGAGAAAGAGTAAAGTAATTAAAAAACTGGGAGAGAGTGTAATTTACTTGATATTTATGTTATTTATACAAAAATCAATACTCCTTCTTGCACTTTTACTTGTCCATTTTTTTGGAACCCCACGAAAAATGTGGGCTACCACTCTCCAAATCAGTAAGCCAGTCCAAAGGACCCTGTCCATTATTATCCTACTAAAAATAGATAGATTCCAAACCAACTATATGAGCTGAACTTAGTAGTAATTGGTCAGACATATCTTCGTACCAGAGACTAAAATATTTGAATACCCAATAAGAAAATTCTCCTCCTGATCAATCATTTTCCTACATAGTCAAAACGACATCAATAATATCTCCAGATGAAACAACGCTATAGTACCGAACCAATTTCAACAATTCTTCAACGGGAGGTCTTTATTAATGATCCAAACTTACACATCTTTACAACTGGAAGGAATTTTGAGAAAAATGATGTAATTAAAGGTAGCAGCTCAGTCAATAAATCATTTGTGGTTTGTTGTCTGTGGATCCTTTTCTTTCTTTTTTGATAACCATGGTGTCCGGGCCAGCTTGCGCGCATCTCGACTAATTCCATGGAATACATGCCACTTCCCACCAGCAGCAGGTACCAGGTACCTCTGTCCACCAAGGCTAGAATGGATGGGAAGAAATTATCTAGTGTTTGTCTCTATTGCGAATTGAACTTGAAAACTCATGGTGTTCAACCCAACTTGAACCATCATTTGTTGTTTGTTGTCTGTGGATTTAGGATCAAGAAACCTCTGTGACTGAGTGCTTAGGATTACAGAGAACTTGAAGTCTCGCTAAACAAGACTTTTAGGAAAGCCTTTTCAAAAGCAATGCCACCATAATTTTCATTCTCTTTAGATCAGCCAGTGGTCATTGGATGCACAACAGGTTAAGGAAGCTAAACTTGGATATAATATTTGCAAAATACACATGGAATACATCGATATAGTTCCTTTCCGGCCAAAAACTGTGGGGCAATAAGCAGTGTGTGTGACTGGCTATGTAGATGGATTGTCATGTCAATCTGATCAGAAAAAATGTGAAAATGCAAGCCACTCGGGAAGGATGAATCATAACAGCGTGAACATTTCAGTTTCAGCTGGAATTTCAAGCCACACAAGTTCCCTTTATCCAAAGAATCACCAAGGAGTCGTCAGCATTATGGAAATGACAACTGGCATCATGACTGATATTAATGCAAATCTCTCTCCTATTTTCCCTTATAACCATGATTAACCACAATGGACACCATCCTTTCCTTGGTGTTCTCTATCCGTATGTATAACAATGAAGAATAGCTCTACTTCAGCTGCAAACAGCAATATGACAAGATAGCTTAAGATGTTTTCATGACAAGATACCTTATGATGTGTCTTTTCTCTCCAAAAAACCATCGACATTACCAATAGCTTCAATCAAAGCAAGGTAAGTGCTATCATCAGGAGTAATGCCATTACTAACCATTTCTTTGAGAAGTTCTTCAGCAAGTAAACCTTCCTGTTTTTTGCACAATCCTTGTATGAGAGCATTGTAAGTGAGAAGAGTGGGGTTAAAACCTGCACTTAACATGTCATCACGAACTCTGAATGCTTCGTCCATGTCACCTCTCCTACTATACCCACTGATTAGAGTGTTATAGCTGATATGATCAGGTTTAATTCCTCTTCCGTTCATTTCCTCAAGAAGCATACAAGCTTCTTCAACTTTACCCTTCTTACAATACCCTTGCATCAGAGTATTGTAGGTAACTTCATCAGGCTGAACATTCATTTTATTCATCTCACTCAATATATCGAAAGCACGCTCAACATTATCGTTGGCACAATGGCCATCAATCAATGCATTGAACATAATCAAATCTGGAAAAATCCCTTTCCGCAATATTTCAACAACCAAATCATCTGCTTCTTTCATCCTATTCCTTTTGCCCAAGACTTTGATTAGTGATGTATAAGTGATAATCGTCGGTTGAAGACCCCTACACAACATTTCATCATAGAAAGTAAATGCCTTCTTTGCATTTCCCGCCCTGCAATAGCCATTGATCAATATGTTATATGTAATGCCATCGGGAAGTACTCTCTTTTCTGACATATCGTTCAGCAAATCATCAGTTTCCGCCATTCTGCCATCAAGAAACAATGCATGGATCAACAAGTTATATGTAGCAACACTCGGCACAATGCCAATCTTAACCATCTCATCCCTGTAAAAAAATGCCTTTTCTAGGTCCCCCCTATTGCAGCATGAATCTATCAGAGTATTGTAAGTCACTGCCGTAGGGATCAACCCGAACGTTTTCATTTTCTCTAACAAGGAAGACACCTCATTTTCCCTCCCCACTTTCACCATCCCTCTAATTAGAGAATTGAACGTATACGAATCAGGTCCAATTCCTTTTGTCGCCATATCCTCAAAAATCTTATTCGCTCCTTCCATATCCCCCCTCAAACAATAACCATGAATCACAGTATTATACGATATTAAATTCGGCTTAACCCCTAAACACTGCATATGTTCAATGAACTCTTTTGCTTTCTTCAACTTCCCTTCTCTACATAGTACATTGATCATTATATTAAACGTACATACAGTAGAATTAATCTTCATCCTAAACATCTCGGCATACACAATCCACGCCAAATGGGTCCTATTCAATTTAAGAAAAAGACTCAACAAATCATTACAAGTCTCCACTTTGGGCACAATCCCCTTCTGCTTCATCAAATAAAAGGACTTCAACGCCTCCTCGCCTTTCTTCAATTCACAATAAGCCCTTACAAGCAAATCCAACACAATCGAACTCTTTATCTCCAACTTCTCCCGCGCACTCACAAGCCCGTGGAAAATCTCATTATGCGACGCAACGCGGGAATTAACCACTTTCTTGATAAGATTTGTGGCTTGTTTAGGCGAGGGAAGACGGGAGAGTATTGAAATTGCAAGGCAATAACATGAAATGTCTAAGCAACTGGGACTTAGATTTCCGATGAAAGTGAGTACTTGGAGTGGAGATGAACAGAGGTTTGGAAGAGTGGCGGAAATTAAGGTGGGGTTTAGTTGTCCTGTAAGGTGTTTGATGAATTGCCACTGAGAAGAAGCGATCGATTGTAGAAGAACCTCGGGAGTAATGGGGATTGTAGGAGAAGTTGATTTGGAGAGAGTAAGTGTAGAGAAACGCCGGAGGGAGAGGGGAGAAAGAGTGGCGCTTCTCATGTTGCTCAAGCTGCGCACGTACAGTGCCAAGTTGCTGCTGATAGCCAAATATTTCCGCCTAAATATGCTGAAGTGGCAATTTACTAATGTTCAGGGTTCATATTGTACATTTACTCTTAACTTATTTAAAGGACGTCAGAGGCAAATTCATTGATTTTTAAAACCCAATCAACTTGGCCAACCATACCTTTACAACCTCAACCAAATTCTCCAACAGAAAACCCTAATCTCTGAGAAAACGACCAAGGATGTCGTACGACGACGTGGAAATCGAGGACATGGAGTGGAACGATGAGCTCAAAGCTTTCACATATCCTTGTCCGTGCGGTGACTTGTTCCAGATCACGAATGAAGAGTTGAAGATTGGGGAAGAGATCGCTCGATGTCCTAGTTGTTCCCTTTATATTACTGTTATATATAATATCGAAGATTTTCTCGGAGATTCTAAGAAACATGTCGAGCCTTCGAAACAACAGCCAATTGCTGTCGCTTGAGAACCTCAAGGTTTCTATTTTTGTTTGTTTCTGGTAATTCCAAATATAGGTTCACATTGAGGGTTTTTGTTTTTGAGAATTTGGTGTCATATTGTAAAATTTTGCTCTATTGGAAAAGGAGAGTTACTGTTCTGCTCATTGTTGCTTGTGCTTTTCCGGAGTAATAGTATTAGCTTTGTATTTTCGCTTTCATAGATTTCTATTTCCTTCTGTTGTTTCGTTAGCCTTGATTATTGTACATTCTTCTTGTTGTTCTTGCTTGTTACTACTGTCCTCTTACTACCAACTTGAACTTGCTGCTTTTGGCAATGGTCGTGCATGAACCATTTCATGAAGTATGTGTCCCGATATTCCAAAGTCTAGATTAGTTAGCTCTTTGCGTTCCGGTCAAAAAACAATGTTGATGAAGGCATTTCTCCTACTAAAAGTATGCAATTTTTTGCATTAGTGGGAGAGAAGCATTTGTTATTCTTCCCTCTACGGGTACAAGAATCTGTATTAATACAACAGCAACTTTATAACAAGTTCACGTATGAATAAGAACAGTTTTGAAGTTCTTTAACAACTTTAACACGAGATTATTATTAATTTATCCAAAAATAGAAATTTTAGACCAAGTCCCTCAAGTTCACGGAGTGTCCTTAAGGAATAATTCCCGTACCGATGTTATGAAATTTTTTTCCCAGGATAAAATGGCCTTCAATTCAATTATAGCGGTACCTTAAATAATTGAATTTCACGAACGCATTCAACGGTTTGAATAATCACACAGAATATTTTTAAGAGAAGAAGAGTTTTGTATTCTGAAAAATTTCGTATCTAAACCTGTGAATGAAAGCAGGTTTATATAGCCATAACATGCCTTTTCTAAAAAGAGGCAATGGTTCGTTTCAAAGGGTGCACCTTTATGGAAATTCATGTCCGTTCATTCAAAGAACATGTCCTTTTCCGAACAGGTATACCAGTTCACGAAACAATGCATCATTTCGAAGTATCAGTTCAAAACCAGTGCATCAGTTCGTGAAGAATTGTATCAGTTTGAAATACTGTTTCGAAATTTGCATGCATGCATAAATGGAGGATTACTGTTGTGTTTTTCCTTTTGGTATTCGGATTAATTTTCTGTCAATTAAACTTTGTCCAAAAAGGATTTTTCTGTAAATTAAACTTTGTCCAAAAAGATAGATCTCATCGATCGATCATTTGCCAAATTCAAATCCAAATCCAAATCCAAATCTAAATTCGAATCGGAATCGGAATCGGAATCCGAATATCCTGCCTCATTTATCATGTGGAGTAAGTATTCATTATTATAAACACTCCAAAGTTTCCTTCTCCAACCAATGTAGGAGAATTAGTGAACTTTTCAATTTGAGAGTACACCTTCCAAATTGGTGTTTCCTTCCTTCCACTATTTTTCTCTCCATTTTCATTCACACCTTTTCATACATATTGAACCCAACAATCCCCCACATAATTGGGGAATGGCTATTTTCCGTAAAAGTTTTACGGACAAGTATGTAATCATTAAGCAAAGACTGATTGTATCTGGATAAGTGGGTTTCCCTTTGAACTTTCCGTAGTGAACATGCATCGGATGCACTCAATCAATCGGTAGATTTGATATCTTTGAACCGTTGAGCTTTAATGTACACCTAGACAACACATGTCACACAACCAGTCTTTTACCGTTTATGGTTCTCACGGTTTTGTTCTTTTCAGCCATGAACGCGTCCCGGTTTCATGAGAGCTTAGAGAATAGGCCTTTACTAATATTCTCCTTAAAGCGGCTTCCACTTCGCTCACACATAGGTGATTTCTAAACGTTTAATCCTATAGATTAAACTATTTGGCCAAATCTGCCAAATTTAGATAATTATTAAAAGACTTTTCACCTTAAGTCTTATCCTAGTTTACAATACATTGTCTACATCATGAGAATGGGTTGGATAATTGACAATGTTGAACTTGCCAGACACAACGTTGTTTGATCTCCTTGAACCTAACTCTTGGGATCTCCAGTCTGCTAGGTAGAGTTACCGCCGTGCTGACTTGTCCTAGGCCTTAAACTCATTCCCTTGGATGTCTTTTCTATTCCTTTTGTAAGTGAATCCGACACATTATCCTTTGACTTTACATAGTCTACAGTGATAATTCCACTAGAGAGAAGTTCTCTAACTGTATTATGTCTTCGTCTTATATGACGAGATTTACTGTTATACATCATGCTCCATGCCCTACCTATTGCAGCTTGGCTATCACAGTGTATAGATACTGGTGCCACTGGCTTGGGCCAATACGGAATATCTTCCAAGAAATTCCTGAGTCATTCTGCTTCTTCAACGGCTTTATCCAATGCAATAAATTCAGATTTCATTGTAGAGCGAGCAATACAAGTATGTTTGGATGATTTCCAAAAGACCGCTCCTCCACCGATAGTAAATACATATCCACTTATTGGATTTTACTTTGTTTGATCCGGTGATCCAATTTGCATCACTATATCCTTCAAGTACCGCAGGATATTTATTAGAATGCAAGGCATAATCTTGAGTGTATTTAAGATACCCCAAAACTCTTTTCATTGTTATCCAATGAGTTCTGTTGGGATTACTTGTGTACCGACTCAATTTACTAATAGCGCATGTTATATCTGGTCGTGTCAGTTCATTATATACATTAAACATCTCAATACTCTTGCGTACTCCAATTGCGAGTCACTTTCACCTTCATTCTTTCGAAGTGCAAAGCTTACGTCCAAAGGAGTCTTGGTAATACCGAATTCCATATACTTAAATTTGTCAAGTACCTTTTCGATATAATGAGACTGTGACAATGCCAACCCTTGTGAAATTCTATGGATTCTTATACCTAAGATCACATCTGCAACTCTAAGGTCTTTCATATCGAACTTGCTTTCGAGCATTCATTTCATTGCATTTATGTCAGAAATGTCTCTACTGATGATCAACATATCATCTACATATAAACACACAATGACTTAGTGATTTGGAGTGTCTTTAATATAAACACATTTATCACATTCATTTATCTTGAACCCGTTTGCCAACATGGTTTGGTCAAACTTCGCATGCCATTGTTTAGGTGCTTGCTTTAGTCCATACAACGACTTAATAAGTTTACACACCTTATTCTCCTTTCCTGGAACCACAAAACCCTCAGGTTGTTCCATGTAAATTTCTTCCTTCAATTCTCTATTTAAGAATGCGGTTTTTACATCCATTTGATAGATTTGAAGATCATATACCACCGCCAAGGAAATTAACATTCGAATCGATGTTATTCTTGTTACTGGCGAGTATGTATCGAAGTAATCAAAGTCTTCTTTCTGTTTGAAGTCTTTTACTACAAGTCTTGTCTTGTATTTGTCAATAGTGTCATCCGCTTTCATCTTCCTTTTGAAGATCCATTTAGAACCTAAAGGTTTATTTCCGGGAAGAAGATCAACCAATTCCCATGTATGGTTGCTTAAGATTGAATCAATCTCACTATTGACTGCCTCTTTCCAAATGGATGAGTCCGAAGATGTCATCGCTTCCTTAAATGTTTGTGGTTCATTTTCTAAGAGAAATGTTACAAAATCCGATCCAAATGAAGTAGACATTCTTTGACGTGTACTACGTCTTGGATTTTCTTCATTATGTACATTCTCACTTGGTTCATCTCGATGTCGTTTAGATTCTCCACTAGACTGTTCATGTCTAATTTTATACGGGTAAATATTTTCAAAGAATTCGGCATTGTCTGATTCAATTACCGTATTTTCATTAATATCCAGATGTTCGAATTTATGAACCAAAAATCGATATATTTTACTACTTTTAGCATTTCCTATGAACACGCAGTCCATAGTCTTAGGTCCTATCTTATTCCTTTTTGGCATAAGAATTTGGACCTTTGCTAGACACCCCCACACTTTAAAATATTTCAAGTTGGGTTTCCTTATTTTCCATTTCATAAGGAATTGATTATGTCTTACTATGGGAAACTCTGTTGAGTGTACGATTGGCTGTAAGGATAGCCTCCCCCCATAAGTTTTGCGGTAAATCGAAACTTATAGGCATTCGTCATTTCCTTCAAAGTTTGATTTTTTCTTTCCGTAATTTTATTAGATTGAGGTGAATACGGGGCCGTAGTTTAATAGACAATTCCATTCTCTACACATATTTCGGCGAAAGGAGATTCATATTCTCCGCTCCTATCACTTCTTATCATTTTTATCTTTTTATCTAACTGATTTTCAACTTTATTTTTATATTGCATAAACGCACGCATCTATTGCTTCATCCTTACTATTTAGCAAATAGACATAACAATATCCAGTGCAATCGTCAATAAAATTTATGAAATACTTTTTCCCACCACGTGATGATGTTGACTTCATATCACAAATGTCAATGTGTACTAAGTCTAAAGGATTGGAATTCCTTTCAACGGACTTATAAGGATGATTTGCATATTTTGATTCCACACACGTTTGACACTTTGATTTATTGCACTCAAAGTTTGGCAAAACTTCTAAGTTAATCAGTTTTCATAACGTTTTGTAATTAACATGGCCCAAACGTTCATGCCATAAATCATAAGACTCAAGCAAATAAGAAGAATTTGAACTTTTATTTATTTCAACATTCATTACATTCATCTTATAAAGGCCCTCGGTGAGATAGTCTTTTCCTACATACATTTCTCCTTTGCTAATCACAATTTTTCCAAAAACGGTTACACATTTGAATCCGTTCTTGTCTAGAAGTGAAACAGAAATTAAATTCCTACGTAACTCCAGAATATACAAGACATTGTTAAGTGTCAAGACCTTTCCTGAAGTCATTTTCAAGCATATTTTTCCTGTTCCTTCTACCTTAGTAGTAGCAGAGTTAGCCATGTAGATTATTTCTTCTACTTGAGCCGGAGCGAATGACGAAAACAACTCTTTGTTGGCACATACATGGCGGGTGACACTAGAATCCATCCACCATTCGCGAGGATTTCCCACCAAGTTGCATTCTGAGAACATAACACACAGATCGTCGCATTCTTTGTTGGATTTAATCATATTTGCTTGATCCTTTTTCTTTCCTTTCTTTGAGGCACGTCAATCCGTGGACTTGTGGCCAATCTTGCCACAATTGAAGCATTTTCCCTTGAATTTCTTCTTGGGTTGATGGCTTCCTTGTTCAGCTTTCTTCCTTTTCTTAGAATTGTTTGGGTCATCTTCTACAATATGTGCTCCATTAATTGTAGAATTTCCTTTTGACCTTCTCTCGGCAGCCTTATTATCCTCTTCAATACGTAATCGGACAATAAGATCTTCGACAGTCATCTCCTTGCGTTTGTGCTTCAAGTAGTTTTTGAAATCTTTCCACATAGGTAGTAGCTTCGCAATGATCGCTGCTACTTGAAATGCATCATTCACAATCAAACCTACAAAACAGTTTATGTGAATTCTAAAAACATTTTCAATTTATTCAACTAAGGTATTTTTCAAAGATATACCTTCTGCTAGGAGTTCGTGAATGATTACTTGCAATTCTTGCACTTGAGAGACAACTGATTTGCTATCTATCATTTTAAAGTCCAGGAACCTTGCAACAAGGAATTTCTTAATTCCCGCATCCTCTATCTTATATTTTCGTTCAAGTGCCCCCCATAATTCCTTCGATGTCTTAGTTCCACTATAAACATTGTAAAGGTCGTCTTGGAGACCACTCAGAATATAATTCCTGCAAAGGAAGTCTGAATGTTTTCAAGCCTCTGCAATTACGAAACGTTCTTTGTCCGAGGTTCCCTCGGGCACCTCAGGAGCGTCTTCGCTAGTGAACCGTTGCAGACACAAAGTGGTGAGGTAAAAGAACATCTTTTGCGGCCATCTCTTAAAGTCGATGCCTGCAAACTTTCCAGGCTTTTCCGCATGTGCCATATGTTGCAGAGCATTTGCGCGGCTTGTCGTAGCAATGCTAGTCGCCGCCACAGTCGTAATATCATCATGCATTTGACTTTTAATTGCCATTTTTCTGTCACTACAAGACATAAAAATTTAGTATTTTTCAGAATACTAATTATAAAGTTAAATAAATTTTAAACTTTTCTTCTTGTTTCTAGTTAACAAGGAAGTTTCTATGACTTCCAATTATCAACCGATTGAATTTTAAACTTTTGATGAAGATTTTATGTCTTCTAATCACTAGTTAAACTCAAACGGAGTAGAAATATTAAGCTTTAATCTCCAAAAATAAGTAATACAGATTCTGAGTTTATTCCTTAAGATTGTTATTCTTCCTTCTACGGGTACAAGAATCTGTATTAATACAACAACAACTTCATAACAAGTTCACATATGAACAAGAACAGTTTTGAAATTCTTTAACACCTTCAACACAAGATTATTACTAATCTATCCAAGAAGTGTATTAGATATCAGAAAATAGACGAAACAGAAATTTTAGACCAAGTCCCCCGAGTTCACAGAGTGTCCTTAAGGAATAATTTCCCTCACTGTACCCGAGGTTATGAAATTTTTCTCCTAGGATAAAATGACCTTCAATCTAATTATAGCGGTACCTCAAATAATTGAATTCCACGAACGCACTCAACAGTTTGAATGATCATAAAGAATATTTTTGTATTCTGAAAAATTTTGTATCTAAACCTATGAATGAAAGCAGGTTTATATAGCCATAACATGCCTCTTCTGAAAAGAGGCAATGGTTCACTTCAAAGGGGCACCTATATGTCCTTTTCTGAATAGGTATACCAGTTTACAAAACAGTGCATCAATGGAGGATTACTGTTGCATTTTTCCCTTTAGTATTCGGATTAATTTTCTGTCAATTAAACTTTGTCCAAAAAGATAGATCTCATCGACTGATCATCTGTCAAATTCGAATCCAAATCCGAATTTCCTGTCAATTAAACTTTAGATCGATCATTTTTTGAATCCGAAGCCGAGTGAGCGGCGACGACGACGACGACGACGCGAGGCATCTCTTATCTCTTGCCTCACTTATCATGTGGAGTAAGTGTTCATTATTATAAACACTCCAAAGTTCCCTTCTCCCACCAGTGTGGGAGAATTAGTGAACTTTTCAATTTGGGAGTACGCCTTCTAAATTGTTGTCTCCTTCCTTCTACTATTTTTCTCTCCATTTCCATTCACACCTTTTCATACATATTGAACCCAACAACATTGTGCTTGTTTGCTCTTGTTCTTGTCTACATGTCAAATCTTGTGATGTTCTGCTTCTTCAAAGTAAAATGATTTTCTTGACTATGGTCTCGCATAACCTTGAATAACCTCTCTCTATTCAATGCTGGTTTGTTTTAGATGAACTGATGCTGCAAGTTGATATTGTAGCAATAGTACTTGTAACTGTGTTTTTCCATTGAATGTAATATATTGTTGTGATTGATTTATTTACACATAACACACGTTTCTAGATGGTCACTTCAACAATGTAGAAAGTAACAAGCAGGTGGTTAGGCCTGTGGCTATGTCCCAGTTTCGCAATTTATAGAGCGCGATTTCTGAATTATGAATAAGTTGCATTTTCCAGACTCCTGAAAATACAAATACATCATACATCTAAAAGCTATATGCCTAACTGCCTATATTCCTATGTGATCTACTGTTCATTTTATCCATGCTTATGCTTTTCATTATCCATGTATAATGAAAATCAAGAGGATGAATACACCGTAAATCTCTCAAAACTTATTAATAAATTTCATTTAAATATTCAAACACATGATAAAGTGTTTATATAGACGTACTCGTCTCATATTTTGAAAAGGTTTATGTGTGTATTTTCAAGTATCTATTAAGTAGGTGAAATAATTACATAAAATATGTTCTATTTTGATTTATTCACATCAAAATCATTTGGAACAAAAAACTGAGAAGTTTTACAATTTGTTAGAGGCTAATTCACATAATTGAATCAGATGACATATTTTAAGAGTCTACCTCTTCTGAAGTAGCGGTATGGACTGCGTATATTTTACCCTCCCCAGACCCCACTTGGTGGGAATACACTCGATTTGTTGTTATTGTTATTGTTGACATATTTTAAGAGTTCCGTTGAGCTTGAGAACATGAGTGTATATTTTTTCAAAAATATTGAATCAAAAGAATCTAATATAAACACATGATCATGTGTTTATGTATTCAATTAAAATAAATTATCATTAAATATTTAAATAAAATTTAATTAATAAATTTAAAGGGCTATCGACATATTTTGTCAAAATAAAAATATGGCTTCCACATAGTCAAAATAGAAGAATCATTTTTAATCTACCCCAAATATAATGAACTATTTTCTTCATTTTTTCGCTAGAAATATTCTACTTGGCATAAGATATAAATGTGAATCTTAGCATTATTTTATTTTTTATCTACGTTCTTTAATTTTGTGTATATATAAGCAGAGACTTAAACTTATATAAAGTTAAATAAACAGACACATGCATCTTATGCAACATCATATGTGGTCAATTCATATCCTACATTGCGTCGTATATATATTATGTCATATAGAATGTGTTCGTTTACTTGTTCAACTCTATACAAGTTTAAGTTTTTATTTGTGCACATTTAAAGTTGGAGCTCATAAATGTGAGTTGAGGCTAAGTTACAGGACATGTGGTATGTATTATACCATTCTACTACTAATACTATTGTAATTTTTAAGGGGTCGTTTGGTACCTGAGATAAGATAGAATTTCTCAGTATTAATTTTGGTGTAAGATTTATACTAAATTTGATAGACGATATAAATTTATTTATTTATTTGAGATTATTTTATCCTGTCTCTCAAGTAGAATAAGTTTATTCATAAATTATAATTTCAAGAATATAATTCATGATGTCCGCATAGTAAACACGACCCTAAATGTCTAAGGGGTCGTTTGGTAGAGTGTATAAGATAATATTGAATAGATTGTATTAGTAATGCTGGAATTAGTAGTGCAGAGATTAGTAATATAGAGATTAGTAATACTGAGATTATTTTTTATGTAGTGTTTGGTTTGATGTATTGAAAACAATATTTATTGTTATATTTTAAAAAGAATATTGTTTGTTTACAAAAATACCCTTGACATATTATAACTTTGTGTATTTTCTTTGCAAAATTTTATTATTTTTTTAAATATATATATATATATATATAACTAATTATTTACTTTGGAATTTTATTTAAGATTCAATCATTCACTAACAATTTTTTTTTGTTATCTTTTCTTTATTTGTTCATCATTATTTGTTGTTTCCACTTTGTGATGTTCTTACGTTGGAGGGAGATACGTGTAACTTTTGAATGAGACAATAGAATTATTATTAACATAAATTTGTGTTCCGTAAAGTGTTAAAGCTAATTAGAAAAAATATTTTTATTTATGAATATCCTATTTACAAAATTAAAGCTTGTATGCAATTTATTTTCAAATTTTGATCAATAAGTATTTTTTAAGTTAATGGAGTAGTTTTTTTATGACTAAAATTATTTAGAGGGATATTATTATCTTGATAAATTTAAAAGAAATAATACACATTGAATAAATTGAAAAGATTTAGAGAAAAAATTAAAGAAATTTGAGGGCGTTTTTGTCTTGACACATATTTATCCGTGGATTACTAATCCCACCAAACTAGATGTATTAGTTATACACCCTATAATATCATGTATGATGTATAAGTAATTCATGTATTAGTTATACATAACTTCAAAATTGCTATCAATGTATTAAGTAATCCATCATTTAATTTATGAATTAAATAATCCACCCTATCAAACGGGTCCTAAAAGTAGTAGTTTGATAATTTAGTCCGCATATCAAACACGACCCTAAATGTCTAAAAGTAGAAGTTGTGGGATGGAATATGAATAATCAAATCCTTTAGATGCTGCAGTGGTGAATTTATACATTTATAACGACGTTTTTCCGGTGAACGGCGATAAACGGAAATTCAAGAACTGCTCTCACATGTAACGGAAGAAGAAGACAAAAATGAAGGATTATTGATGAAGAGAATAATAAGGGGATGATGCAAGGACTTCATCACCAGCAGCAGCAATTAGCGGCACTTCTCACCGTCGCATTACCCAAAGAAGATCCTTCTAAATCCACTTCAACTTCAGTTGCTATTGAAGATGACGAGTCTTCTCGTGTTGCCGCTATTACTTCTCTACAGCGCGCCATTCTTTACCCTCCCAACTCTCTACTCATCACCCACTCCGCTTCTTTTCTTGCCCAGGGCTTCTCTCAGCTCCTCTCCGACAAGTATGTTTTTTCCTCTTAACTTGTTCTTTTATATGCACGCTATATGTTCGATGAATGTCCTTTAATAAAATATGCTTGAATGGGTATGGAGTATTCATGATGATGGGGTCATTGATTGATTATTCTTGAAGGGAATTTACAATTTGGTATTGGAAGTTGTATAGTCACAGTCTCGGGTCAGCGTGGATTTGCACGTCTGGTTTTCGACAAATGTCCCGTAATTTCCTACTTTATGTAGTCAACAACAAACAAACCTGGTGTAGTTCCACAGAGTGAGGTCTGGGGAGGGTAGTTCCTTCCTTGTGTAGTATTGGAATAAGATAGGCTTGAGCAGGTAGTAGTTCACCCCTACTAATTTTGAGATTGAGGGATCATTGATTGGTTATTCTTGATTATTCTCGAATGGGCTTTATGTAGTATTGAAATTAAATGTGCTTGAACGGGAATGAAGTATTTCATGTAGTTCACCCCTACTAGTTTTGTGATTGAGGGGTTATTGATTGATTATTCTTGAATGGGCTTTATGTACTATGTTTTGTGATTGAGGGTCATTGATTGATTATTCTTGAATGGGCTTTATGTACTATGTTTTGTGATTGAGGGGTCATTTATTGATTATTCTTGAATGGGCTTTATGTACTATGGAGTTTAATTGGCTTGATTGGGCATGGAGGATTCATGTAATTCACATCGACTAGTTTTGTGATTGAGGGGTCATTGATTGATTATTCTTGAATGGA
>NC_061118.1:168366227-168460461 GCF_002878395.1 Capsicum annuum
TTTTGTGATTGAGGGGTCATTTATTGATTTTTCTTGAATGGGCTTTAATTAGGATTGGAATATAATAAGCTTGAATGGGTACAAAGGATTCATGTAGTTCACCCGTTCCCTACTTTGTGATTGAGGGGTCATTGGTTGATTATTCTTGAATGGGCTTTATGTAGTATTGGAATAAAATAGGCTTGAATAGGTATGGAGGATTCGAAGTAGTTAATGAACGCCTAAACTATACCTCCTTATGAGGATAAAGCGGTCACTGTCAAAATATAGTAACCCAATTAGGTTGGGGTCAAACCCACATGGAATACGTGGAACTATCTCTCAAACTTGTTGAAATCACTGGGCAGTGCAAAAAGTATATGGAAGGGGGGGGGGGGGATTTTGCTTTGAACAGTAAGACATAACAAAACTCGAATGCTTTTGGATGTAAACAATTTGAAACGAACACTATGACTGTGTTCCCCCTGGCTTTCTAACTCCGTAGGTTTATCTTGCTCCGTTGAACTAACCCAATATCTTGCATGCAGATTTTTTTTTTAGAAAGGTAACATGCACACAGAATTTGATAAGTTATGTATCACTAACCGTCTTGTGAACGCCTTAGCGAATTTCACTCTTTTCCTGCTCTCTACCTCTCTTTTGAAGCAAGTAGTGAATAAAAGGCAAGTTCTTAACGTTTGCAACCGCTAAAAAATCTATTAAATTGAAGATGATCACAACACATGCAAGAACATGGGTTGGGAACAACGTTGCACTTCCCCTACTTTGTTATCCAGCCAGGGATTTAGCCGCTCATCGTTGTGAAACAATCAATGGAATTCATAATTGAAAGCATTAACTCAACCTCACAATAATTTATGACGAAAATCCAAAATCTCAAATTGAATAATAAACCAAAATCCAAGACCACAATCCCAAGATCAAAATTGAATCTCGAAATCAAAATATATGTTTGTGAATGATAAGAGTGCATAAACTAACTAAAAAAACGTCAAAAGGGTATTTATAGAATACATGGAAACCCTAGGAAAGCAATCCAAAACAAAAGAGAAAACTGGAGTCGGTGGCCAACTAGGAGCCACTTACGGGCCGTAGGTGGCAGACTCCCAAACATCTGCAGGATCTCTGAAACTTCAAACTTCTGGAACTTGTACTTGCCCGTAGGTGCCCGTCATAAGTAGCAGGGCTGAAATTTTCAGCTTCTAAATCTCTCTATCTCAATCCTCTGACACGTATTCTGGCACCTACGCCACGTAAGTTGTACCTACGGGCCGTAGGTTCCCACATAGATGGTCCAAAACTGTCCAAAACTTCAATTTTCACTTCTTTTCTCCTGTTTAGCTCCCAAAACCTGGTTTCCTGCAAAACACAAAACAAAACACATCATATCTAACAAAAAAGGGCTAAGTAACTGCATATATTTTCGTAGTTTTAAGCGTCGAAAGTGCGATGAAACCATAGCACATCAGTAGTTCACAACACTGAAGGAGGAGGTTTCTAGATATACTTAATTTTGTGAATAGCCCTGTAGCTACTGTGAATTCAGGGAAGGAGATACATAGAATGTCAAGTTCGGAAGGTGATGACTGGTAAGTAGAAACAACAACAACAACAACATACCCAGAGAGTGTACAAAGTCCGTATACGTCTATACCTCAGAGGTGAAGTAGAGATGTTGTTTCCGATAGACCCCGACTCAAGACAAAAACCGTTGTAATAGAAGTACCAGAGACAATAAGTAGTAACAAAACAAGCTGCTACAAAATAATATTACAATCAATCGATTACCTGGAAAAACAGACATTAAACAAAACTCCAAAAATAAGAAACTACAAGTGTAGCACTACGACCGCTAGTACTACAAGAAAAAGCACTCTTACTTATTATCATGGATGCACTCCCACCTACTATCCTTCTGCCCTGATTCGCGTCTCCACACCTTCCTATCTAGGGCCATGTCCTCGGTGAGTGGTAACTGTGCCATGCCCTGTCTAATCACCTCATCCAATATTTCTTCGGTCTACCTCTACTTCTCCTGTATCCATGTATAGCCAACCTCTGATACCTTCGTACTGGGGTATTCGTGCTTCCCATCGTCGCATACCCGAACTATCTCAACCTCACTCCCCGCATCTTGTCTTCCACTGAAGTCATTTTGTCCTTGTCTCGGATATCTCATTTCTAATCCTATCTCTCCTAGTAAATCCACACATCCATTGCAACATCCTAATTTCCATCACCTTTATCTTTTGGATGTGAGAGTTTTTGACTGGGTGTTCAGATTATAAAATAACCCTCCTCCTTCACCGGGGTTTGAGCCTGTGATCAAGATCACATAGGATACAGTACAACTCCAGGACTTGTTATAGAATCAAGATGCTAGCTTAACTTTTTTTTTAAGTGTCATTTTGCAATGTAAATAATTCTCCACTTTTTGGATTTTGTCAGCTCCTTGAGTTTTTAGATAGAAGTTAAAGGAATGTACAGGAGCATACATTTTTGTGCTCAGTTTCATCCCCTGGATACTTTTTTAATGAAACCTAAAATTACCTGATTAAACAAAATAAGAAGAAAGAAGCGATGGAGCTACATCCCATGCTCCATGTCTACTTTCCTCCTTCTGAAGACCTAGCCGGATGTTCATCTTGGCTGCTGAAAGTGACCATGCATGCCAAACAAATCTAGCAGTATCTGCCACATTGGCTTGCTACTGGCTGTGCAAAAGCAGGCTGTCCATGTTTCGTGTGATCGCCTGCATATATTAGACCGACTCACATATATTATTATTCCTAGTAGTGCAATTATTTATTGCTAATTCATATCTCACAATATTGTCTGAAATAACAACTGTCTGTGTGCATGGCCTATGCTTCACTGAGAATGATTCATGATCTTCAAGGCACTTGACTTCCATCAATACATGTATCAGTCCTTCTATTGACAAACCTCTAGGACGTTTGCTGCACTCAGATACTTGGTGGTTTAATTTCTTAGAACTTTATAGGGCGAACTAGTAACAATGGTGAAAGGGATTTTTTAGGGTAGCTCACATGGTGTGAGTCCCTCATCCGGCTCTCATCCTTCAGCATGTGTGAGAGATTGAATAATGTGATCTTTGTTGTATAATAGAACAAATACTAATACCTTAATTGAATCTGTCAAGATCAAATCTATTTATCGAAGTGCCTCTCAAATTGCAAAAGACATCTCTTTTCAACTGAGGAACATAACAAGATCATTTCGTTCCATTTTTAGTAAAATAGTGAAGGATTTTCCATTAGTAATGAAAATAAGGGGTGGACGGGATCTGTATATGTTTTTCAAGTCGATTAGAAGGTGCAGAAATAGCTAGAACTGAATGCAGAAATTAGGCAAAAACATCTCGTAATGTATTTAAGCAGAAAATGGATCATGCTTCTGCAGAAGTATCTATTCATTACGGAATCTCAGGTGTGGAAGTGTGGATTTCATATGGTGAAAATTTAGGGGGCATGCTATATCCAAAACGTACGAAATATAGTAAATATCGTAAAGACAGATGTAGTAGGGATTGCAAACCGACCGATCCTATCCATGCAAATTTCTCATCAACAACAACAACATACCCAGTGATTTCCCACCTAGTGGGGTCTGGAAGGGTAAAATGTACACAGTTCATACCACTACCTCCGAAGAAGTAGAGTGGTTGTTTCCGATAGACCCCCGGCTCAAGACACAGAGACAGTAAATAAGATCGTAATAAAACATGAGGCAAGATGAAATAACAGAAATAAGGCACACACAAAGTAGTACGATACACTAACAAACCGCAAGCACCCACCTCCCCAACCCACCTAACTAGAGAGTCCATCCTATGTGCAAAGTCCTAGAACTACTAGCACGGCTACCCCAAAGCACACCTAAACTACTGGCTACGACTCACCCATACGCACTAACCTTCTAACCTAATTCGTGTTCTCCATACTTTCCAATCTAGGGTCATGTCCTCAGTAAGTTGTAACTGCTCCATGTCATGTCTAATCACCTCGCTTTAGTAGTTCTTCGGACTACCTCTACCCCGACTGAAACCATCCAAAGCTAACCTCTCGCACCTCTAAACTGGGGCATCTGTGCCCTTCCTCATCACATGCCCAAACTATCTCAACCTCGCTTTGTCCTTCACCGAGGCTACTCCTACCTTTGCCCGAATAATCTCATTTCTAACCCTATCTCCCCTAGTAAGTTCACACATCCAACGCAACATTCTCATTTCCGTCACCTTCAACTTTCGGATGTGAGAGTTCTTGACTGGCCAATACTCCGCTCCATACAATATGGCTGGACGGACCGCCACTCTATAGAATTTGCATTTGGGCTTGGGAGGCACCTTCTTTCACACAAAACTCCCGAGGCAAGCCTCCATTTCATCCACCTCGCTCCAATACGGTGCGTGACATCCTCATTAATCTCTCCATTTCCTTTGAATCATCGACCCAAGATATTTAAAACTATCCCTTCTCCAAACTATCCCAACAACAACAATAAAAAAGTAAAATACAAATAAGAGTTATGGCAGTCAATATCATATTGCAAGAAATCCAAGAATTTCTGGGGGCACTAGCTGGAGCAAAAATGGTTGAAAAGTCTACTGGTTGAAATAGAGAAACAACCCGAAACCCCAGGAGCTAATCCAAAATCACCTACTCGATTTACAAGCATAGCTTTTATAGCTGCTTTATCTACCACCCCCCCCCTACCCCCTTTGTAGTAATATTTTTCTTCATAGAGAAACAGCAACAATCAGTAATTCCATAAGCTTGGGGTATTATGTTGGACATAAATCACCTTTCTCCATATTTTCGGATAGGTCTCGGATGAAATTTTATATATTGTAGTTATTTATCTTTTTGGATTTACATCGGATTCCTGGATCTTAGTACTATTTGCACAGTACTGTTATTTGCTTGTGAGGAATCATGTTACACAATCATTTGTGACACAAGCTGCCATACAGGCGTTTTGATCACACCATCAAATTGGCAGCCTGCTTAAATTTATGTGTTACCGCATCAATTCTTTTAATAATTTCTACTATTGATTGTGAAAACATCTGATGAAGATTTTTGTTTGGCATAAAAATTGCTGTTCAGGTCATATTCCGTGCGTCAGGCAGCAGCTACTGCTTATGGTGCTTTGTGTTCTGTATTATGTTTAATCTCGATAGGTCCAAATGGAAGGCAGAACCATGTCATTCTTGGCAGTCTGGTTGATCGGTTCATTGGTTGGGCATTGCCATTGCTTAGCACTGTTGTAGATGGGACAACTGATCTTGCATTGGAGGGCTTGCGAGAATTTCTTAATGTTGGGGATGTTGCGGCAGTTGAGAGGTTTGCATTGCCAATTCTTAAGGCTTGCCAAGAGCTTCTTGAGGATGAAAGAACCTCCTTGAGCTTACTGCGCAGACTTCTCGCTGTTTTAACACTTATCTCCTTGAAGTTTTTTAGATGCTTTCAGCCCCATTTTGTTGATGTTGTTGATCTCCTCCTTGGGTGGGCGATGATACCGGACCTTGCAGAATCTGATAGACGCGTTATTATGGATAGTTTCCTGCAGTTTCAGAAATATTGGGTGAACAATATGCAGTTCCCATTGGGATTGCTCTCAAAGTTTCTAGGTGATATGGATGTGCTGCTTCAGGATGCAAGTCCTGGTAGCTCCCAGCAGTTCCAAAGATTACTTGCATTATTGTCTTGTTTTTCTACAGTGTTACAGTCCACAGCTTCAGGTTTGCTAGAGATGAATATGCTTGAGCAGATAAGTGAACCTCTTTGTAAAATGGTTCCCATTCTGTTAGGATGCATGTCTATGATAGGAAAAAAGTTTGGGTGGTCAAAATGGATTGACGATTCTTGGAGATGCTTGACTTTGCTTGCTGAAATTTTGAGTGAACGGTTTGCAACATTTTACCCTGTTGCAGTTGATATCTTGTTTCAGAGCTTGGTTATGGAATTCAAAGACCAGTCTCTGAATATGAAGAAGCTTGATTCCTTTCAGGTTCATGGAGTTCTTAAAACCAATTTGCAATTGCTGTCTCTGCAAAAGCTTGGCCTTTCTCCATCATCTGTTCACAAGATTTTACAATTTGATGCGCCTATATCTCAGATGCGTTTGCATCCCAACCACTTAGTGCCTGGAAGTTCAGCAGCTACTTATATATTTTTGCTTCAACATGGGAACTTTGAGGTTGTTGAAAAAGCAGTGATTGTGCTGCTTGAAGAGCTGAATTTGTTGAGGTGCATGCTTGGACAAAAATCAGACCTGCAGAATCCGGCATATGATGTCAAAGTTCCTAAATCTTACTCAAAATCTGAGCTATTTGCATTGATTAAGTTTGATTTGGAGGTCTTACTTAGTTGTGTTTCTTTGGGCAGTGGAGCTTGCATGATTGGCCAAACAGAAATCGATACTCTGTATGTTAATATGTCCGGAAAGTTAATATCAAGCATTATTGGCAATTTCAACCCTTTCGAGTCACCTGTCCGAGGGCATGTAGAATTGCAAGTCATAGTTCTCAAGACGTTAGAAAGACTAGCTGCACTTGAATTTTTAAGCAAATGCTCTCTAAGGAAACAAGTTACTGCCACAGCTTCACAGGAAACAACACCTGAGAAGCTCGAAAAGGTAGAGAATGGGAGGACTGAACTTCCTGGGCTAGTCTTACAGCATCTGAAAATGTATGCTATCCTTCTTATAAGAGCTCTTCATGTCACTTCTCCTCTAGCAGTTAAAATAGAAGCACTACAATGGATACATGAATTCTGTGGAAAAGTTGTTCACATATATGAGAATGAGAAGGCGTTATATTTTCCATATGAAGCATTTGGATATGCAGACATTGTCCAGGATTTGCTGTTCTCGGTTCTGGATGTTGCGTCAGATAGAGAACCAAAATTGAGATCTCTTGTGGCATTAGTCCTTCAGAAGCTTCTACAAGCAAAGCTTATTCATCCTACACACTTTATTATTACTACTCAGGCGGTTCTTGAAAAGCTTGGTGATCCAGATGACGATATACGGAATGCATTTGTCAGGTTGCTTTCAAGTGTGCTACCTATTACAGTGTATGCATGTGGTCTCCGTGACAATGGAGTGGCTACTGCATGCTGGCCAGGTGTTCTTAGATTTAACAATAGGTCGAACTTGCATTGGAAGCAACTTTTTGCACTTAAGCAACTGCCTCAGCAACTTCATTCACAGCAACTTGTTACCATACTTAGTTACATTGCACAGAGATGGAAAGTGCCTCTTTCTTCATGGATCCAGAGGCTCATTTGTAGCTGTGGGCGCACCAAAAATGTCACTTTAATTCAACCTGAGGAAACGTATAATTCTAGCTCAAATGGGCTGTTGTGGGATATCAAAGTTGATGGAGATATTCTTGAGAGAATTTGCTCCGTTAACACCCTTGCTGGTGCATGGTGGGCAATACATGAAGCTGCCAGATATTGTATTACCACTCGTCTTCGAACGAACCTTGGTGGTCCAACTCAGACTTTTGCTGCATTGGAGCGCATGCTTCTTGATGTTGCTCATGTACTGCATCTTGATGCTGATCAAAGTGATGGAAATTTAAATATTATTGGATCTTCTTATGCTCATTTGTTACCTATGAGATTATTGCTTGATTTTGTTGAGGCTCTTAAGAAAAATGTATACAATGCATATGAAGGGTCAACTGTTTTACCCAGTGCTTCTCGGCAAAGTTCCTTGTTCTTTCGGGCAAATAAGAAGGTTTGTGAGGAGTGGTTTTCTCGGATAAGTGAGCCCATGATGAATGCAGGATTGGCGCTCCAATGTCATGATGCTACGATATATTATTGCGCATTGCGCTTGCAGGAGCTGAGGAACCTTGTGGTTTCAGCTATAAAGGATAAGTCTAGAGTGCAATTGACTGAAAATATCCACAATGTCAGAGCCAGGTACGCTGCAGATATCTTGAGGGTTTTACGGCACATATGTTTGGCTTTTTGTAAAACACATGAGCCAGAGGCATTAATTGGTATTCGAAATTGGGCAACAGTAGCGTTCTCTCCCTTGTTTACTGATGAAAACCAGAGTTCAGATGATAGTGGAATAATTGGACATTTTTCATGGATTACTGGGCTTGTATATCAAGCTGAAGGTCAGCATGAAAAAGCTGCCGCTCACTTTATTCATCTCTTACAGACTGAGGACTCACTCTCCTTTATGGGTTCTGATGGTGTACAGTTTTTGATTGCACGTATTATTGAGAGTTACTCGGCAGTTTCTGATTGGAAGTCCTTGGAATCCTGGCTGTCGGAACTGCAAACACTCCGTGCTAAGCATGCTGGAAAAAGTTATTCCGGTGCTCTAACAACTGCTGGCAATGAAGTAAATTCCATTCAAGCGTTGGCACGCTTTGATGAGGGTGAATTTCAGGCAGCATGGGCTTGTCTTGATTTGACCCCTAAAAGTAGCAGCGAACTCACTCTGGATCCCAAGTTAGCCTTGCAAAGGAGTGAACAAATGCTGTTGCAAGCTATGCTTCACCAAGTTGAGGGAAGAGTGGAGAAGGTGCCAGAGGAATTGCAGAAGGCCAAGGGAATGCTGATGGAACCATTGTCTGTCTTGCCTTTGGATGGAATTCTAGAGGCAGCATCACATGTCAACCAGTTATATTGCATCTCTGCTTTTGAAGAATGTTACAAACTCAATGTAAGCCAAGACAAGCATTTTCCATCACTATTAAGTTCTCATATGCAAGCGATGAAGTCCCCCATTATCAAAGATCGTCAAGATTGCAATATATGGTTAAAGGTTCTACGAATATATCAAACAGCTTACCCCATGTCACCTGTGACTCTCAAACTTTGCAAGAATTTGATGAGCCTAGCTCGTAAACAAAAGAACTTCCATTTGGCAAATCATCTTGACAGTTATCTCAAAGATCATCTTTCTAATTTCCCTGATGGAAGTACCCGTGATCATATAATGCTTGGTTTGGAGTATGAGCGAGTACTGTTGATGCATGCTCAAGACAAATTTGACGATGCTTTATTCAGTCTTTGGTCATTTATCCGTCCTTCCATGATTTCATCTTCATTTGTAGCGTCTGACACCATTTATAAAGTTCTCAAGGCAAAGGCATGCCTGAAACTATCTAATTGGTTGCAAGAAGATCATTCAAATTCAGGGATGAAGGATGTAGTCCTCAAAATAAGATGTGATTTCAACACCTCACCCGGCAAAGAGGAATCTAGCTCTATTCTTGATAATTTGTATTCTAAGGAGAGTGTGAACGCTATTATTGAGGAACTTGTGGGCAGTGTAACAAAGTTGTCATGCCAACTCTGTCCCACTTTAGGGAAATCTTGGATTTCATATGCTTCTTGGTGTTATAACCAAGCTAAATCATCATTGTGTACCCCTTGTGAAGATGCCCTTTTTTCTTGCTCATTTTCTGCTGTTCTTGATTCTGAAATCCAACCAGCAAGATATAAGTTAACTGAGGAAGAAGTTTTGAAAGTTAAAGGTATTATCTCAAAGCTTCTTGATAGCAGATATTGTTGCAAAGTGTCGAATGAAGATGGAGGTTCTGATGTTTTATGTGCTGAATCTCCTGAAAGCATGCAAAGTGATGGCACTGCTAGCTCTCTGTTTCAGGAGGTAGTAGATACTGTCGAAGCTGAAGCAGGAGCCCCTGGAGCAGAAGATAATAATGGCGAATTCCTCCCCAATACATTGACTTCTAAGTTGCAGCATTGCTTATTTAAAGCAAATGTTGTTCTAGAAGAAGCAAATGTCATATCCTTAATTAGTGATTTGGTTAATATCTGGTGGTCTTTGCGGCGTAGAAGGGTCTCTCTCTTTGGCCATGCTGCTCAAGCTTTTGTGAATTTTCTTTCATATGCATCTTCCAGATCTTTAGATGGCCACTTAAACGGCTGTAGTGAAAAGTCAAAATATAAGTCTGTGAACTATACACTTAGATCCACTCTTTATGTGTTGCATATTCTTCTCAACTATGGGATCGAGCTGAAAGACACACTTGAACCTGCACTTTCGGCAGTTCCTTTGCTACCATGGCAGGCATGTCCTTCTGCTTATGGTTTGGTTTGATTGCTTTGTCATATTTTAATGATCGCTTCCTTCTGTAGGAGATAACACCTCAGCTGTTTGCTCGTCTAAGTTCCCACCCGGAACAAGCAGTTAGAAAACAATTGGAGACCTTACTAGTAAAGCTGGCTAAGCTATCTCCTAGGTCTGTTGTCTATCCAACTCTAGTTGATGCAAACTCTTACGAAAGAGAACCTTCTGAGGAACTTCAGAAAATACTGGCTTGTTTGGTAAACTCTTTCTTTACCATTGAATCTGCTTAATTGTCTTTATGATATATATAGAATTTTTTCATGCCATTATATTTTCAATTCAAGTATGTCAGACGGCATCATGTAGCTTTTTAATTTGAGTATAGTTCCCTTTAGTCTATCATGGTTCTGCTTTTTGTCTACTTTCTTGTGGTGAAACTTCTGTAGCTAAGTGGAAAATTTTCAAAGGGATTTTCCAGCATTATGTCGATTTAGTCTTTGTAATCATTTGAATTCCAAATGGTATTATTTGAACTCATTTTACCTTTTGGGCATTCCTGACAGTTTCTGCTCCTTCTGGTAGAGAATTTATTAACCCTTTAAAGTATCTCATTGAACCATGATATCTTTCTGGAATTACTCTTTCCAACTTTCAAAAAGAATTCTTTGGGTAGGTTATGAGCGCACGTCCTTTTTACTTGTAAGCTATTAGGATAATTTGATGCCTGTTAGAGTGCAATTATTTCGGTATATTATGTCCTTTTTCTCAAAGTTCGTGGATCAGTTTTATGCCTGAAATTAAAGCTAGGTGACCTGTACAACTTTCTGCAAAATGACATTCCCCCCTCACACACAAAATAAATAAATACTGTGCTAGCTGCAGAGTGCCTTTTTTTTGCGCCTTCTCTTTTTCTGTTGGTCTCCTATTTTTATCTCTGATTTGCTAGCTTAGACATATTTTTTGAAATAGTTTATCCCACAATCGTATAAAGGCCTAAAATGATACTTCTTCTTCTTCTTCTTCTTCTTCTTTTTCTTCTTCTTCTTTTCACCTATGATGCATTAGTTTGTTAGCTTTATGCAGATAAAATTATTCCGGATTTGGTTATATTGACTCAAATCTGTTTTGAGAACAAAAAAATAATTAGATCTTTCTATCAATTGCAGAATGAGCTGTATCCTAAGTTAGTTCAGGATGTCCAGTTGATGATAACAGAGCTTGAAAATGTAACAGTCCTCTGGGAGGAATTATGGCTCAGCACACTTCAAGATCTTCATGCAGGTAGCTGTTACTCTTTCATTTAGTCCTGAGCCGTTTTTGGTTCTGGGGTTCCCAATTAAGTGTGGTTTGCCTTTTACTGATTATCAAAATCTAAGTTGCGCCGACTCTTCACTTTCAATTTTGTACCCATGTCGGATTTTCCAAAAACTACACTACTTTTGGAGAATCCGACACTCACTCGTTGACATTTTCGAAGAGTCCATGCAACATAAAGTTGAAGGGATGGGTGCTCATATTGTTTTAAGTCCTTAAAGGTACCAAAGAAGTCAAATCTCACCTCATACGAAAAGCATAAGAAAACTTTGAGGGTGAACATTTGGTTTTACAAAATTAAGATGTTAATAAAACTATCCAAAAGACGGAGAATGATAATTCAAGAATCATACTTTAAGTTACATATACTGTGTACAAGTTGAAAAATAGTGATGTTTAACTTCCGCAATGGACCTTTTGTTTTAGTTCATGATAAATCAAAAAGTAGCATTGTCCCCACTTCTTCATTATAACAATAGCCAATCAATACTTATATTTACTGCAGTACTTGTTCCAAGTCAATAAGCATTCAATTTGGAAGGGAATTAGTAAAATTAATGCAATTGTCTTACCTCTTCTTGTTTTGTACATTGACATATAATTTACAGATGTAATGAGGCGCATAAATTTGCTGAAAGAGGAGGCTGCACGAATTGCAGAAAACCCAACTCTTAGCCATGGAGAGAAGAACAAGATAAATGCTGCTAAGTACTCAGCCATGATGGCTCCCATTGTTGTTGTCCTAGAGCGTCGTTTTGCTTCTACTTCTCGTAAACCTGAAACTCCCCATGAATTTTGGTTCCATGAGGTGTACAAGGAACAAATAAAATCTGCTATCACAACTTTCAAGAACCCCCCTGCATCTGCTGCGGCTCTTGGGGATGTTTGGCGACCATTTGATAATGTTGCTGCATCCTTGGCATCTTATCAAAGGAAATCCTCAGTATCACTAGGGGAAGTCGCACCACAGCTGGCCCTTCTGTCATCATCTGATGCTCCAATGCCGGGTCTTGAGAAGCAAATTACGGTTTCTGAAGCAGAAGGGGGACTTAATACTTCTTCCAGTGGAATTGTCACAATTGCTTCTTTCTGTGAACAGGTGTCAATTTTATCTACCAAAACAAAGCCTAAAAAGATTGTTATAGTAGGCTCTGATGGGGAGAAGTACACATATCTGTTGAAAGGGCGTGAAGATCTGCGGCTTGATGCCAGAATAATGCAGCTGCTACAAGCAGTTAACAATTGTCTGCATTCATCATCTGCAGTACAGAGTCAGTCTGTCTGTGTTCGCTTCTACTCCGTCACACCTATTAGTGGCCGAGCTGGTCTCATTCAGTGGGTGGATAATGTAGTTAGTATTTACAGTGTCTTTAAGGCATGGCAGAGTCGGGTTCAGCTGGCACAACTTTCTGCGCTAGGTACTAATGCAAAGCAGACAGTTACTGCACCTGTTCCTCGGCCAATGGACATGTTTTATGGTAAGATCATACCTGCACTTAAGGAGAAAGGAATAAGAAGAGTGATATCAAGAAGAGATTGGCCTCATGAAGTTAAACGAAAGGTACTTTTGGATCTCATGAACGAAGCTCCTAAGCAACTTCTTTACCAGGAACTTTGGTGTGCCAGTGAAGGTTTCAAGGCTTTCAGCTCGAAACTAAAGAGGTAATGTTTTTCTCCCAATCTACCTGCAGTAGTCTGCTGTAAATGCAATGCATTCGATATGGGTTTCTCAGTTTTCTATTGAAGATTTTCTGCAAAGAAAATTTGCCAGCAGTTGTCATCCTAGTTTTCAACTCAGGAAAGGGGTTTAGGATCCTCTTCTTTTCTTGTGAGAGTCGTGTTTCATGTCAATGCAGTTCCCATTTTTTAGTGAGGCTGTTAACGGATTCTTGGATTGGTGGCTTTTCTATAATAATTGAATTTATCTACTTGCAGATATTCAGGTAGTGTAGCAGCCATGAGCATCATTGGCCACGTTTTAGGCCTTGGAGATCGCCATTTGGATAATATTCTTATGGATTTTTGCTCTGGGGATATTTTGCATATCGATTACAATGTCTGCTTTGACAAAGGGCAAAGATTAAAGATCCCAGAAATAGTGCCTTTCCGCCTGACCCAGACAATTGAAGCAGCTCTAGGGTTAACTGGTGTAGAGGGTACATTCAGAGCTAATTGTGAAGCTGTTTTTGGTGTTCTGAAGAAGAACAAGGACATAATCTTGATGTTACTTGAGGTCTTTGTGTGGGATCCCTTAGTGGAATGGACACGTGGAGACTTCCATGATGATGCAGCAATTTTTGGGGAGGAGAGGAAGGGGATGGATCTCGCTGTCAGTTTGAGTTTATTTGCCTCCCGCATGCAAGAAATTCGTATTCCCCTGCAGGTACTTTCTATCAGCTAATTGCATTTGTTATCGTTGTGATAGTCTTGCAAGTGCTTTCAGCCAGACTTATAGGTATCTATGCTTTGATGTCAGTTGGTCTTTCCTTCCTTGGAATAAATGCTATAAAGCAATGCTCCTTTAATTCCAGAGTATCCTGGATAGCCCTTGCTGTCACCACCACGTCATTTTCTATCCTGTAACACCACGTCATTTTTTATCCTGTACCACCACATTTGGAAAAGAACATAGAGAATCTATTGGGTCCCGATTCTTCATCTTAGGCACAACTCTGGACTGCTTCCCGTAGTTCTCCACTATTTCCCGTTTAACGTCTTTCTCCCAGTACATTGATTCCCTCACTTCTCCCTACAAAGTGTCTCCCATTTGTTGCCGCTACTCGATGAAAAAATCTTTCTGTTCACAGCGCCTTCTTTCCCATTGCTCTCTGGGTTGTTTTCAGCAATTTTCTTGAGTTCTTTTCCTCTTTCGAGATTCAGTAAGGTTTTGTGTTTGGTATATCACTAAGTGCAGAAAATTTTGTACAATGTAATAGAGGCTGTTCTTCTGTTTCTTTTTAATGGATGAATAATGACAAAATTCCAGATCTGAGATTATGCATAATCCAAATGAAAGCCACAATGATAAATTAAAGAGTAAATATTCAGGAATTCATTCATCATGAGAAAAAGAAAACAAAAAGCGGAAGTTTATATTTTTATTTTCATGTGACATAAATTATCAATGTTTTGGTGGTTTTATTATATTATTTTAATTGGTGAGATAAGAAAAATTTAACGCTATCAGAAAAGAGTTCCATATTTTAAGTTTTTGAATCAAGGAACTGCAGGTACTTTAATTTGAGTGTTAGAGTTAGATTAAATGATTTTGTCTCTCTTCCTCACATAATCTATATTTTCTCAAAATTCGTGTTGTATGATAAAAGTAAATGAACAATGGTCAACTAACAAAGTATAGATGTGAGTGATGTGTTTTTTTTTTAATTAGATAAGGATAGTGAAAGTAATTCATACTGGGAAGACAACACTACATAATCCAGGTAAAAAGATCAAAACCAATAAAAAATGCAGATTGAATATTCGATGAGCTAAATGTATTATCAAAGGAAAAAAAAAAGCTTCACACCTTTGTACTCTTTTGCTTGCTATAGAGATTTTGGATGATTTTGTGGTTCTTTTATATTACTTCAATTTTGTTAGATAAGAATATTGGAGTTCAATCATATCAATGGTTTAAATTTATTATTATTTTTTGCACGCTTGTTAATTAGTAGAGTCCTAGGGCCTAGCCTCCTTGCTTGTACTTTTCTATTGAAGATTTTTTACTTCTACTAATAAAAAGTCGTTAAGACACCCTGTCTAGTGGTATAAACTCGTCAAAAAGAATCACATGAGAATTCCACATTTTGCACTGTATCTTGGTTATTTTAGTGGTAAACTTAAACTAAGTTTTATATCTTAGTAAGACGGGCAGAACACCCAGAATGTAGATCATTTGATATAAATTGATGGATTTTAACTGGGGGATCATTTTTAGCCCTCTCTTTATATTGTTAAGGCAAATTGTAAATACATGCAAGATCTTGCATGTTGAGTTTTACATGAATTAAGTATTTTCAATTCATGATTTTTCTTCTGTTTTCTTTATCTAGGAGCATCATGATCTTCTACTGTCTACCTTACCAGCTGTTGAATCTGGTCTTGAGGTATGTAGTCAACTTCCTTCTGCAGGTGATGAGTTTTAGTTCCTAGTTAAAATGAACGTAGTTAATGATTTTATACTGATTGCAGAGATTTATAAACGTCATGAATCAGTACGAAGTTGTCTCTGGCCTTTATCGTCGTGCTGACCAAGAGAGATCTAACCTTGTTCTACGTGAGACATCTGCAAAGTCACTTGTTGCTGACGCTACTTCTACTTCAGAGAACATCCGGGCTTCTCTTGAGATGCAGGCTCGAGAACTGGCACAAGCTCAAGCTGTGGTAATGGAGAAAGCTCAAGAAGCAACAACTTGGATTGAACAGCATGGAAGGACCCTTGATGCTCTAAGAAGCAGTTCGATCCCAGATATTAGAGCCTCCATAAAGCTGACTGGTAAAGAAGAATCTCTATCTCTTGTATCTGCTGTTCTAGTAGCTGGGGTTCCTTTGACAGTCGTCCCTGAACCCACCCAAGCTCAGTGCAATGATATAGATAGAGAAGTTTCTCACTTAGTAGCTGAGCTGGATCATGGACTTTCTTCAGCAATATCAACAATCCAAACATATTCTTTGGCTTTGCAACGGATCTTGCCAATCAACTACCACACCTCCAGTCCAGTCCATGGTTGGGCTCAAGTTCTTCAGCTTGCAATAAATACGCTATCGTCTGACATTCTATCTCTCAGCCGAAGACAGGCTGCTGAACTTATTGGAAAGGCACATTCTGATGGATTTGATTCTGTTAAAAATAGATATGATGATCTTTGCTTAAAAGTGGGTCAGTATGCAGCAGAAATAGAGAGAATGGAAGAAGAGTGTGCAGAGCTCGTTAACGCAATTGGGCCTGAGACTGAATTAAGAGCTAAAAATAGTCTATTGTCTGCTTTCAAGAACTACATGGAGTCTGCTGGCATTGAGAGAAAAGAGGATGCTGGTCAGTTAGGATCTTCAGTTCATGGAGGCTCACAAGATGGTGGTTTGCAACAGACCAAGGAAAAAGTTCTCTCAGTTTTGAAAGCAGCTTTTAGTTCTCTATATAATGATGTCAGGCATAAAATACTTAATAATTTGAGTCATTTCACTAGGAGAGGACACACGGACATGATATTATGCTCTGATCTTGGAATTTTTTTCTCTGAGTTTGAGGAGCAAGTAGAGAAATGCATACTAGTAGCAAAGTTTCTGGATGAGCTTCAGCAGTATGTCAGCATGGATTATAGGAGTATCGACACAGTTGACACTTCTGAATATTTATTTGATAGTAATTGGACTTCAACTTTTAGAACCAGTTTGTTTTCCTGTAAAAACTTGGTTGGCCAAATGGTTGAAGTTGTCCTACCAGATGTCATCAAATCGGTGATTTTGTTCAATACAGAAGTCATGGATGTGTTTGCATCACTCTCGCAAATCAGGAGATCCATTGATACAGCATTAGAGCAGCTTATTGAGGTTGAATTGGAGAGAGCTTCTTTAGCTGAGCTTGAGCAGAATTACTTTGTTAAGGTTGGTTTCATCACTGAGCAGCAGTTGGCTCTTGAAGAAGCTGCTGTGAAGGGTAGAGACCACTTATCTTGGGAAGAGGCTGAGGAATTAGCCTCTCAAGAAGAAGCATGTAGAGCCCAACTTGACAAGCTCCACCAAAGTTGGAACCAGAAGGACGTCCGAACTTCATCTCTTATACAGAAAGAAGCTGCCATTAGAAGTTCTCTTGTTTCTTTGGAACAGAATCTGCAATCTATGATCTCTCATGAACATGAGAAGGAACTACATCTTTTCAGAAGCAGAGCTCTTATGGCTGCACTAATGCAGCCCTTCGCTGAGTTAGAAGCCGTTGATCGAGAATTGTCGTTGCTCGAGGCACCTGTTGAATCTGGTTCAAGTAGGATTTCTCACCTAAAAGTTTTATTTAATTCAGGATGCCCGCTATCGGAATATATTTGGAAATTTCCTGGCATATGGAGCAATCATGCTTTCTTTGTGTGGAAGGTTTATATAGTGGACTCTTTCCTTGATTCCTGCACACAAAATATAGCCTTACAAGCTGATCAAAATTTGGGATTTGATCAACTTGTAAATGTAGTGAAGAAAAAACTTGAATCTCAGCTTCAAGAAAATGTTGAGCAGTACTTGAAAGAGAAAGTTGCGCCTGTTTTAATAACAAGGTTGGAAAAAGAAACTGAATATTTGAAGCAAGTGACAGAGTCAACAAAAGATCGTACTTGTGATCAAGAAACTAACAACTTTGCAGCTGTAAGAAATGTGCAGATCATGCTTGAGGAATACTGCAATGCACATGAAACTGTCAGAGCAGCAAAATCAGCTGCTTCCCTCATGAAGAGGCAGGTTAGTGAGTTGAAGGAGGCTCTTCTTAAGACCAGCCTTGAAATTGTCCAGATTGAATGGATGCATGATATAAATGCTAATATTCTGCAAAAGAGAAGGCTGATATCTCATAAGTATCTTTCAAGTGATGCTAGACTCCTTCCAGTTCTTCTAATCAGCAGACCTCAATTGCTTGAAAATTTTCAATCATCGATTGCAAAAATATCTAGAGCTCTAGAGGGCCTGCAAACTTGTGAGAGAACTTCTGTCACAGCAGAAGGACAGCTTGAGAGAGCTATGAGCTGGGCTTGTGGAGGCGCAAGTTCAACTTCTGGTGGAAATACTTTGGCAAGAAATCCAGGAATACCTCAGGAATTCCATGATCATCTAATGAGGCGGCAACAGTTATTATGTGAAGTTCAGGAAAAAGCATCAGATGTGATGAAGCTTTGCATCTCCATAATGAAGTTTGAATTGTCGAGAGATGGCTTTTTCCAGACTTCAGAAGAATTTTATCCATCCAGGAGCATTGCAGATGGCAGGACCTGGCAGCAAGCTTACTTAAACGCTCTGACAAACTTGGACGTTAGTTATCATTCCTTTACTCGTAAGTCTCAAATCTTATATGTTCTTTATTCTCTAAATAAGAACGGTGCATTGCTTGTGGTATTGCATGCTTCTCATTGGCAAAAATCGTCTTTTTGTCCTTTATGCATCAGATACTGAACAAGAATGGAAACTTGCACAGAGCAACATGGAGGCTGCTTCAAGTGGCTTATTCTCTGCAACTAATGAACTCTGTGTTGCTTCTGTTAAAGCTAAGTCAGCATCAGGTAAGATGATTTTATGGTACTATTTTGAATGTAACTTGTTCAATTATATGGTTACCTAAAATCTTAACCTGATAAAATGTGATAAGATCAAGCTCTTTAACTTGTGCTGCTGGGGTTCTTTCATTAGTTGGACCAAGCACATGTAACTGTAGGGACAGTTGGTCACTGTGAAACTCAAACTTTGGAACTTTTCTCTGCGCAAAACAAGAGGTGGATTTTCGGCCTACCATAAGCTGAAGTAGTTTTTGCATGATTTTATATATTAATTTCAACAGTATTTGTATGTCCAATAAAACCACTCAATTTCATTTATATTTTAATCTATGACATGTAATGCGAACATTAGTAGTCCACAGTCGTGATTTTCAGTTATCAGCCTATAACTAGATACAAATCCCATCCTTCTTGTTGCCACATGGTTTAGGATATTGGATTTTACCTTTAGCAAGTATGAAATTTGTGAGTTGATCCCATCTTGAAGATGGAAACTCTAGGAAAAAATGACTTATTTATTAATGCTGAATGTAGAACATGTGGAAGCACGTGCTTCTATTTAGTATTTTCTTAATTTATCACTGACTGGAGCAAGATGTTTTTAGAGTTGCCTTCCTCTATTTTCTCAATGCTGTTGACCTTTCTTTTTCTCCTAGGGGATATGCAAAGCACTCTGCTTGCAATGAGGGATTGTTCCTATGAATTAAGTGTGGCTCTATCAGCATTTGGGGCCATTACAAGGGGGCGTACTGCTTTGACATCTGAATGTGGTTCGATGCTTGAAGAGGTAGACTGCTCACAACTAAATTAATGTTCTTATGAACGTTCATTTATGTCAGTGCTTTCAATCAAATTGTGTCTAAATTGGCTTTTTCAGCTGCATGAGTATTTACTTCATCTACTAAGCCTATTCTCCTAAGCTACATGCATCTTTTTTGAAATGGTGCATGCATACTTAATTCCATCTGCGTAGCTTATTTTTCCTAATAGAGCAGCAAGAGGCAGATTTGAATCAACCTAAGAAAACTAATAGGTAGAAATACCGTAGACCAAGGGTTGCATCTTTATGGAAAGTTTCTGTAAGTAATTCGAGAAACTTTGAAGATTAAATCTGTAATCACAGAATAACTTATACAAGTAAGGCCAAACTAAGCAAGTTGTCTCACCTTTAACACAATGAACATGGATTTTGCAGGATTTCTCCTTCTAAATGTATGTTTGGCCATACAATAATATTCCTGGATTCCTTTAGCTTGCCATAGTATTGTTGTTTTGTTATAGCAGCGTCCTGGATGTCATTCTTGATGTGAATCATGGTCAATCTTTCTCTAGGTTTACTTTTGAGTGTTGTTGACCACATGTAAAAAGGGCAGCCCAGTGCACTAAAGCTACCGCTATGCGCGGTGTCCGGGGAAGGGCCCCACCACAAGGGTGTATCGTACGCAGCCTTACCTTGCATTTTTGCTAGAGGCTGTTTCCAATATATCTTGAACAGGCATACATTAAGAAGAGGCATTTTATTTGCTTTCAAAAAGAAAATTAATAGGCATTTTGTATTAAAAGTTTCACGCATGTGCTGTACTCATCATTTATCAATGAAGGATTAGTGAGTTTTGTGCCTGCAGTATCCAGAGGAAATCACATTACATTATTGGTGCTTTGTGTCAGCTATTTTAAATTTCCTTTGCTTTTTGGTTGATAATTTGTCTTTTCCTAAAGGTTCTGGCGGTAACAGAAGGTGTGCATGATGTTCACAGTATAGCCAAAGAAGCTACTGCTTTGCACTCGTCTGTTATGGAAGATCTATCAAAGGTTTTGTTTTCTTATTTTCCACTTCTCCATTTGTTTGTCTTCCTTTTATCTTTAGATGGGTAGAGGTGGAGAGGGGGGGAGCAGTGGGCAGTTGTAGCAGCAGGGGCAAATTGTTTATTTTTTAATTTTTGAAAGGGTAAAGTTTTTTTATTATTAAAAACCACGATGGTATACATAAGTACAACAAAATCTACCACCTACAAGAGCATCCAGTTACATTTTTTCCTAGCAAATCAAAAAATTCCATATACTGATCCATACTCTCTAATAGACACCTCTTACGCCAAATTTACAGATTGTGCGGACAAAAGTTTTTTGACTCTAGAAATGTGATTATTTTTACTCTCAAAACAAGCATATTGCTTTCTCTCCAAATAGTCCAGAAAATCACAGAGTGATGGTCCTTTGAAGTTGCTTCTGGATCTTTGCTGTCTTTTGCCCTAGCCAGCTATGCAGTAGGCTCCTAATATCTGAAAGCACAACCCATGTGACACCACAGGTTCAAGAAAAGCTCCAGCAGAGTGTAGCTTTACTGTTCCGTTTTGTAATTTGTCCTTATTCTGAGCAGTCTCACCCTAGTTCTGAATTCTGATACTGCATGTTGACAATCTTTAGGTGTCATTTTTTACTTGTGGTCTGTCACAGATAAAAAAAGTGAGGAAAAATAAAATTGCTAAGTGACAGTAATTAAAAGGGATGATGTTTCCTGTATTTGTTCCCTTTCCCTGTTCATATTAAATTTCCTTCTTAATTTACTGTCTTTTCCTACAGTTTTGGATCATATAATTTCCATCACATTGGAAGATGGCAATGTAGTTTACATTAATTTCCATAAAAGGATTACTTTCTTATTGGGGAATGGTGCGTCTAGGCAGGTGGTGATACTAGAGATGATTTCAGGGTCTCATTTGAGTGGAAATTTTTTCCTAGGAACCTTCTCATTTAAGAATACCACTTTTTTAATTTTCTTGATGGACAGGCAAATGGCATCCTACTTCCACTTGAATCTTTATTATGCAAGGATGTTGCTGCCATGACTGAAGCTATGACAAAGGAAAGAGAGGCAACGATGGAAATATCTCCTGTTCATGGACAAGCTATATTCCAGTCTTATCATGTTAAAGTAGAAAAAACTTATGAAATCTTTAAGCCCTTGGTTCATTCTCTCACAATCTCCGTCGAGGGACTTTATTCAATGTTGACCAGGCTAGCCCAATCTGCAAGTCTGCATGCAGGAAATCTGCATAAGGTTGTAAAGAGAATACACACGCATTTCATGGTGCTCTTTCCAAGATTCTAATCAACTGCTATTTGATTTAGGCTCTCGAGGGATTAGGAGAAAGCCAGGAAGCAAGGTCAGAGGATCTTAACTCCTACAGGCCAGATCTTGCTGATCAATATGATGGAAAGAATGAGATCTTCTCCCAATCAGACAGAGAAAGCAGCATGGATTTTCTTGAAGTGAACGGACTGTCTTTGCAAGATAAGGGATGGATATCTGCTCCTGATAGCATGACCAGTGGCAGTTCAGAGTCTGCAGCTACATCATCTCAAGTTAGTCTTGCAAATAGTTCCAATGGCCCAGACTTGACTGACCCAAGTACTCCATATTGTTCTGATGACACAGAGAGAAGAGAATACTTGCATAATTTTTCCTCAGTTGGAAGTGCACTTCCAGAATTGCCACAGCCGGAACCTGAAAAGACACAGGTTTGTTTCTTTATTTGTACAATGTGACAGTTTGAATTTTACCCAGTATTGATACTGTTATTGATTGGATCAGGAGACGTTTGAGATGAAACTTTTGCTTGGAAATGAAGAGCCCTTGTCAAGCAAAGATAAGGTCGAGGGGGCTGCTCATGGAACTTCACTTATCAATGTGGAGGCTGCCAACCGAACAACTAGAGGTTAGGATTTATCAACAGTTTCTTTCCAATTATTATTGAATGTTCATAATGCCGCTTTAACTTGACCTTTTAAGTTCATGTGGTTAGTCTTAATAGTTGAAAACTACTTCATGATGAAATAGGCTTCTACACATTTGAACGAGTAGTTATCAACCTTGAGAAGTGGGTTATGTACTTGTCTCATACTAATTCCAACAGCTGATTGCAATTTCTTGATTAGCCATTTATCTCTTTTAGAGGGCTCAAGAACCTTTTTAAGATGATTGGAAATTCCTCCTTTCCTTTTAAGCCAGCGGATTATTCATTTCACATACTTGCGTTTCTAGCCATTAATTCTCTCACTTTTAGGTTGTCAAAGTTGTTCGCAACCTGAATTGAAATTGTAGGGCATGACTTCCTGTGGGAGGTGTTTATAAATTGAGCAGTAACTTTTGAATTGTAGGTTCGAGGAAAATAAAATTTGATATTTCTGAAGTAATTTTGTTCAGCAGATTGTATCTTAAAGCAGTTTGCAGTAGGAAGTGATAGTGGCAAATTTCTTATAGGAATTTATAAAAGATTTTAGTACAGGCTACCACGAATGAAGGAAACTATCCCTTTCACTTAGTCTTTCGGGAGGTTAAAATAATATCAATGATGTCATTTTCCTTGTTTTTTATTTCTTGGAGACCTTGGTAGCAGTGACTTCTTGTTCTTACATGGTTCTAAGATGAAGCTTCTCCTGATTGCTGATTTACTTTTGTGTTTTTGCACTTCATTGCTAAATGTGTGGTTGTTGGCCAGGCTGTGTGTAATCATGCTTCTTTAGTTGGGAGGAGCAGCACCGTAGAGTGCCTTCTGATGTACTTCGGGTGTCTTTGGGGTTATGGCAGTTGAGAGTATTTATTGAACGTTGAGTTTGAGCACTCTTGTTCATCTTGATTTGGAAAGCCAAACACCCTAGGCGTAATCACTCTCCTACTACGGAGAGGTGGATGAGCTTTATTTTGCTAAGCTCCAGATACATGTTTCATAATGACACACAAATAGAGAAATGGTCCAAATTTTTAGAAATAATCAAAAAAGAAATATCTGATAGAGGACAAACTTAGCTAGAGGACTTCGTTCGAAACTAACAAAATTGTTTTTTAATCTTGAACAACCAAAGGAAATGTTGAAATACTTCCGCTGTTAGGTACTTAATGGTGTTATCTTAATTATAAAGTTTGTCCCCTTCTTAACCGTATCAAATTACTGGAGGACTAGCCGACAGTGTGATGTATCAGTCTTAGTAATTGGTTGTTCTTATTCTCTATTGTCAATGTAGTTTTTGATTATTAAATAACATTTTATGAATGGTTACACTTCATATAATAAATATATGGTTTTGTTCTCCTAGGTAAAAATACATATGCATTATCAATTTTAAGGAGAGTCGAGATGAAGTTAGATGGTCGAGATGTAGCTGATAACAGGTATATCCTTCCCATGAAAATTTTAGTGAAGTGTCTTGTATTAAATGTGAACGACCATGTTTGTTTATATTTCTCCTCAGGGAAATGAGTGTTGCAGAACAAGTGGATTATCTTCTCAAACAAGCAACTAGTGTAGATAATCTTTGCAACATGTATGAGGGTTGGACACCGTGGATTTGAGCTGGTGAACATTATTCTTTTTTTTTTCTCAACACAAGAGCTCTTTTCATGATTTTCTGTGATCATTGAAGAAGTTGAGATAGAGCTTAGTCTCCTGAACCACAAGATGCGTGTTGGAACTTTGACTTCCTCATTGTGAGGGACGTGGCAATTGGCAAGCAATTTTAGGTGAGAAATATTCTATAAATCTTGTTTAATGCCTTTTGTAGGCATAACTAAATAATCTTGTTTATACAACCTGGATCTTGTAACTAGTAGGATTGATGGTTTTCTGATGCAGTCTGTGCAAGCGAATTTGAGGATCCAACTTGAAGGCTGTGGGTAGAATGCTCTCATCTTCTTCAGCTGCCTATTCTTCCTTTATATGATGCCTTTTGAGAAACTGCTGCATGTTGCTTATTCAAATCTGCATATGCGACGCTGGAACGTCAAATCTACACTTTCGCAACAGTTTGATCATGGTTCAAACACTGTTGGAAGACAATATAATGTGCTTCCAACGGTAGCATGGTCCATCCATATCCACTAATTGGCAACAACTACCTTTTCAAACTATCATATGGTAAGATGAAAATCTGGATGCCGAGCTGTGGATGCTCTTATGGATTCCTTGCATAATTCTGTAGAATATATTAATGAGTAAATGTTGGAATATCTTGTGGAATGCGGAATGAACTTCCAAGATGTAGGTGTTAGCTTTATTTCAGATGTATTTATGCATGGATATGTATGCTACGCTCACTTACTTTATTACATTACTCTTCAATTATTCGTGTCAAGTTTTTGTGCTGAAGCTGCCTCTTGTTTATTTGTTTGATAGGTCTATTGGTCACTTCACTTGCAACAGCTGCTTATGGACTTTGATGAGGATTGGCTAATGCCATTCATATGTCATGAGAAATTTGACTTTTGGCTGAGGCAGTGAGGATCCAATATGGGTATACCTTATAGCTCCTGCTGTTGCTCTAGATGGGGTCTGGCTTTTTACCATGGAGCACTAGGTATCTTGTAAATATCTGTAATGATTCTACATGTTCACAAGTTCTAGCGATATTCCTACCCAACCACGTTGGAGCGGACCTGATATGTGCCTGCCACCACCATCCATCTCTCGACTATCCTGTCATTGGGCACCGGATACTCACAGGGACGATAAAGGAAAGGCACAAATGCATTTTTTTTTCTCGTCTCCAGGGGTTTTGCTTCGGTCTACTGGACGCATAGTTGGCTTATTTGGGGCTAGGCATAGTAGCAATCCAGAGGAATAAGATGAAGGCAACAACTTGGAAGTTGAGTGGTCTAAATCATGCTCATATTCATGTCCCAAGTGTATGCCATTGTTTGTCAATAGCTTCGAATGGAATATGCAAATGGGGGGCCCTTTCATGTATTGGGAAAATGGAATTACTTTAATAGATTACGGCAGCTCATAGTTTGTTGTAAAAAAAGGATACTAGTAGTAAGTAACAAATTACAGCAGCTCAGTTAAGTTGGTAAATATGTACTAACAATCAAAGAATTCTCCTTCCTCTTTTCCTCTTAAATAAATTTACCTACACGATGTGTGTCGTGTTCAAAAAAATCGTATTTTGGAAAAGCGAAGTCTTACTAATCTTCTTTGGGTCCCAAAGAGATACTAATAATCATGATTAGTTGGATCTCCTGCACCTGAAATTCAGTAAATATCAAGGGGTGAGGAGCACCTGGTTTTAGACATGAAATAATATTATCACTTGGGACACAGATATTTGTGAATCTGTAGAACAAACAAATAAAAGAGACGCACTTTTTTAGCCTTTTATGAACATCATATTCAACCATGTATACGAAGAGTGATATTCGAATAAAAAAAACAAAATATCTATAGATATGTGAGGCTGAAAAAGTTTAGAAAGGAAAATAAAGATGTGAGGGGTTGTAGATATTTATAAGTACGCCAATTGCCAGTTAGTTACGCAACAAGGCTCTAAGCTGTAGCTGCTGAATTGGTTTTCTCAGATGGCTCCAAATCGACCACTTCCACTCATCAAGTGGTAACATATTCAGTGTAATTTCATAAGTGATATGTCTGAGGAAGGTACGGTGTATATAGGCATTACCGTACCCTAGCGAGATTGTTCACGATATATCGTGACACAGAAGAACATCTTGATTAAGTAAGTAAGTCACTTGATGAAATGTTGGGAGGATTCAGTCTACTCACTCAGTGTTTAAGTGAAACTTTTGCAAGAGAGAAATAATTTGTCAAAATTAATACCAACATTCATTCACATAGAACACTAATCTGTACCAGCATCCATTCTTTCAAAAGGTACTATTAAAATGAAAAGATATGATGGATGGAGGTGCGGGGAATCGAACCCCGTACCTCTCGCATGCGAAGCGAGCGCTCTACCATATGAGCTACACCCCCATTTGTCTCCTCAGATCTCACTTAAATCGATATGTATCAAAGAAATCTTTCTCGTAATACATTACTACAATAATGCAAGTTCATTTTGATCATCACAACTCAGCAAGCGTTAGGCAGATAGATAATGAGGAAATGACATTGCAATCAAGTCGTCTACAAAGTCACCTCTATCAGTAATAGTCTTTGTAGTGACCTGGAATGCAATAATTTCAGATACATTATTGAAATGGAATTTGGATAAGAACATACACAATTATTTATTAGTCATGACATTGCCACCACCAGCATACATGTCCAATTGGGATTGGCTTTTTCTCCACCATCTATTCTTATCTTTTTTTAAAAAAAAAATAAAAAAATTCCATCCAATGTCTGATACGCGCATTGAAGTCCGACTAATTCGGATTCAAGCCGCGTAGGGGCTCATTCGGGTGAAAGCGCTCCCTACCGAGACCTCAACTTTACCTAAAGTATTTGCAAGCATTGAAAAAGAAATTTGATCTTCAAAAACTTAAGAAGAACAACGAAAAACAGATTCAATTTTCATCCTTAAAGCGCAGTTAGTATGACGACTCTTGCAAATTAGCATTTTATCTTCTTTTTTCTTGTTGATCCAAACACTTTCCCAAATTCTACACACAGCAGAATTTAATGCAGTGTGCGGCCTTTTTAATTTGTTTTTCATGCTTTCCTATTGGAAAATTTATATTCTTGTACTATTAAGGGCTCTAACTCTCTAAATCAAAGGATGATCATGTAACTAAATGTCTTCCTTATGTCTTGCTTGGTAATTGTTGTGTTACTAGCTTCCTCTTTCGCTTTCAGAGTTGCAAATTAATATCTTCTTCTTACAAAGAAATAAATAACCACTTGATTTGCTTTATCTTCTTTGGCCCCGACACCTAAAATCCACCTCTAATTAAATCTTTTTTTTTTTTCAAGAGGTGCAATACAAAATGAGAGAATAATGAAATTATGGACTCTTTAATTAAAACCTAATGTCGAGATCAATAATTCAACTCTTTAATTAAAACCTAATGTCGAGATCAATAATTCAGTAAATGTCCGTTTGAATAAGATTAAAATCTGGTCAAATTAACTTTTAATCTCTTTTTTAGCTTTTTAAGATGTTTAGTAAAATTAAAAAGTGCTTAAAAAAATTAAAAATTGATTAAAAGAATCAAAAAGTGAGAAGCTAAGTACCTCTTGCTTTTTAGATTAAAATTCTCTTAGATTTGATCAAAACATTTATCTTTTTATCCTTATATTTTCCTCCAATTCCAACAATATCCTAAACTTGTAGCCCTTAAATATAAACTATTTTTTTTCTCTCTTTGCCACTACACTTCGTCTCTTCCCTTCAATTTCTTCTTCATCTTTCTTTTTTGTTTTTATCGAATCCATCATTACATAGGAGGTTTGTTCAAAAATTTTATTTTAGAATTAAAAATTATAAATAATTCACCTTATTTATGATATTAACAACTTTAAAGACATTTAAATCATTTTAACAGCATAAAAATGATTAACATCACTTATTTATCAAACAAATCAACAACTTTTTTTTCAGTTTCAGCACTTCTATCCAAACAATTATCTGCTTAATTTATAAGCACTTATTTTATATTTTTAATCACTTAAAATAAAAAATTATTTTTTTAATCCAATCCAAACAGGCTATAATTCATTAACTGCTACAATCAAAATACGTATTCATCGGCCGACACTAAATTGACGTGTGAAAGAAAGTTAGAAATGACTTTCACACATTATTATATATCATTGCAATAATACTATAATCTAATACACGTAGCAAGTGTCCAATTGGTCCTAAATTCCCTGCTATTTATTTCTTATTTTTCAAGACTCAAAGACTATTTCTTTTTTTTTTTTTAACAAAAAGAAAGTGAATAAAAACACGAAGAATTAAAGGGTAAAAACTTACGCACATCCGTTTGCATACATCAAATTAATATTTTTTTTATCATGATTAAGTAATTAATTTAAGTAAAATATATTTTAATTAATTATAATTAAATAACATAAACTTTAAATTCAAATACATAACATACATATATTAATTTGACACATACATCGAATCGAATGCGTTTAAGTTTTAACCGAATTAAAGGCCACCAATCACGTGGTTGAAGACCTTTATTAGCGACAACGCCTGCAGAAATTGAACAGTGTTTTGTCAATTATTTAGAATTTTCTACGCGCCTTTTGATTTTTGTATTCTTTTGTGGTCCTTAAGCATAACAATTAGAGTAGTAGTCATTTTCTTTATGCATTTCTCAATTTCTTCCATGTTTATCATTTTACTACTTTGAAATATTATAGTATTTGACCCCATTTTTCAAATAGTTCTCTATATAATTTTATTGACAAGAAATTGTAATACGTAATACTATTTGTTTATCTTCTAGATACTTAAAATTTACTCTAGAAAAATTTAGTAGTTAGTGTAAAATATTCAAATCAATACCTTGAAGTTTTTATTATGGTACTTGAATGAGAGTATTTTTTTAAAGGTTGTGTCATCAAGTACTTAATAATTCGTTATTTTAAGTTGTGCATTAGATATTTACTATCTTTTCATCATATAAATATCGCACAACTTTGTATATCAAAACTTAAAGTAGATGAAAGAAAAGTCACGTTATTTTTATTCTTTTTATCTCCATTTAAAATTTCAAGATTCTCCAATTACCTTTATAGACATCTAAAATTTGTGGAATTATTTAAAACGAATTCAAATTCTGTTAGAGTTCTAGGAGACTTCTTTACCTAAATCTCGCCTATTTAAAGGGTAACATATTCCACGAAAGAGGCATCTTGAATATCCCATAAACTGATGGGTATTCGTAAAAAGATCGGATCTCCAATATCCTACAAAATAATGGAATATTCATAAAGAGATCATCCTATATTCGATAAATACGCCACTAACGACCCTCGAATTATGGAGAAAATCGAGAGAAGAATCAAGGGAGGAACAGATTTGTAACCACCCCATTTAACAATAAAATTGTTGTTTCTTCATATTTTTATTTGTGGTTGAAATTTATTTTTCATGAATTAAATTATGTTGCAAACAAATTGACACGCCCAGTGGGACCAAGTCTGCCCTTCATCTCTTCTCTCATAAATCAAATATGCAAATCTGTAGCCGCGGGATCGTAAAGATGAAAACAATACTTCAAGACTCGTCTTTGAGTTTCATCAAGTCTACACCCCGACAAGTCTTGAAGTACGGGGCATTTGTAGACATTAAAATTTTGTGGACTCTACAAAAAGAGTTCAATTTTGGTTATAGTTCTCTTGGAGCCTACTTTACCCTAAATCTAACTTGATGACTACTCTACCTAAACCTTAAATTACCCCTATATAGAGGCATCTCCAAAATCCCAAATATCTCATAAATTCATGATATATTCATAAATCTCGAATATCTAAAGGGATCAAAACCCTTTACGCCACTAACGGCCCTCGGATTATGAAAAAATCCCAATGTTCCTATGTTCGAGAAATACGTCACTAACGGCCCTCGGATTACAAAGAAATTCATATCCAAATCTTCCTACAATTGAGAAATACGCTACTGACGGCCCTCGAATTAAGGAGAAAATCACGAGAGAAGAGTCAAGAGAGGAACAGATTTGTACCCACTTCGTTTATCAATAAAATTGTTGTTTCTTCATTTTTTTTATTTGTGGTTGAAGTTTATTTTCCATGAATTAAACTATGTTGCAAACAAATTTAGAATTTGTTGGACAATAAAATTCTCGAGACCGAAAAATAAATAATTCGAGACAAGAAAATATTGCAACAATCAATTTATTGATTTCAATATGCGAGTGTTACAATCTCTATGAGTCCTCTGATTCGTCTTTTCAAATATAAATTTAAGGGTTTAAAGCTTGATCTTGAATTTGTACTTGATTTGTTAATTTAAGGGACTTGTTCTTGACTTGTGCTTGAATTTAAGGACTTTTGAGCTTGCTTTTTAATATTGTGGTCTTGATCTTGATGAACTTGATTTGAATGCTTGAGCTTTGTAGAGAAATTGCGGCGTTTGATCCATAAGTTTTCTCTTACTTCTTGTTAGAGTTTTGGGGTTATGAGAGCTCTATTTATAGTTGTGAAAAAGGAAGAGTCATGATGAAAATGAACTTTCTTTGACCAATCAGATTTGAGTGATATGACACCTTTTATGGGCTTTGATTTCATGGGCATGTGCATTATTTTGACATGTGGCATGGTCCTATTAGATCCATCCCTTGACTTGGCATACCACGTCATTTGACATGTGGCGCTTATTTTGGCCGCCTATAGAACATGACAATATCTTGGGCTTAATAAAGTTGGCTCATTATTTGTAGCCCAAATTAATGGACTAACCTAATAAATATTGGATCTTATTTAAATCCATACATTCTTGGATTTAAATAATTAATTCAATTATATTAATCCGCAATATACGCAATATTTATTTGGGACTAATATATTTTGAATTTAATATAATCCAAATTTTGTACGGATTTAAATTTAATAAAATTTCAGCGCCCACAAATTGAGACTATAACTCATAGGGAAGAAAATCGATTTATCTTCTTGAAAGGAGGATTTGTCGATCTTCTTGATCTATTTGATTAATCAAGAAAAAAGGGTTTTGATCCCTTTGAGATATTCGAGATTTATGAATATCTCATAAATTTGTGGGATATTTGGAATCTTGGAGATGCAAAGGATATTTGCCCCTTTACAACGCGTAATTTAGGGTTTAGGTAGAGTAACCATCAAGCTAGATTTAGGGTAAAGTAGGCCCCAAAAGAACTCTAACCAAAATTAAACTATTTTTGTAGAATCCACAAAATTTGAATGTCTACAAACTTGATAATTATTGAATATTGATAATATAATATTATTCCATATACTCTCAAAATAAGGTATGAACCCAAAGTTCAAAAATTATTCCTATGAGAATATCCTGCTAAAATATATCAATTCCGTATACCAAGGGGAAATGTGTCCATAGATTTTTTCTAATTTTTCCTTGTAAAACCACTCAATTCCACCAGGACCACCCCACCCCACCCCACCCCCCCAACTCCTACCCCACCCAACCTTCTGATTTCATGCTATAAATAATCCCTTTTCACTTTATATATTTTCAAGAATACAAAAAGCAAGAGAGAAAAGAAAAAGAGAGGAACTTTTTGCCAAAGAAAAAAAGAAAGAAAATGGCAGCAGTAGTTGATGCCTGCGTTTGTGAGATCACAAAGCTAAGTGAAAAGGTCAGAGCCAAAAGCCCTTTTATGCTGAGGAAGAAGAAATCATCAGTGGGGAAAGTTGTCGAAAGCAAACAAGGACAGAAGAATTCTTCTTCTTCAACTTCAGAAATGGAGGAAAACAAAAATGACAACACAATGTGTGAAGCTACTCTATCTTTGTTAATGGATCGTTTTGCACCTTGTTGATACCATGATAGATGCATGATACTACTTGGAAGTATATATATGTATAATTTCTTAGTATGCAACTATCTATGTATAAATGTTCTTGTATATGGTATTTGACCTAAGATTTCTTTTTTAATGTCATGTAGCTAGCCTGTTGTTTAATTACTCATGATCCCAACTTATTAACGTGAGTTGTACTTAATGAAGGAAGCTTCTTTTTATCATCATAACTTTGCTTCTTCCTAATCTTCCAAGTAATAACTAGTGATTGCCAAATGGAAGCTAAAATTTGAACTTCATGAACTCACGATGTTAATCTTTCTAAATAATTAAATTTTTAACTAATAAACTTTATATATTTAATAAATTTCTGACAATAAATAAAAAATTTCAGGATCAAGATTATTGGGTCAGTCAAGTTCGTACTTCAATTCTATTGAATTCGATCAAATTTGTTTTTTTTTCCTATTGAGTTCAGTTAAATACGTACCAATTCAAAAAATAAAAAAAAAGTGCAACATGTACCTTAATGCTATTTGTTGCGACATGGTATGCAATAATTTGAGATACATTATTGGAATGAGCTTCGGATAAGATAGATGTTACCCAAATTATTTATGAGTCATGCATACATGTCCAATTGGGATTGGCTTTTTATCTACTTTGTGTATTCTTTTGTTGAACACTTGTGTACATTACTATTGCCAAGTAGTGAATTATCAATATACCATATGCATATATGCTCGAGCATCGAATAATACTTGGCAAGATAATACTCCTCATCCATTCACTTGTCCAATTTTAAAAAATTTATATCTTTCAATTAGGGTTGAACATAAAATCCCAAAAAGCTGATAAATAACATATCAAATATCGAATTACTAAATACCAATAACTAAATTTTTCGGTTCGGTATAGACAATAGTATTAGTCATTATAAAGAATCTCTTAGACCTTGTAATATATTCATAAAAAAAAATAAAAAAGAATACTAAATAGGATTTCTATAAAATATATATACTCTCTGAAGTTTAAACGGAGTTCGCACATCTCCAACTTTAATATGGTATTACCAAATACCGCATCGAATCCGGAGTTTAATTTAATGATTACCTAATAATCGAACCGATGTTTAAAAGTATGATATCTACTCTCAAATATCGATTATCGAATCACCGGATTCAAACTTTAAAACTATCGAACCGAATACCGAAATTGCACCCCACTTTCAATGTAAAAACAATATCTTATTTGTTTATCACTTAGTTTCTAGTTATTCCTATTATTAAGTATAGTTAGTTCTTAAAGTTATTACTACTTTCAAAAGGTTATATAGCAAAATTATTGTTTTATTTATTATTTCTTAAGAGATATATCAAGCAAATACCACGATTTTCATCCTTTTAAGTGAATGATAAGTTATATTCCAAGAAATGAAGAGATTAATATTTACATTGAAGACGCGTAGCCAGGTTCCCAAACGGTGAGAAAATTCCCAGTATCTTCAAGGGTTTCTCTTCATTTTTTTTCTTTATTTTTGAGTTTCAAATAAATGAATTGGATATAAAAGATGTTGGATTCAATATGTATGAAAAAGGTGTGAATAGAAAATGGAGAGAAAAATGGTAGAAGAAAGGAGACACCAATTTAGAAGGTGTACTCCCAAAATTGAAAAGTTTACTAATTCTCCCACATTGGTGGGAGAAGGGAACTATGGAGTGTTTTTAATAGAAAGCACTTACTTCATATGTTAAGTGAGGCAAGAAATAAGAAATGCCTCAAATTGTTGTTGCTTGCTTGGCTTTGGCTTTGGATTGATCGATGAGATTTAATTTTTTGGACAAAGTTTATTTCACGTAAATTTAATCCGAATGCCAAAAGGAAAACGCACATGATACACTGTTTCAAACTGATGCAATTTTTCAATGAAATGATATGTCTGTTCAATGAACTGATGTTCTGTTTTGTGAATTGGTATGTCTGTTTTGATATGAATTTTTCTGCAATAAACTCTCTTCTTGTCTTTACAAATACTCTGTGTGATCAGTCAATCCGTTAAGTGAGTTCGACGATATTCCAATTTGAGGTACCGCTATAGTTGATTTGTTTGGCCATTTTATCCTTGGAGGAAAATTCCGCAACCTCGGGTACAGTGAGGGGAAAGTCCGTGAATTCGAACGACTTGGCCTTATTCATTTCTGTTTCATCTATTTTCTGAAAAAAATAAAATACACCTCATGGAAAGGTCATTTTGATCTCGTGTTGAGGGTATTTGATATACTTCATTGTGTTCTTGTTTATACTTAAACTCTAATTGAAGTTGTTGTTCTGCATATATAGATTCTGCGTACCCGTAGAAGGAAATAACAATCTTAAGGAAATAAGTTTCAGAATCTGTATAGCTTGTTTTTGTAGATTAAAGTTTTATCTTTCTACTCCGTCTGAACTTAACTAGTGATTTGAAGTCATAAAAACCTCATCACAAGTTAAAGATCATTCGGTTGACAATTGGAAGTCATAAAAACTTCATTGTCAACTAGAAACAAGAAGAAAAGTTTAAAGTTGCTTAACTTTATAAGTAGTATTCTGAAAATACTAAGTATTTTTTGTCTTGTGGTGACAGGAAAAATGACAAACGATAGTCAAATGCAAGATGCGGCAACGTCTGTGGGGGCAACTAATATTGCCACATCAAGTCGTACAAATGCTCCGCCTACAATGGTACCGACGGAGAAGCCCGAAAAATTTGCGGGCATTGACTTTAAACGATGGCAGCAAAAGATATTCTTTTACCTCACCACTTTATGTCTGCAACGGTTCACTAGCGAAGACGCTCCTGAGGTGCCTGAGGAAACCTCGAACAAAGAGCGTTTCGTAATTGTAGAAGCTTGGAAACATTCAGACTTTCTTTGCAGGAATTATATTCTGAGTGGTCTCCAAGACGACCTCTACAATGTCTATAGTGGAACTAAGACGTCGAAGGAATTGTGGGGGGCACTTGAACGAAAATATAAAACAGAGGATGTGGGAATTAAGAAATTCCTTGTTGCACGGTTCCTGGACTTTAAAATGATAGATAGAAAATTGGTTGTCTCTCAAGTGCAGGAGTTGCAAGTCATCATACATGATCTCCTAGCAGAAGGTGTATCTTTGAAAAATACCTTAGTTGAACAAATTAAAAAAGTTCTTAATACTCACATAAACTGTTTTATAGGTTTGATTGTGAATGATGCATTTCAAGTAGCAACGATAGTTGAGAAGCTACCACCTTTGTGGAAAGATTTCAAAAACTACTTGAAGCATAAACACAAGGAGATGACTGTCGAAGATCTTATTGTCCGACTGCGTATTGAAGAGGACAATAAAGTTGCCGACAGAAGGTCAAAAGGAAATTCTACAATTAATGGAGCACATATTGTAGAAGATGACCAAAATAATTTTAAGAAAAGAAAGAAAGTTGAATAAGGAAGCAATCAACCCAAGAAGAAATTCAAGGGAAAATGCTTCAATTGTGGCAAGATTAGCCGCAAGTCCACGGATTGTCATTCCCCAAAGAAAGACAAGAAAAAGGATCAAGCAAATATGATTGAATCCAACAAAGAATGTGATGATTTGTGTGCTATGTTCTCAGAATGCAACTTGGTGGGGAATCCTCGAGAATGGTGGATGGATTCTGGTGCCACCCGTCATGTATGTGCCAACAAAGAGTTGTTTTCATCATTTGCTCCGGCTCAAGTAGAAGAAATGATCTATATGGCTAACTCCGCTACTGCTAAGGTGGAAAGAACAGGGAAAGTGTGCTTGAAAATGACTTCGGGCAAGGTCTTGACACTTAACAATGTCTTGTATGTTCCAAAATTACGTAAGAACTTAATTTCTGTTTCACTTCTAGATAAGAACGGATTCAAATGTGTAACCGTTTCTGGAAAAATTATAATTAGCAAAGGAGAAATGTATGTAGGAAAAGGTTATCTTACCGAAGGCCTTTATAAGATGAATGTAATGACTGTTGAAATAAATAAAAGTTTAAATTCTTCTTATTTGTTTGAGTCTTATGATTTATGACATGAACGTTTAGGCCATATTAATTATAAAACGTTACGAAAACTGATTAACTTAGAAGTTTTGCCAAACTTTGAGTGCAATAAATCAAAGTGTCAAACGTGTGTAGAATCAAAGTATGCAAAGCATACTTATAAGTCCATTGAAAGGAATTTCAATCTTTTAGACTTAGTACACCCTGACATTTGTGATATGAAGTCAACACCATCACGTGGTGGGAAAAAGTATTTCATAACTTTTATTGACGATTGCACTAGATATTGTTATGTCTATTTGCTAAATAGTAAGGATGAAACAATAGATGCATTTAGGCAATATAAAACTGAAGTTGAAAATCAGTTACATAAAAAGATAAAAATAATAAGAAGTGATAGGGACGGAGAATATGAATCTCCCTTCATCGAAATATGCGTAGAGAATGAAATCGTCCATCAAACTACGGCCCCGTATTCACCTCAATCTAACGGAATTGCGGAAAGGAAAAACCAAACTTTGAAGGAAATGATGAATATCTTGCTTATAAGTTTCGGTTTACCGCAAAACTTATGGGGGGAGGCTATCCTTACAGCCAATCGTATACTCAACAGAGTTCCCCATAGTAAGACATAATCAATTCCTTATGAAAACTGGAAAGGAAGGAAACCCAACGTAAAATATTTCAAAGTGTGGGGGTGTCAAGCAAAGGTCCAAATTCCTATGCCTAAAAGGGTTAAGATGGGACCTAAGGCGGTGGACTGCGTGTTCATAGGATATGCTAAAAGTAGTAAAGCATGTCGATTTTTAGTTCATAAATCCGAACATCTAGATATTAATAAAAATACGGTAATTGAATCAGACAATGCTGAATTCTTTGAAAATATTTACCCGTATAAAATTAGACATGAACAGTCTAGTGGAGGATCTAAACGATCTCAAGATGAACCAAGTGAGAATGTACATAATGAAGAAAATCCAAGACGTAGTATACGTCAAAAAACGTCTACTTCATTTGAATCGAATTTTGTAACATTTCTCTTAGAAAATGAGCCTCAAATATTTAGGGAAGCGATGGCATCTTCGGACTCACCCTTTTGGAAAGAGGCAGTCAATAGTGAGATTGATTCAATCTTAAGCAAACATACATGGTAATTGGTTAATCTTCCTCCCGAAATAAACCTTTAGGTTCTAAATGAATTTTCAAAAGGAAGATGAAAGCGGATGACACTATTGACAAATACAAGGCAAGACTTGTAGTAAAGGGCTTCAAACAAAAAGAAGGCCTTGATTACTTTGATTCATACTCTCCAGTAACAAGGATAACATCGATTCGAATGTTGATTGCCTTAGCGGTGGTATATGATCTCCAAATCCATCAAATAGATGTGAAAACTGTTTTTCTAAATGGAGAATTGAAGGAAGAAATATACATGAAACAGCCTGGGGGTTTTATGGTTCCAGAAAAGAAAAACAACGTGTGTAAACTTATCAAGTCACTATATGGACTAAAACAAGCACCAAAACAATGGCATGCAAAGTTTGACCAAACCATGTTGGCAAACGGATTCAGAATAAATGAATGTGATAAATGTGTTTATATTAAAGACACTCCAAATCAACAAGTCATTGTATGTTTATATGTGGATGATATGTTGATCATCAGTAGAGACATTTCTGATATAAATGCAACAAAATGAATACTCCAGAGCAAGTTTGATATGAAAGACCTTGGAGTTGCAGATGTAATCTTAGGTATAAGAATCCATCGAAATCCACAAGGGTTGGCATTGTCACAGTCTCATTATATCGAAAAGTTACTTGACAAGTTCAAGTATATGAAATTCGATATTGCCAAGACTTCATTGGATGCGAGCTTTGCACTTCGAAAGAATGAAGGTGAAAGTGACTCGCAATTGGAGTACGCAAGAGATTTGGGATGTTTAATGTATATAATGAACTGTACACGACCATACATAGCATGCACTATCAGTAAATTAAGTCGGTACACGAGTAATCCCAACAAAACTCACTGGATGGCAATGAAAAGAGTTTTGGGGTATCTCAAATACACTCAAGATTATGTTTTGCATTATAATAAATATCTTGCGGTACTTGAAGGATATAGTGATGCAAATTGGATCACCGGATCGAACGAAGTAAAATCCACAAGTGGATATGTATTTACTATCGGTGGAGGAGCAGTCTCTTGGAAATCATCCAAACAGACTTGTATTGCTCGCTCTATAATGGAATCTAAATTTATCGCATTGGATAAAGCCGGTGAAGAAGCAGAATGGCTCCGAAATTTCTTAGAAGATATTTCTTATTTGCCCAAGCTAGTGGCACAAGTATGTATACACTGTGATAGCCAAGCGGCAATAGGTAGGGCAGGGAGCATGTTGTACAACGGTAAATCTCGTCACATACGATGGAGACATAATACCATTAGGGAACTTCTCTTTAGTGGAATTATCACTGTTGACTATGTAAAGTCAACGGATAATGTGTCGGATCCACTTACAAAAGGCCTATCTAGAGACGGAGTGGAAAGGACATCCAATGGAATGGGTTTAAGGCCTAGGACAAGTCAGCATAGCAGTAACTCTACCTAGTAGACTGGAGATCCCAAGAGCTAGGTTTAAGGAGATCAAACAAAGTTGTGTCTGACAGGTTCAACATTGTCAATTATCCAACCCATTCTCATGATGTAGACAATGTATAGTAATCAAGGATAAGACTTACAGTGAAAAGTTTTTTAATGATTATCTAAATTTGGCAGATTTGACCAAACAGTTTAATCTATAGGATTGAACATTTAGAGAAATCACCTATGTGAGGGCGAAGTGTAAGCCGCTTCAAGGAGAACGTTAGTAAAGGCCTATTCTCTAAGCTCTCATGAAATCGGGACGTGTTCATGACTAAAAAGAACAAAATCGTGAGAGCCATAAAATGGTAAAAAGCTGGTTGTGTGACGTGTTGTCTAGGTGTACATTAAAGCTCGACGATTCAAAGATATCAAATCTACCGATTGACCGAGTGCATCCGATACATGTTCACTACGGAAAGTTCAAAGGAAAACCCACTTATCCAGATGCAATCAATCTTTGCTTGATGATCACATACTTGTCCGTAAAACCTTTACGAAAATAGCCATTCCCCATTCATGTGGGGGATTGTTGGGTTCAATATGTATGAAAAAGGTGTGAATGGAAATGGAGAGAAAAATGATGGAAGAAAAAAGATATCAATTTAGAAGGTGTACTCCCAAAATTGGAAAGTTCACTAATTTTTCCACATTGGTGAGAGAAGGGAACTATGGAGTGTTTTTAATAGAAAGCACTTACTCCACATGCTAAGTGAGGAAAGAAATAAGAAATGCCTCGCATCGTCGTCGTCGTCGCTCGGCTTCAACTTCGGCTTCGGATCGATCGATGAGATCTATCTTTTTGGACAAAGTTTATTTCACATTAATTTAATCCGAATGCCAAAAGGAAAACACACATGATACACTGCTTCGAATTGATGCAATTGTTCAATGAAATGATATGTCTGTTCAATGAACTGATGTTCTGTTTCGTGAACTGGTATGTCTGTTTTGATATGAATTTTTCTGCAATAAACTCTCTTCTTGTCTTTACAAATACTCTGTGTGATCAGTCAATCTGTTAAGTGAGTTCGACGATATTCTAATTTGAGGTACCGCTACAGTTGGTTTGTTTGGTCATTTTATCCTGGGAGGAAAATTCCGCAACCTCGGGTACAGTGAGGGGAATTATTTCCTTAGGAAAAGTCCATGAATTCGGACGACTTGGCCTTATTCATTTTTGTTTCATCTATTTTCTGAAAAAAAAAAAAAAAAAATACACTTCTTGGAAAGGTCATTTTGATCTTGTGTTGAGGTTATTTGATATACTTGAACTCTAGTTGAAATTGTTATTCTGCATATACAGATTCTGCGTATCCGTAAAAGGAAATAACAAAAGAAATAGGAAAAATGAATAAAAACAAAGTTAGATGCCACCAATCAACACAGCCTACAAAAATATCCTACGTTTTCTTTGGGGAAGCATGCATTATGGAACACTATTTTGTCAGTAGGTTTTACAACTTTCTGCGTAATAGAGTCCCTAGGAAGTCCTCGTGTTGCATCCCACCTTTTATTAGTCGGGCTTCAATGCGGGTACTAGAAATCGAATGAAAACCAAAAAAAAAAAACAAAGTAGAATTCATTTGTGGTCCTAACCTAAGAAACAAACAAGCGTGTCTTTTTCTTTAATAAAAACTTCATTTCAGTAACAAGTTGCAATGCTCTTCCCTTCACTTTTTTGCTTTTGTCTCATTTTATGAAATTATATATTACTCAAATTAAACGTTTCTCAACTAACATGTTGAGGTCGTTTTAACAAAAATCTGTCGTATCCACTCGAAAAAATGAGCATAGCTGGGTTGGTTACTCTGTATATTCATCTTCTCTTGCTCAAACTTGAAGCCATTTACAATTTGTAAAACAACAACATACCCAGTATATTCTTACAAAGTGTGGTCCAGGATGATATGTGTACGCAGTCCATGCCACTACCTTAGAAGTGAGATAGAGGTATCGTTTTCGATAAACCTCCACCTCAAGACAAAAACAGTGTAGAAAAGACATAATGTAGAAACAAAAAACAATAAGGTATTGGTACATCAGATAATAACACAGACAAACTCACAGTTTTTGAAAACTCAATATGAATATTAATAAAACTATTGGATATACTCTCAAACTAAGGCATAAAAAGTGGAGAATATTCTAGTAAAATATGTAATATACCAAGTCTGTGTATCTTGTGGGCAGATTCTGCCTATAGATTTTTTTCTAAACACCACTCAATTCCACCAGGAGCACTCCACCCCCCACCCCACCCAATTACCTTCTGGTTTCATACTATATAAGTAGACACCCTTTTTCACATTTCAATTGCACATCTTAGTTTTACATATTTTCAAGAATACAAAAAGCAAGAGAAAAGAGAAAAAGAGAGGAACTTTTGTCAAGAAAGAAAATGGCAGCAGTAGTTGATGCTTGTGTTTGTGAGATCACAAAGATAAGTGAACAGGTTAGAACCAGAAGCCTTTTCTTGTTGAAGAAGAAAAAATCAGAGGAAAAAGAGAAAGAAAGCAAAAAAAGCAAGAATTCTTCTTCTTCTTCTTCTTCTTATTCAGAAATGGCAGAGAACAAAAATGATAACACAATGTGTGAAGCAACTATGTTCTTGCTAATGGATCGTTTTGCACCTTGTTGATACCATCAACCAACCATCATGTATTTAACTACATGTAGTATGCATATCTATAGCTTTTCTTACATTGTTTTATACTAGCTAGTAGTATGTATAAAAGCTCTTGTGTATGTCATTAGCTTGTGTTTACTCACGGTCTCAAGTGAATCTTTTTGAAAAATATCAGCAGATGGATGCTATAAATTTTTCTGAAAAATCATATACTGTGTGGCCATACAATATATTACAAATTTCCAGTTGTTTGCTGAATTAATATTTGCCAGGACTAGTCTAAAAAGATCAAAGTTGAAGCAAGGACCTATTAGTAAAGAAAATTTAATGAAGCCGTAACTGGTACCCATAGGTAAATCGGTTTTAATTGACCAATCAGAATTGCTTCCCGCGATCTATAATTGCCTCAAAATGTCCTATGTATATTTATATGCTACAGGACCTTTTGACTAACAAAGATGGGGGAAGTGAATCAACAAATGCATGCAAGGAGGGGATATAAATGTAACTCAGGAGGTGCCTGTTTGTTTATAAACATTCATAAGAACAATATCTGGAGACATTATTCTCGAATAAAAACAATAGTGCTACACCCGGAACACTGGTTCTCAGGTTCCAAATCTCCAGTGAGTGACCATAACAATGCCAGTGTTGATGAGAATGCTACGAATAAAGTATACAGAGATTCCAGTTACGATTTCTCTAACGATGCTGTAATGAAACATATGAAGTAAGCGATCTCATTGAGGTTTTTCATTACAAACTGGTTAAGGAAGGGTTTGAGTTATCCGAACAAGACATGAAGTAGGATGAGATTCATAGATATCGCGTACTCAAGAAGGGTTAAACTCCAGTGTACATAGAACCTAAAAAAAATTTATATCATTGAATGACAAATGCCCTTTTACAAGATAGTATCTGCAAATTGCAGAAGAGAACCTCATCTTTGTTGCAGAAGAAAAAAAATTATATTTTTTATTAACTAGGTGCACGAGTAAAGTGTACTACTCTAAAACTATGTACAGCCAAAAGGCAAAGTGTACTCAACAAAAGAATGATAACTATGTTGTTATGCTGGCCTCCAGAGTTGTGCTAGCCTCAGCATCCTCTGTCATCCAATCACGCATTATTTTATGCTTTTCTTCATCCCACTTAAGAATTTCCCTAGTGTATTTAAGAGCTCCATCAACACTATCAGGCTCTAAAGCAGTTAGCTGTGAAACATACAGCTTCTGCTGTGTTATGGAATAATATAGGCGTTTAAACTGCACAGCTATGTAATGATAAGCACGTTGAGCCAACGACGGGTTGTTGTTGCTGGTGTTGCTGTTGGGATGACGACTGATCACTGGATTGAAGTCCTGAAACCATTCACATTCAGAAAGGGGAGCCTGTTCAATTATTTCCTCTAGTATGTCAAACTTGTTCAATAGTAAGAGGCAATGTTTCTGGGCAAAAGATGGATGACTGATGATATTCTCAAAGAGCTTCTTGCTTTCCATCATCTTGTTTGTGCAAATTCCATTGTAGTCCTCCATATACTCGGTGTACTCCGTCAATGAAACACAAAAGATAACGAGGTCAACATCTTCAAACATCTCCAACCACTTGCAGTTTTTCCCTACGCAGCTCGCGTGTACTCTTATTAGTTGGTACCTACATTCGTAAAAGGATGAGTTGATGGAAGGCATATAGAGCACATTCTTACATTTCGAGAATGAAACAAAGTACAACTAACTACTTGAATCAAGAAGCTGCTCCTTGAAAAAGGGAGAAGATCTTGACCACCCTCCCATGTATGCATGTTCATTACTCATCTAATACTGCTGAAAAGTTTGTATAATAATTGTCATGTATCTGATACACATAACTACCAGATTGCTTCAAGTGATAATAAGATGTTCCTATTAAATTGGCATCAGGACAGATCTTTAGCTAACACTTCCCGGACTGCCCTTATGATGTAGCCACCCATAGAAGGTACACTTGTTTCCACCATTTTAGGAATATGAATTTTGTAACTTGGAGAGCGAGAGATAGAGAGCTCTGACCTCATTGAGGATGAATACTGATCAACTGCCTCCATGTAACTATCCTGAGTTGGATTAGGGAACGAAAAGTCCATGCATGCTACCCCATTGGATGAAGTAATGCCCTCCGCATATAACTTATCCATATCAGAAGGGTTGTAGTCTGCCTTTGAAATCTCGACAGCCTACCAAGGACAATAATTTCATAAGTTGTAGGTGGAAACAAAGAGCAGAAAATGATCAATCCCTAACTGAGAATGAGGAATAAGAGAAAGAGTAACCTACATGATCTAAGAAATAATTGGCAACTCTTGGAAGCATTTGTAGCTCATTTCTCCGCTGATACGTTGCCTGAAATGCTTTATGCTTCCACAACTCCTCAACTACGGCTGCGTACTCCCGAGTGGCAGCAGGAAAAATGACCTCCAGATTTCCTAACATCATAGCTTGAAGAAGCCAATCCGAAAAGTTTTTCAGTCTGGGGCTGATGGAATAGATATTCTCTTCTTCAATCAGGTCTGGAAGCACTGTTAGCAAAGATGATACTTAGAATCTAGCTATAGAACTCAAACTCTTAATTTCAAGATACTAACGCCTGATAAAATCAAATGACTTCATAAATACAAGTGATTTGAAACAAAATTCTTACAGTATAGTTAATGAGAAAGCAAAACTCTTACAGTATAGTTAATGAGTATAGCTCTTTGTACTTTTCTTTGTGACAAAAAAGCGTGAAAATAATGTGAATGACTTGTATCTCAGGAGTCAAAGAGCTAAATTCAGAATAGTAAATAACATAACCATAGCAGCACTAGATCAACATATCAACGGTCATTAATATAGATCACTCTCTGTACTGCTCAACGTTGGCATAAAAGGCAGTGCAGATTTAAGTGGACAAACAGGTGAAATGACATTTCTTAAGAATTAGAGAGAAAAGGTAACAGAAAGCTCAGTTCAAAGGTTAGGAACAACTATTAAATTCGATACCTGAAGGGCCAGGTTCGTCAAGCCATTTTTTCCTCATTTCAACATGGTACTCCTCTTCAAATTTTTCACGTCCTTCGAGGAGTATGGCAATATATCTGTACAAATTTCTTTGGATCGTGTATGTAATGTTCTGATGCTCTTCTTCTGAGAAAGGAACGCGATATACAATTTTGGCCTGAAGTAGAAACAAACGCCTGCCTTAGCAACATATGTTATCTAAAATCACTCATCCTCTATACATCTTATGTGATATAAATGCATCTAATCAGAAAACACATATTTTCATTCAGAATATTATAACTGAATATGTAATCAAATCCACTACTTTGGTTCTTATTATTAGCATAAGCCAGGAGAGACTACAATGGTAAAGCCTAAAAGTTGCAGTTTTGACGTCATTAGTAACCACATCATGCATTCCATTTCTGATCTAGCACAACTATGTAAATAACCAGCTTATATATGCGATTCTGATGAATATTAAGATGCCGAGAAGCTCATTTAGAACAGTGCAGACCAGAAAATGCAATCTTATGCATTGTGCACAGATTTAGTTCAGCTGGCTATCAACCACGGATCCAAAGAAACATAGAGAAATGTCTTCTTTTTAAGTGAATTGTTCCACCCATATTGTACCTGTTTGAACAGAGTACTTGTTCCCGATTGATCACAACCAGCAAGAAGTAGTTTATTCAGTTTTTTGCTATCTGTGCTGCGTGAGTCACCTGCACCCAATCCACTTCCAACTTCTTCATCGGAAGAATTTGCAGACACGGGAGGAATAGGCAATCTCAAAGCAGCGCAAAACAGCTTGTGTGTAGTCTGCAAAAAGATCACGATTATCAGAGAGTATGAGAAAAAGTAGGCAAACTGGTCAAATGAAGTGAAGAGATGGACAAAAACCAACCTTGTCCCATATTTTTCCAACCACATTGTTCATACCCTCTTCCTGGCAGGATCCGTCAGCACTGAGCCAAAAGCAAACGTTTCCTTCACAGTTTATTCCTGCCAGCTGAAATAATTTTACAGCATGCTAAGAACTCCGACCTCAAGCATTCATAATTTCAGAAGACTCAATTAATTAGTTAAGACGTCAAACCTTCAACATATACAGCTCTGCTTGTGTAATTTCCCGGCCGTTTATCAGAATATTTGTGTTCCCCTTGCTAGCATCTCTCTTAATTGTATCACCAACAGCTAGTTGGGGAGAAATTATCTGACAAGGCTTATGTCCCTCCTGTTTTATCAAGCCAAAGAAAAAAAATTCAGGCAAACAACACCATTAAGGTTTCAATGCAACAAAAAAAAAAAGAGTTGGATCTAACGCTCACCTTTCCCCAGAATCCAGCCACTTTGTCATACCAGTACTTCCCTGGTCTCAACTTCTTTGGTGGATATGCACAGCTTAGCAAGTCGACCAACTCTCTAAGGGAAAGACATCTACCATTCACGCTCACGAGATGGGGTGGAAGCTGATTAGCTTGACATGACTTCTCCAATTCCATAATCTCATTCATTTGCCATTTACTTAGCAGCCTTTTAAGCATTGCAGAACACTTACCTAAAGAATCTCGTTTTGATTCAATAATACGGTAACCAATGCAAGTAATACATTTTCTTCCTTCTGGCATTGCCCCCATTGCTCTCAACACACAATTGATACAATACTTTGCACCACAAACTATGCATACTTCCCTCTCAGTGAATCGTTTCCCTCTATGACACCGAAAACACTTCTTGGAATCACTGCTCACAATTGGTTTTTCGGGAAACATTCCTGGCTCCTCTTCATCACTGTCGGTAGAAACATCACTTGATTGAATTTCACCGAAAGTAACAACTGCTGTTCTGTTACCTTGGTTGACAGCAACTTCATCAGCATAGTCTTCCACCTCTTCACAGGACAATACTTCGCAGGAAAGATCTGGAGAGCTCAAAATTGGTTCCTCATAGTCTAAGCCAACAGGGTTCGATTCACTCACAAATCTTACTTCTTCCTTGCATTCATCTACCAGGTCCTCAACATCCGAACTTCCTGACAGTTCACGGGAGTTATCATGACTGTCAGAAAATCCTAACGTACCAGAACTTTCAATTCCATCTGATGCTCTATAGCAGCCATGATCATTCTCAACATATTCTGATTCTAAGGTGGAATCTTCATTATCAACACAAACAGAAGTTACTACAGAGTCTAAATCTGACTCCTTTAACTTCTGATTCTTGATTGATTGAGGATCCCTCTTGACTATTGGTTCAATAACTGGTAATGACAAATTTTTACTCAAAATAGCAGCAGTAGCAACTACTGAAGCAGTTGGAATCCGGTGTACATCAACCGGAACCACCTTAGGAATGTCATAACTAACAGGAGGACCAGAATACTCCTCAGCAAAGGAGTATTCTACATCAAACTCCTCCTGATTATCCTCCTTTTTTGAGGTAGAAACCTGGAAAAGACTTTTCAAGACTGCTGCCATAGTTGATAACTCTATCCTAATCTCAAAACCCCATCAACCACAATTTCATCAAAAGACAGAAACTTTCTTGATTACACCAAAAAAGGGTACTCAACAATAGTAATCAACTGCTGATTACACCCCCAAGAAAAAAACTGTTTCTTGATGACCCTAAAAAATCCTGTTTCTTGATGACCCTTTTGCTCCTTCCTATTTTGGGGGGAAAAAAGGGATAAGAGCTTAGAAATGGAAACTGAAAAATACAGTAATTGCAATATAAGAAGAATTAATAATCTTGAACTTGAGTCTTACCAGTATCCAAAAGGGGTACTTGAAAGTTGTGTCAACTGATGATTACAGGCCTGGAAAACTGTTTCTTGAAATACCCAAAAATCAAAAATATGAACTTTTTTTTTTTGTTCTTTCTGTTATTGGAAGATAGAAAGCTAAGCTTGAGATTTGAGAATGAAACTGAGAGATTCAATACTAATTAGCATACAAATATAATGTGTTTATTCTGTTGTTCAAACTTGTAAGTCTTAGCAGTAGGACATCAAGACTGGAGACTACAAAAAAGTCTTGCAATTCTTTTTGCGTAGACCATTTCTTCCTCCCAATTCGTCAACTCACTTTTTTCTTGATCAACGCGTTTAGTAAACATTTCCAAGAAAATAGTCTGAAGGATTTTATATTATTCTTATTTTTTTGCCTAAATTTGAACTTTGAATTGGTCCAAAACTTAGCAAACTTCTTTGACAATAAGGGGGTATGAGATGAAATAGAGGGGTATTTCTGACAATTGACTTGAAAATTTGGCGCTGCTTCCATAACATCTCAGTGGAATCACCCATCAAAATATGCCCTGCAACTAAAAAAAAAATAAAAAAAAAATCAATATATTCCATATAAAAAAAAACATCAAAATACAAAGCCTATTTTGATATTTTTTTTAAAATGGCATAAATTGATTCTTTTTTTTAGTTGCAGAAGATATTTTGATTCCGGGTTCATCTTAGTGCATGTGAACAAGACTTTGAAGTTTGTTTTGGCATAAAAAAGAGTTAGCAGCTTGGAATCTGAGTAATCCTAGATTAGGTGAGGGCCTGCCTTGTCTTCCTTATTTTTGTTTTATCTATGAGTTTTAAGGATTAATTTTTAAATTTAAATGTTTGATAACTAAAGGAACAACATTATTAGGTATAAGTTGCAATCTTTGGTACCTTATTATTATAATGAAAAGCTAAAAAATTTATATTGTTTGAGACTAATCAAAAACTAATTTTTAATAATAATAATAATAATAAAGTAGTTAGTTTTTCGGGGTTAGATGAAGCAGCAATCACGTGGTTGACCCGCCGGTTAATTAGGAACCAAGTCCTTGTTCTTAATTTTTCTTTATTTATTTTGATTGAGTTAATTACAAGTTCCTTCAATCCAATTAAAACTTTGAAGTTAGTTTCACCAAGCCAACCTGTTAGGCAAGAATGTTTTATACATCTCAAATCACATTTTTCTATTTTTGTTTATGATATATTTTGATGTTTAAAAATTTGTATTTTTTAATTTTGGTGAGATAATTCATAATCACCTAAATATTTATGTCTCGTTTTAGAAATTTCACAAAATAATTTTATTTTTTCTTCATAAATTTCATGCTCAACTGAAAAAAAAAAAAAAAAACATATAAAATGGGACGGTATTACGTGGGTCAAAGGAAAATTGGATCAAGTAAAAGAATTGTGCTGGCTATTTCCAGGATTCTTCTGCTTTCTTTTCTCATTTTTTAGTGAAGAAAAACAAGAAACGTAGGACCTATGTATGTGCACTGGTCACAAGAATAGCATATTTGTCCAAGTTTGTGTAAAACACCAATCACTAGAATAATGTTCTTGTCATGTTGGTACACAAACAAATTAACCTTTTATCAACCTCTTATCAGTTTTCTTTTTTTTTTCTGGTAACCATGTAAAGTATCGTTAACCAACAAAATAATACACCTAGAGAGTTCTTACCCTTTAACCGTCTCAAGCAGTACTAAGGGTAAGCCTCAAGTAGTCTATTTACACTTCCATCAATATCTATGAAAAAAAAGAAGGAAAAAATACACCAAATACAAAAAATTTGATTTATGAACTCTCTACTAATCTGTGCTTTCTTTGAATTACTTAATAATTTTATTCTATGTACTATTTCCTCTTTTATCTGCCTAATCACTTCAATTATTATCAAGCTTTTCTGCTGGAACAACTTCCAGTTCCTTGCCCTCCACGTGTGGTAGATAGTTGTTTTAATTAACGCTGCAACCACCTCTTTTTTGAACTTCTTCCAGTGTTTCTTCTTTATGTCATGAAGCATTTGCTGCACAATACCATATTGAAGTGTAATATTGATCAACAACAATAAATCAGCTAGAATTGTCTTGTACCAAGTACACTCTGCAAACAAATGGTTGTTGGTTTTCATAACTTGTGCATCACATAAGCAACATATAAGATCTGGGACTACCATCTTAAGCCTTAACATCCTTTCCTTAGTTAGTAATCTCCCCTTCTCTATTAACTATGTGATCATCCTATGTCGAGGTTGAGCTACAGCAGTTCAGATGAGCTCAGCAACATTATATTCTGCTTTTTTTGTGCTACTATCAATTGCAAACAACTACTTGTAATGGTTTGCAGTGAGCTTATATACATTCCCAGTATACCAGTCCTTCATTTGATCCTTTAGGGAATTTAACTTCCTCCAATACCAACTACTATCTTGGGGTGCTCTATGCTCCCAAAAAGTAGTTGCATCTTGTACTTGCGTAGCTCGACTTGGCTCAAGTTCAGCAAAATCAGATTATTTTTATTTAAATAAGAATTGACTTGAAATGTAGACAGGTATTAGTTAAGTATTTATTGTAAATATCAATCAGAATCTCACACAAGTGACTGTTAGGCTAATAAAGGAGTTATTGGTCCGAGAAGAAGCCATAGGGTTTGAAGGCCTTCAAAATGGATGCAAGCGTGCAAGTTAAAAAGGACGAGGGTCTAGCAACAAAAGGTTATTTATGCATATTACATTGTAGCTAACAAAGTTAGTTATACCTTCATCTACATGCTATGTTTTAGTATCTCATCTCCTCCATTTCTCGTATCCCTAGCAATCGTATCATCACCACTTCAATTATTGGTTAATTATTTCGTTGTTGTTTGTTACGATTAGAGTTGTTAATACGGATCGGTCCAGCCCATTTGGGCTAGCCCACGCAAACTTTATACTTTGACGAGTCAGGCTGAGCTGGCTCATCAACATAACAGGTCAGAAAATAGCAAGTCCAACCCATCAAACTGCGGGATGTGGTCCTCCACGGGCCAGCTCACTTTTTAAAATATATTATTTTTATATTTTAAATTAAATTTTAAAATGTTAATTACATAAATATTTACAATATAATATTATATGAAGTTACTACTTGTTAATCAAATCTCAAATTTACAAAAAAAAATCTAATAATTCGTAAAATTGAATAACTTTTGACACAAAATTCAAACCGAATAGAGATGCTGAAACCAAACGAAACAGTTAATGAGTAATAATATAGCTTGCTAAATAGCAATATTAATCTGATTTTGTTTTAATTGATCACAATAAAACACAAAAAAATATCAATATTTAGTTTATAAAAAGTGAAAATGAACTATTAAAAAGAAACTCTCATGACACTTATGGCGTGTTCAACATCACCATGTCATCTTCATCAAACATATTTGATTCTTTAAAAAAAATTGTATTTTATATTTTACTTATTTATATATTTCATAAACATAATTAGGATTTAAATGATAAAAATAGACTTTGGGTTTGGACTCCTCTTTTTATTCTTAGTACTTTATTTTATTTTGTATAAATAACATAAATACCAATCCTTTTGAAAGTAATTACACTCTCTCCCACTTTTTTAATTACTTTACTCTCTCTCCCTATTAATATACATAACATAACCGACATATACATAACATTCTATGTATATGGTGGGATTTTTGTAATATATTTAGAGAGTTAAGATTTTTTGTAATATTGGAAACATAAGTTGTGTATTTGTGTAATTTTTAGTTTTATTTTTTATTTGATCCACGGACCAATGCTCAAGCCCCACGGGCCAACGAGCTTAATGGGCTGGGCTTAAAAATTCTGTCCGTAAACCGACTGTAAAAATCGTAGTCTAACCCTATCAAATAACAAACTGGACTGGGCCAGTCCAACGGGTCTGGCTCATATCTATGGCTCTAGTTACAATTTACCCACGAAACAAGGAAATGGGGAGCTAGCCACTAGGCCAGGACAATCCAAGCCCAACAAAAAGGAATCTCAATTCAAGCCCAATACAAAAAGGCTAGTCCAATACAATAGCTAGTTGGAGATTAAACAAGGCCCAAGATAGAGGACTTTTGAAGAACAACTGGAAGCCCAAGAATAAAAGGATCCTCATTCTCCTTCTTTATGTGTGTGTCTTTCTTTTTAGAAAAATAACTTATCAGTATAATTCCGAGTTTAGCTACGCTACGTTTGCCCTCTCATATCATGTGAAAGAATTCAATATTTGAGTAACGTGTTTAAACGTTGAATGGAATTTTTCAACCTTTACATAAGATGTGGGATAATATATGCTAATTAGGAAAAGGAAAGGCAATTCCAACAATTCAAAAACACAAGATAAATAATTTCAATCTGTACGTATTAAATAATGTTGTTGAGGACTTAGATTTTCTATGTTAGGTGTGCATTGAGACTTTCAGCTATTAGAGGTAGCTTTGGAGCCATTATGCAATGGGAACCCATGGGCCAACCAACCAAACATTTATTGCACTCATTCTTATAATACTAACTTAAATTTATTTTTTAAAGAAAAAATTAAGTTTGTCAAATGGTTGTGCTTTTCTTTAGAAAAAGAATATTTGAAATTTGTCGATATAATTTTTGAATTCACATTAATAAATCAACTAGGAGGAAGGTAAAAGTGCTCATTTCGTTCAAAGCTTCTAATGATGCCCACCGACCCTTTTCACTGGCTAATTTTGTAGTATTTCTTATTAAGTTACTAGTTTTTAAAAATTCAATTTTATGTTCAGTTGCATTGCTATTTTGACTCCAATATTAACTAGTGAATTATTTAACTCCTGAACAACAAAAAGATCCACTTTTTGATAATTAATAATATCTCCTTAGGCCATATTGCTACTTGTAAATTACTCTAGAGAACCAGAAAGTATGACTTACCTTGCTTCTTTATTAGCAATTCTTATGCTTTTAGTGTCTACCACATCTTTAATTTATAGGCTCAGCCAACTCTAGTCTCTAGGTGGTCCTCGACTAGACTTCTTAATGCAGGAATCAGAAACAAAATACCAACAAATATTATATAGAGTTTAACTTAAATTATGGAGTAGCAACTGAAATCTTTGCATTAAAAGGAAAAAAAAAAAAAAAAAAGGAAATCTGATTCTAAGTTGTAAAGCAAATGGCCTAAAAAATTAATATTTCTCGATAAGGCTGATTGATTAGGGTAAAATACATTAACGGATTATAAAAAAATCATTTTTTGTTCGACAGCGTAATTTAATCCATTACAATTAAGTCTACTCTTAACACCAAAATGCTCAAGAAAATACGTGCAAATAGAGAATTGCTAAGAAAATTGGAGACAATTATTACTTATGTTTTCTTGTGTTTATACATGAATAGCTGAATTCAGCTCTAGTAAGAATTTTGTTTGTCTTTAATCTTTCACTAGCAAACCTTTTATACATATCTTTGCGCTATGAATTAACACACATTTATGGATTATGCTGATTCAATAGTTATAAGCACCCCCAAAAAGAAAAAGAGATTGATTATAGTGCGGCGGGAAATTATAACTCTTCATCCTTGACCAAAGTTTTGAATTCGAATCTTGAAAATATAGAGTTGTTTTCCGAAGTAGTCAAGTCTCCAAATAGTTATGAGCGAAGAAATACAAACTTGTTCATGAATTGTAACAATGAAATTACAGAACTTGTTCCTCAAATCAAACAAAGTGTTTCCTTGGATGATTGAGGACTTTCAAACACTTTGTTACTTGAAATTTACAAGACAATCATTTAGCAGACCACAACCAAATGTGGAAACTATAGGAGAAAAAGAAAACAACGAATGTACTTGAGTAGTAATGTTTTTTTTTTTTGGTGAAAGAGTAGTAATGTTAGTTCTTCACTGCTTCTGTATTAACGTTCCTTCGTTATGAAGGTTCTGCTCACTGGTCCCCCACCGTCCTCTGACCGGTTTTTTAACGGTTAGTTTTCGTGACCAAACTCCTAAATTAGCATCCCCACACGGCAATTGACATTCGGTGTTCCGCCTCTGTATTGTTATTGTGATTTCTTCACATCTCCTCGTAGCCACTAAATCCGTGCTCAGATAGTCTCCAGACCTTAACGGAATTGTCCAAACTCCCACTATACACCCTCCAATAATATTTGTCACTTTTCTTCTCCACCGGAGCTTCATCTTCAGTGTCATTTGAATCTTCTTCGACTGTCAAGCACTTAACGGGGCCGTTGTGTCCTGTTAACACCGTTACGCAACTGTGAATACCGCCCTCTTCCCTTCTCCACACACATATGGACTTGTCAGCTGATCCACTCAATACAAGATTACCAGCAACAGCAACGCACAGTACCGCTAATTTATGACCCCTCAGCGCACCTCCGTACTCTAAAAAATGCTTCTGTCGCTCCCAGAAATTCACTAGTCCATCAGAGGATCCGGCATACACCTATCAACACATAATATAACAAAAATAATAAGAACTGCGTTCTCTCATATAACATGGACATCGTAATGAAATAAGTAAATAAAAGTGTATTCTCTCCTACCGTTGCTGCATCAACATTTACGGCCAACGAAGTAACAGCATTGTCCTGTTTCAACAGTGTTTCCAGGAGGACATGTTTTGCACTATTCCCAACTAATTCTCTTCTCCAAGCTTTAACCGTCCCGTCTGCTGAGCCAGTGAAAACCAACCCGTCAAATCCAACGACGACAGAATTAATAGCATCTTGATGAGCATTGATAGATTCGAGGCATTTCGAATCAGATAATCTCCAAACTTTGAGTGTTTTATCCCAAGATCCAGAATAAAGCAATCCTCGTTCTTTATCCAAACTCATACAAGAGACAGCATCAAAATGCTTAATCCAAGGAACGTTCCGATTTCGTCTTACTTCAACATAGGCTTTAGGATTAATTGAACTCTTCAAATAATCTCTTACGGTAGGTAAACTACCAACACGCTTATACGCTTTTCTCTTCTTGCCCAAAAATTTCCACACCCGAATTTTTCCATCTTGATGTCCTGTGAAGATCTTATCTCCGCAAACAACAATGGCTTTTACTAATCCACTTTGACATTTGAACCCGGAATACTCCTTCAAGTTCTTCCAAACTCGAATATTTTTGCTGTCTGATCCCGTATACAGCAAATCCCCAGATGCAGCTAGTGAATATATATGCCCTTCTTCACGAACAAGAGATCCTATGAGACCATTTTTGCAATCGCTGGATTCTGATTCTTCCGAGGAATCGTGGAGTGGCTGATGAATCCAGGGTGATTTTACATAAGGAGAATTTGATTGATTCCATGGAGACATGAAATAGTTAGGAGAATTGGTAGTAGTTGAGGTGTAAAAAGAGGATGTTCTAGGTGGACTTGGAGCAGAAGAAGCATTGCTACTTCGAGCTGAATTGCTATTGCTTTCGTCGTGGTCACTTATTGGATCAGAGTATAAAAGGGTACCGAATTTTGTTCTTCGAAAGCTCTCTTTCTGTAGCAACATTGCTCCCATACTATTATTTTTTCTCGTCATTATAGAAAAGTTAGAGATGAATTGTTGAGTTGAAATTATTTGAGTAGATATTTGATAAAAGTAGAATAAATGTGGAGCTTTGTGAATAGTGAGAGATAGAGAAATGGAAGGATGAGAAGAAGATAATATATGCAAATAATGGAAGGGGAGGGTGAGATATATATATAAGCAGTGGGGGTGGGGGGTCGGGGTGCGGGGGTAGGGGGACACGTGGGAGTATGATACGTGAGGTTTAAGAAGAAGGAAAAGATCGTTTACATGTAAGAAGAGATACTCAGAACTAAGACACATCACGTTTTTTCGTTAAATCACCTTCTAATTCCATATGCTATATCAATTTTATAAGTTAGACACTTTTACTTACATATTTGTCATTTAAACCTCTAAATTTATAAAAAAAAAATATTTTAAACACTTTTTTAATAAATGTAATACACTCTTGCCACGTCAACTACCATGTCATCCTCCATATCATTTTTATATATAAAAATATTAAACATTAAAATATATAAATAAATAAAAATAATCCCCCCACCCCCACCTTCTTCCTGTCTTCTCTCTCTTCCCCTTTTCTTTCTCTTTCACCGATTCTTCTCCTCCTCTCTGTCTTTCTTCTTCTGTTTCTACTCTCTTTCTTTTCTCTTCTTCTTTTCTTCTCTTGTGTTTTCTCTTCTTTTCTTTATTCTACTTGTAATGAATCAAAAAATGCAATTAAAATTGTTAGATTTTATAAAAATAAAATCATATAAATTCAATATTCATCATATCCATTTTATATATTGAATATTTTAGTTATTTGATGTAAAATTTTATTTTTATTTTTTGTTAGCAGATGATTCTATGGTAAAGTAATGAACATCTTTGATTGTATTCTTTTCTTGAATTTATTTAATCGATTACATTAAGAGTAACTTATATCTTTGAGATTTTGTTAGTAGATTATGATTCCATGGTAAAATTGAAATGAAATTGAAATGTGAAGTTTTTTTAAAAAAAATTGATTCCATAGTGTTTGATTTGAATTGATTCCATGATTTTTATGATGCTGCAGTGAGGTGGGGTGGGGTGGAGGCGGAACACTAGTTTGGTGATAGTTGTGTTGCTTGGAGAGGATGGAAGACGGGGTGGAAGAATGCAGAGAGGGTAGAGGAGGGGGGAACGGGGTGGGGGACGGGAAGGGTGTTGGATGAGGTGGGGAATAGTGATGGACTGATGGATGGGGTTGGGGGTGATGGTGGACTGGACTAGTGGATGGGGTGGGGGGCGGTAGTGGACTGGTGGAGGGGGGGGGGGGTGGGGGGGGAGGGGGGGGGGGGTTGGACGGGGCTGGGGGAGGGGAGGGTTTTTTTTATTTTATTTTTTTAAAATATTATTTTTAAAATTTTTAAAAATATTTTTAAAATTAAAAAGATGAAAAAAATTTAAATTTTTTTTTTTAATTTTTAAAATTATTTTTAAATTTAAAAAGCTGAAAAAATGTGCCTCTCTCTCATACACGCGCGACTACACGCATTTTAGCCTAGTCAGCACTTTTAATGCCACATAGATTAAGTCAACGGTCAAAGGGTTTAAAATGTTGAATTTTATTGAGTTGAAGGGTTCAGATGACAACCATGTAAGTAGAAGTGTTCAACTTACAAAACCGACATTGTACAGGAGTTCAGAAGGTCATTTTGCCAGAAATAAATATACGAATTATGTATGTGTTGAAGCGAGTTTGAATGTACTCCTTACTTTCACGTGCCTAAAATCAATTAACTCTGTCGAGAATAATTTGAATTTAAAATTTCATGAATATCAATTTATTTCATCAATAGTAGTTATATCGTTGAATTAGAAAGTTTAAATTATAATTATATATATGCACGACGTAAAAAATATAAAAGGTAATTATAAATGAGTTTAATTATGTATAATATATGTAAAATAGTTTTACAAACTAAGGTAAGCTTTCATAACAAAAAAAGTTATTTTTAATTAAAAGTAAGATAAATTACTCATTACATAATGTAATCTCATTGCAACTTAATAACTTAAAATAAATAATAAATTATACCAAGTTAATTTTTATTAATAATGTAAAAATTAGTATTATACTGTCAAAAGCAAATAATTCATTCAGGTGATTTTTATTTTTTTTTTGTCTCTTTGATTGGCTTGTGTTAGACGAGATATATGTTTGGTGCCAGTTAAGGAAACGTTGAATTCTAGAAATAGCAACGTGGAAGGATAAGAGTTTAAAATTTAAATGTTGAATTTTAAAAGTCGAAATGACCAAGTTATTTTCGACATGTTTTTTTCCTTCTTAGGAAATTAAAAGGGAATACGGGTAATTATATTGACTTTGAAATAGTCTGAAGAATTGTAGGCTAATAATTGTATATGTGTTTTATTTTCTTTAATTCTCATAATTTAGTCAGCTCATGTTAATAGTCGTTTAATTTTGCTTAATTACCTAGCACAATGATTTTCCCAAAAAAAAAAAATGGAAGGACTATATTTCCTTTCATTTTGTACAATTTTGATTAGTATAATTTATTCAAAACTTTTGTTTGTTTTATATATTATACTCTGTTTGTTTCATTAAATGAAGGAGTTTCCATGCAATATTACGGGCTCAAGGCTTCAAATTATTCTGAAATCTGAAATAATGGTGGCTAGATATTCAACTATTTAGGCTGTTACTCATAAACAGTTTTGACTTTTGTACAAATTAGCCTTTTGGTAATAGAAAGTTTCCTTTTGAAATTGAAAAAAAAAAGAAAAAGTTTTGGAAATTGAGTTCAATTGGCGTAAAATTTTGATTTCAAAGTTCAAAATACGGGCAGCAGCTTGATCAATAATTTGACCTTTATGAGAGCTGTACGGAAATAGAATCAAAGTCGAATATATGAAAATTGCGCCGTATAAAAAATTAAGAAGAAGTATAATGTAAATAGTGTTACTGTATTCTAATTTATCTCTTTACCTAATATTGGTATCGTGTTTAAAATATACTCTTACCAAGGCTGCTAAACAAAGGGCTTTCCAAGTGTGAAAAAATTAAGGTGTTCAAACTGTTAATTCGTCAAAATTAAAACTTCAGAAATTTTGCTTAAATCAAATTGTTCAAACGGGCAGAATTTCCAGTTAATAATAACTGTCATGTTGCAATAATAATAATTGGTAAAATTGTAGGCGGCAAAATTAATTTATTAAATCATAATTTGCTCAATTCACCTTAAGTTTGGATTGATTACTAATTTGCCTCTTAGTTCAGCCTATTAAAATTTGAATTGATATCTTGTTAAAATTAATTCATAAAAATCTTATCAAATAGCTGTATTTGACATGTTATATAGTCATAATAATAATAATAAAAAAATACTTTTAAATACTAGAAAATAAAAGAGAAAATACCCAATTACTCCCTGAACTATATCCAAAAGGATTATGTCACACCTCAACTTAAATGAGATCCTATTACCCAGAACTAATTAAAAGTGAAATTTTCATCCCATTAGTGTCTATGTGGCACAACACACTGAAGTATCCACGTAGGCACACGTGTGTGCCACTTATATGGCAGATAGACACTAAGGAGGTGAGAATGTTCAGTGGGGTAATAGAACCCTATCCTTTTTTAGTATAATTGAGGGAATAATTTGATATTATCTCTTAGTAAAAAATGATCAGATTAAGTTATATGACCATATTTTAACACATTTCAGTTGTAACAAATTTTGAATAACTCATTAATCCTCTTGCTTATTAACTCAATCCATTCAACACAACTCGCTCAATTACTTGCCATTTGCCAGAGTATAAATCTAGCTATTGAGCATAGAAATTGGACGCAAGAAAGACATGACGGCGTTCCATCATACAGTTGAACGAACCAAACGAATTGATGAGCCTTGTCTCCTAGATGACAAGGACCCAGCCGCCACGTTAAGTGCTCCTTATCACACTCACCCTACTGTTTCTTTAATGGAAATAAAATAAAAATAATATACATCTTAATTTATTATATTTATACAAAACTTTAATTTTGCAAAGTAATTATGTAAATTTCAATTAATTAGGTATCTTTTTTGGATATATTGAAGAGCTAAATTATGTATTTCGATAGATTTAAGATCGAAAAAATATATAGGGAGCTAATTGTATTTTTATAAAGAAAATAAATATTTTTGTTGAATGTATTATGCATCTCAATAGATCCGAAATCGAAAAAAATATATATATCAAAAGTTAATTATATATCTTTATAAAGAAAAAATTATATCTTCGTTGGATATATGAGAAATTAAGTATGTATCTTGTGGACTCAAATTAAAGATATTTAATAATTATATAAAATATTACTAAAAATTTTGCATTATCAAGCTGCAAACATGCAAAGTTTAGGTTGTTTTTACTTGTTTAATGTCATCAACTTGACACGTGGTGTAAACAAAGGCCATGGGTAGAGGTGGTTCATTTTGACGTCAGCATGACGTACATTACGGTTTTTGGTTGGTGCCAGCTGTCCTCATATTAACGGCAATATGAATAGCATTTTGCATCCAAAATATCCAATGAAGAGGGGCTTCAACTTATAACTGACACCTGCCTTTATGCCAACGACCAATTTCTACATCATACTTCTGCAAAATGTCGTCATATTATAATATCCAGAGTAACAATAAATTATTCTTTATTTCAAGAAAATTATGTCTAAATGAAACTGTTACGTAAATGGGGACGAAGGATGTATTATTAAAAAAGGGAACGTTTACATTGTTGTGTATTAAGATGAATTTTGTACCTTTTGGCTTCATGCAATTGACATTGACTTGATTTATTTAAGGAAAAAGTGCACTACTTTTTGAATGTTTGGGTTGAATTTCTACATAAAGTTAAAAAGGTTTCAATAAACAAAAAGAAATTTGGTCGATGAATGAAATATTTGTTATATTAGGCTAAAACAGACTTTGAATAACGTACATAAAATGGTATGTGGAATTAAAATGGTTGTTATTTCAAGGATTAATAACTTAACTTTATACAACATAGTTTTCTTTTCTTTTCTTTTTACAACCTTTTGTGAATATTTATGTGTATTTATTTTTTATTTAGGTAACTTGCAAAGTTTTTCATTTATCATGTTAATGTATAGAATTTAAGTTCATTGATTAGTTAAAGAGGTAAGAACAACAATATAACAAGTCGTTAATCACGCTGCCATCAAAATGTGAAACTAAATGTTGTGAGTACTTTAGAGTAACAAAAACAATTAAGTGTTTGCTTTCTTTGTCATAGGTTTTGGTGAAGTGATTTCATGTTCAAAGATTGATTGGAATTAGGTTCACTTGTCCATTTCAAGTAGTTGCCCCATCTAAATATAGATATATAGTACGTGGTAGCTCATGGAACAATCCCCTATTTATGAGTTTCCTCCTCTACAATAGTTAATAACTTAATATTGATGAAGTACCAACATCTTTCTTTTTCTTATTTTAAGGAAAGTCCACAGGATATATATAACAACACTTTTTCGTCCTACCATTTCTTTGAATTTATTTTCCTATCATATTCATAAATAATCGTAAGTACTCTTTTTCTCTTAATCAGATCAGGCATTCAAGGTAAGGTGTTGATGCAACTTACTGTTATCGACTTTATTTGAATTCAATATTTTTTATGCAATGCATAAATTAATGTAAAATTCATTAAAATGTACCCACTCTTTTACTCTTAATCAAACCAGGCCTCGAGGAAAGGTGCTGATGCAACTTACTATTATCGGTTTTATTTGAACTCAATATTTTTTATGCAGTGCATAAATTAATGTGAAATTCATTGAAATGTAATCCCCTCTCACTCCATTTAAAAAAATGATCTACTTTTCTTTTTAATCTGTTTCACAAAGAATGACTTCTTTCCTTTTTTGACAATACTTTAATTTACAACTTTCACGTGGTATGTTTAAAAACACAATATTAAAAGATATTTTGATACATTAGATATAACTTAAATTTATGACCATAGAATTCAAAAATTTTCTTAATTTTTTAAACCCCGTGTCAAATCAAAATAAGTCATTTTTTTTTAAATGAAGGAAGTAATAACACTAGTAGATATGAACCATGCATACCTTTTAAATATACTGGTTGGAAGCTATTAATGTTAAATATTGTACACATAAAACTTAAATCTTGAATTCATTCTAAAATTTGAATTTATATAGTTGTCCGATCCTAATATGGAAACTAGACACCAGATTAAAACGAAAAGCAAATAATAATCATTATGAAATTATATCTCAATTTAATTAGCATTACTTAGTATTACTTTTTAAGCACATCAGATACATTGATGCCTTCCCAAATAGTATTATTTATAAGAAGAATAAGGATGACATAATACCACCAAAAAAAAAAAGGATGACATAAGAAGTATCTCACTAGCTATCACTTAATATTAATAATCACGTCCTGGACAAGTTATTGACTTTGAGATCCTGCAGATTTATATTTGATACACATCTTGAAATAGCAATAGTTAAAAGAATAAAATATAGAAGACATTTTGTCTTAAGCTTCCAACCGTCCGAGTATTATGCATTTTTAAATATAAATTTAGTGATCTTAGTTTAAAATAAAATCATGATTAGCTTTGTCCACGATAAAGATAACCTACCTTTTTGGTAAATTTGTCATCTTATCGGGAAACAATATTATTTAAATTTAAATCGTTTTTCCTTTGTTGACTCTTGCTTATATGCGTGGCCTAATAAATTAAAAAATAAAATTACTATTCCTAGTAAACCATACACCAAAAAAAAAAAAAAAAATACCCCCTTCCCCGTTCTAAGGGACTAGAAAATGGACATACAAGATAAGTGAGTAATAATTTTGACATAAAAGAATATTGGAGGGATTTGATCACGTATGAAACTGAAAATTAATTTCATGATTAAACAAAAAGCAAATAATAGTTAATTATAAAAAAATTAGATTAAAATACTCTGGGAATTAAATAAGGATGACTTAATCAAGAAAATGATATTCGGATATATATAGTTGTTATCGAATCTGTTATCGTCAAGATGTATATATACATGTAGTTTGTTGGGTATTTAGAAGCATAAAACTTTTTAACGCTCATTTTCTTGTTTTAATTGAGCAAGCTTGTTTCAACACGAGTTAATTATATTTATATGCTGAAATAATTTTTTCATTATCTTGGATTTACTGTGTTAATGATATTTTCCTAAAATTTATTAGTATTGAATTAAATCATTGCTTTGCTACGTGAGGCTATATATTTTCCAGTATGAAATTAATTAGTGATCCAAATATATTCTAGAATCAAATAATTGAAAGATAAAATATGTGTTCTAGGGTCTTTGAAACTCTTTACGTGGCATTCTTTAGATAGAAGTGGTTTATTTTTTTAAAAAAAAAACTATTCACCGTATGTGAATATTAGTGATCAGTAGCAGATTCCACTAAAGTAGTTCAGAGAATTTGGCTTCATATTTTCCCAAAAAATCTTTGTTTAATGTATTGCCCGTAATAATGAGTTAGTGAAACCAAAGAAGAAGGGACGAGAGATTAAATGACAAAGAATAAAGGATCATTTGTTTATATAAAAGGACAATTATATTGTTGTTGCTTTTTATCTGAAATTGCCAACTTTGCATTTGTGTGGAAAATAATATTCCCTACTTTATAACTAGTTACAAATTAGAACTTCAAAATTCAAATCATGGTCCTATGAATAGTATAGACCACAAATTTCGTACACTAAGTGAAGATATTTGGATTCTTCCTCTTTCTAATTCTAAAGGGTCCATATTTGTCTGGTGATAAAATATGTTCCTCTTCAAATTATAAACCTTCATCATGCATCCAAAATATCATTGGTTTGAACTCATCAAATTTTAATTTTATAATTTTATAGTTACCCTCTGCTATTGGATTATCGACCATGCAACTATGCAAGTATGCGGCACTAACCAGCCAAAGGTTCTCATACCTATATTTTAACAGTCTATTATTAGAACGATAAGGATGTCTAAATTGTTACTATTTATTGTAAGGATTTAACAGATTATATAACTTAATTAATCTTATATATAATCCTATCAATTATTCAGCAACGTTGTACTTAATGATTTTCACATACACAAAATAACAGTAATTCAGTAAAAACACTTACCTGAATTCTCCATTATTTTTTTCTTGTTGGGAGAGATTAGTGGAAGCACACTTTACTTTATGTTTCTCTCTCTTTACTTTACTTTCAGAATAATTTTAGTGGAGCTTATTCACTTTTTGGTAGAGAGAGGACACCATTTATAATACAGGGAATAGACAGTTAAGTTTTTCACGTTCCATCAACGTGATTGTGGGATATAATAATTATCCCACTAATAATTATCCCACTAATAGCAATAATTATTCTATTAGGAGTCAGTAATTATCCTACTAGGAGTCAGTAGTTATCCTACTAACAGAATAGTCAGTAGTTTAATCTTACTAGGTAACTTCCCCATATAGATTTAGGATTTAACTCATTCAATTATTATTAAACCAGTAAATAAATTAATTATGTGAGCCATAGAAATTTACATTCTCTCACTTGGCACACACAATATTTAGTAGTTTAATATGTACGTCAATTATTTGCACAATAAACGTTAAATCCAACATCATTTGTCATCGTTAAATAAGTCAACTAAAATGAGTTATGGCGGTTGTACGTCACTTTATTAACATAGTTGCTTCGATGTACTACAATATTAGTCTATTACCTAACATAACCTTTCAAATTCATAATGGGTCCAACCATAATACTTAGAATACTTATTCTAAGTCAGAACCTGTCATCATTATTCACAATATTATGTATATAGGAGAAAACAGGTAACAACAGAGACATATATGATTTGAGCTCAAAGTTTCAATTACATAAACATAATAAAGTTTTTACATAAAATCATTCATTGCTATCAATAAGACTCATCCTTTCAACATGTTCAACAAATATTTTGGGCGGTAATCCTTCCGTCAAAGGATTAACAATCATAAGTTTGGTGCTAATATGATCAATTGACTATGTTTCTGGACTTCTTTTTTAACCAAAAAGTATTTCAATTCCATATGCTTAGCACCTTTCGAATACTTATCATTTTTAGAGAAGAAAACTGTGGCAGTATTATCACAATAAATTTTTAGCGGCCTGGCTTTATTGTCGACTAGTCCAAGTCCTGAAATAAAATTTCGCAGCCAATTAGCCTGGACTGTGGCCTCAAAGCATGCCACAAACTCAGCTTCCATAGTGGATGCAGCTATAATAGACTGCTTCACACTCTTTCATGATATTGCTCCTGTAAATAACAGAAACAAATATCCAAATGTGGATTTTCTTGTATCCACACAACCAGCATAATCTGAATCTGAATATCCAACCACATCTAGATGATCAGATCTTCTATAAGTGAGCATATGATCTTTCGTTCCTTGTAAGTATCGCAACACTTTCTTTGCAGCCTTCCAATGATTCATTCCAGGATAATTTTGATATCGGCCCAGTATTCCAACAACAAAACTGATGTCTGGTCTTGTAAATGTTTGGGCATACATTAGACTCTCAACTATTGATGCATAAGGAATGTCTTTTATTTGCTTCGTTCCAAGTCATTCTTTGGACATTGATTGAGATTAAACTTATCTCCTTTCTGAATTGGAACGGGACTTGATGAGGATTTTTTCATTCTAAATATCTCTAATACTTTATTAATATAGGTTTTCTGAGTCAATCCCAACAATTCTTGTGATCTATCTTGAAATATTTCTATTCCAATAACATAGGATGCCTTACCCGTATCTTTCATTTCAAAGTTGTTAGAGAGATATTTATTGGTATCGTGCAACAAACCAAGATCATTAGTAGCAAGCAAAATGTCATCAACATACAAGACAAACATAATAAACTTACTCCCACTGAATTTTAGATATATACACTGATCAACAGTGTTTTCTTTAAATCCAAAGGTGACAATCGTTTCATTAAACGTAAGATACCATTATCGGGAAGCTTGCTTAAGTCTGTATATTGACTTCTTAAGTTTACATACCATGTGTTCCTTTCCTTTAATAGAAAACCCCTAAGGTTGATTCATACAAATTTCTTCCTCCAAATTTCCATACAAAAAGGTTGTTTTCACATCCATTTGATGTAGCTCAAAGTCATAATGAGCTACCAAGGCCATTATAATTCTGAGTAAATCTTTTTTAGAGATAGGTGAAAACGTCTCTTTATAGTCAATGCCATCTTTTTGAGTGAAACCTTTGGCAACAAGTCTGGCCTTGTGACGTTTAATGTTGCCAGTTGAGTCGCGTTTGATCTTAAAGGCCCATTTACACCCAACTCTTTTGCAACCTTCGAGTAATTCAACAAGGTTCCAAACTTCATTCTGTTTCATAGAGTTTAACTCATCTTTCATGTTATTTATCCATTTATCAGAATTGTTGCTTTCAATGGCTTGTGAAAATGAAACTGGATCATCATCAATTCCCAAGTCAGTTTCTGACTCATGTAGATATACCAAATAATCATCAGAAATAGAAGATCTTCTTAGTCTTTGAGATCTTCTTGATGCTACTTCTTTTGGTTCACCTACTACGGGTTCATCAATTATGACTTCATTAGTAGGATCATTAATTTGTTGTTCTTGTTGATTACTTTGTTGTGCAACAGCTTCAGGAATAACAAATTTAAAAGAAGTATAGGATAGAGGAATTCACACCCTAACTTCTTTAATTTCCACGTTACGTGGTTCTTCACTCCCACTAACTTTGCCATTTTCAAAGAACCTAACATTTTCAGTTTCAACTATTCTCGTACTATGATTAGGACAGTAAAATCTATACCCCTTTGATTTTTTTGGATAACCAATGAAGAAACCACTAATTGTTCTTTAATCCAGTTTATTTTTTTGTGGATTGTATACTCTAACTTTTGCCGGGCAATCCCAAACATGCAGGTACCTTAAACTAGGTTTTCTACCAGTCCACAATTTAAAGGGTGTCTTTGGGGTTGCTTTACAAGGAATCCTATTTAGAAAGTAAACGGCAGTCCTTAAAGCATACATCCATAACGAAGGAGGTAAAGATGAATTACTTAACATACTCCTAACCATCTCCATTAATGTACGATTACGCCTTTCTGCCACACCATTTTGTTGTGGTGTGCCAGACATTGTGTATTGAGCATATATGCCACATTTTTCGAGAAATTTAGCAAATAGACCTAGGTGTTGTCCACTTTCATCATATCTTCCATAATATTCACCACCTCTATCAGACCTGATTATTTTCACCTTTCTATCTAGTTGTCTTTCAACCGCAGTAATTAATACCTCTAAGGCATTAATCGCTTGAAATTTTTCATGTAACAAATAGATATATCCATAACGTGAAAAATCATCAATAAAAATGATAAAATATTTTTCTTTATTGAAAGATGTGATATCAAAAGGGCCACATATATCAGTGTGTATAATTTCAAGAAGCTGTGTGCTTCTTGTGGCTCCTTTTTTTGTGTGTCTTGTTTGTTTTACTTTAATATAATCTACAAAAATGTTAAGATCAGTAAAATCTAAATCTGAAATAATTTCATTCTTAACCAATCTTTCCAGTCTTTCTTTAAATATGTGATCTAAACGTTTATGCCACAAGTAAGTAGATTGTTCATTCACCAAACTTCGTTTGGTTCCAACATTATGATGCAGATTTAAGAGTGTTTCAGCAAACAAATTATCAAGATTCAGTTTGTATAAGTTATCACAAAGAGTACCAGTACCAATGAGATAATTATGTTTAAACAAACTAAAACATCCATTACCAAAGTTAAAAGAATATCCAGTCTTATATAACTTAGATAAAGAAACTAAATTTCTCAAAAGAGAAGGAACATAATACGTTTCAACTAAATCTAAGTAACGTTCAGTATAGAGAATCAGACGATAAGTCCCGGCAGCTTCAACTGGAGCCTTTACTCTATTCCCCATGTAAACAAATCTTTCATTCTTGTTTATGGTTTGGCTTGTAAAGAATCCATGCATACTATTAGAAACATGAACAGTACAACCAGAGTCAATCCACCAAGTATTATAAGGAACTTCAGTTAAATTTGATTTGAGACATGTAAAAGTGCAAGGCTTACCTTTCTTCTCAAACCATACCTTATGTTTCAGGCAATCTTTCTGAAAGTGTCCAGATTTTTCACAGAAATGATACTTCCCATTCTTGTTTCCTTTATTATGTACTTGAGATGAGGACTCCTTAACATTAAGTTGCTTCTGTTGTTCTTACCATGCTTCTTTCCTTTCTTTTCAGCTCCTTGATGATTTATAAAATTAATGGAGTGGGTTCCTTGATTCTTCAGCCTTGTTTCCTCTTGAACTAGTATACAATATAATTCATGCACGTTTCATTTGTCTTTTATGGTGTTGTAGTTCATTTGAAAAGGACCATACTCAGACGGTAATGAGTTGATAATGAACTGCACAAGAAAATTCTGTTTCACTTCCATTCCCAATGACCTAAGTCTTGCTGTTATGTTTGTCATTTCAATGACATGCTCATGCATAATACGTGAACCATCAAACTTCATAGTGGTCAAAGTACCCATTAGTGTCCCAGCAAGAGACTTATCAACAGTTTGGGAAGACTCTTCCACAAGTTTCAGAAGTTCTTTTGCATTTTCAGTTTTGAGAAGAGTAGTCTTAATGTTGCCCGCAATATTTATTCGCATGAATATTAGGCCTAATCTGTTAGACCGATCCCAGTGCTTATAATAGAACGTTTCTTCATCACTGCTAGCTTCAGTAATAGCACTTGGCTTCTCATAGTAAAGTGCAACATCAAGATCTAAAACACCAAGATGGAATTTGATCTGTTCGCACCAATCTGAAAAGTTAAGTCCATTAAAAGCTGTAACAGAGACAGAGTACTAATGAAGGGCAAGTGCTGCAAGTAAAACATGCTCATTTATTAATACTTTGAGTTACGAGTTTAAACACATTATCAAATTTAGAAATGACTTATTTTCTTAAATGTATCTTGATGTTCTCCTTTGGGCGAAACATCAACATACAACTTTAAACGTAATGATGCTTAAAAGTATATTCAACATAAATCGATAATATTTAATGCATCAATTAATAAATTTTTAATATCTTTGGATAAACAAATAAAATTAACGATACATCAAAATTATCTCCTTAATATTTATTGGTCATACGAACAAACAATCAACCTTTGGGTGATCCACAAATGTCTTATAACCAAAATTTTAATTTATCCATAATTGGTAAATCATTTATAAGCATCAAGATTAATGGGCAATTAATTTAAATTTAACCTTTATTTTGGAATTAACTTCATAAAGATTTGACCTCTTTGGTGATTAACGAATCTAATTTTTCAAATCACATTACGAAATAATAAAATTTATTATACAATACTAAATTACTCTAATAGCAAACAATTATTTCCGTGACATGATAACAAATGTGATTATTATTAACATTAACAGTACTAAATTTTAATGATTTAACACCAATAACAGTAATAACAAACATTAATATTATTATTAATAATAGGCCAAAAGAAATACTGTCTCACGGAAAAAAAAAGGAAAAAACATTCTGCTCTCCAAATACAATAACAATAAACATTCATAGCAACATTGAATTAAAAATCCATAGACAGCCTAGTAATTCTTTGTCTTTCATCGAGTTGTCTTGTTTGAATAAAAAAAAAATCTGCCTTTTTCAGAAATAAGAGTTGTTGTTACTTTATTTGATGTATTGTAATTCAAAGTAGAAGGGACACGCCAATTTAAATCACTAAAATTTTAATATAATGATAAATTTAAATCCCTAAATTTCATAATTAGGGTTCATAAAATTAATGAAAAACTTAAACTGCAATGAAAAATCATTAGTTCTAAAATTTGGTTATGATACCACATGTAAGGATTTAACAGATTATATAACTTAATCAATCTTATATATAATCCTATCAATTATTCAGGAGCGTTGAACTTAATGATTTTTCACATACACATAATAACAGTAATTCAGTAAAAACACTTACCTAAATTCTCCATTATTTTTTTCTTATTGATAGAGATTAGCGGAAGCACACTTTACTTTATGTTTCTCCCTCTTTACCTTACTTTCAGAATAATTTTGATGAAACTTATTCACAGAGGACCCCTTTTATAATATAGGGAATAGACAGTTCAGAATAATTTTGATGGAGCTTATTCGCTTTTTGACAGAGAGGACCCCTTTTATAATATAGGGAATAGACAGTTAAGTTTTTCACGTTCCATCAACGTGATTGTGAGATATAATAATTATCTCACTAATAGCAGTAATTATCCTACTAAGAGTCAGCAATTATCCTAACAGATTAGTCAGTAGTTTAATTTAATACTACTAGATAACTTACCCATACAGATTTAGAATTTAACTTATTCAATTATTATTAAATCAGTAAATAAATTAATTATTAGAATTTTACATTTGTATCCAATACATGCATAACTTTTATTGAAGTGTGATCATTCCACTTAAAATACACATTTTTATTTACTTAATTATATTCTCAAACAACTTTCCAACAATTTCGCAAGTGATCAAAAAAATCAAGACATACACTGTCAATATATACGATCCACAGTAAACTAATTGAGTTTATACTTACTTTGATCGATCTGTCTTATCGTTGAGTATATCTCCCCACTTTTCTTATTCTAACTATATGATAAAATGTGCAAAAATGCAATCTCTCTTTGTTTTCCTTTTCTCTTTTTCTAGTGAATCGTACATATATAAAGCTCCAAAAAAATGATTATGGACAGTTCCATTTAGCCAATCAAATTGCTAATACATGTAAGAATTCATGACATCATCTCAGTACGTAATTAGTTTTGTATATCTGATCTATCTTGTGAACGGTATAATGCTGTTTTCACAAAATAAGAATGACATAAGCAAAATCTCACTAGCAGCCAACATATATTTTTCGTGCCCAATTTCATTAACTCTTTTTATTAAATTTTCTTGATGCTAACTAGCTAAGCTTGATAGGCAGTATTAATACATTAGGTTATAGCTAGGGACAAGCTATTGACTTTAACATCCTGCAGGTTGGGCCACGTATATATCAATGCTTATCACTAATACTTTAAATTTATATACCTAACCTTGAAATAGCATATAGTAATATTAACTATAATATAATGGCTATTTTAATTTGTCCTAAGCTACCTTCCAAATGTCTCAATATTACGCTCTTCTATTTTAGCTGGTGATCTTAGTTTGAGTACATTCGTTGAAAATTAAACTATGGTTAATTACCTTGTCAGCTTAGATAATCATCTACTCAATTTTTTTATTCTTTTTTTTAAAAAAAAAAAAAATTTTGTCCACTTGTTGGGAAACTATGTAACTCCCACTTTTTAATATCTTTCATATTTGGTTATTACTTGGCTTAAATCTAAAAGTAATTAAGAACCAGTTCATGTCTTTTTTAAGGACACACGTATTAGAATAATGCAATTAGGAATTGATAAAATTAGCTTATGAAAACATAATTTGTCCAATCCGTTTGGGTATGGGCAGGTCTATGAAAAATGGGTTGATATGTACTTCATTGGTTAATAATAAGAAATCTCGTCAAAATATTGATTAAAAAATAGTCATAGTGAAGCACAAATAAAGTAAGTAAAATTTTATAAGATTGGACGTTTGGCTAATGCACTAGCATTTGAGCCCAAATAATTTTTGAGCAAATCGATCAATAATTTATCATTTATCAACTCAATTTATTTTAAGCCATTCAAATTTAATACAACTTGCTCATTTGATCCTTCTAAAGGATACGTGTTCTCTTATTTTATCTACTATAATAGGAGCTAGTCTTATTTTAAACCTAACTAATAACAGTATCGACCAAAATCTCCTTACTGATCACATAGATGCTGCCACGCAGCTCAATAAAATATCTCTAGCGTATATAGTAGACTTATAAATCTGCCTAATTAATTAATTAGTGTCTGCTAATTTGAACCATTCAAGGTAATTAAACAACAATATATATTCAACTCTAGTTGCTTATTAGAGTATCTGGCAATTGTACAAAAGGGAAATGACATCTGAATCTAGACATGTTTTCTCTTGTTTAGTCTTTATCTAATTACGTCTCACCAAATAAGACTGACTTCTTACCAATTCACGAAGGATTGTGAGGCTGATCACATTCTTCCAATTTCTTAAATACGTTTTATTATATGCCGGTATTCTGGGGGCAACACATAACCATCGATTTAATTATGAACTAAACAAAGTATCTAAACAAGAAATTAAGATAAGCTAGTTGGATATATATTCTATTGTTGTCCACGCCTTTTTGTTGGATATTTAGTAGCTTAATTAATGTCTTTTTTAAGGGTCTTTTTTTAAATAAAAAAATAAAAAATCTTAGTGCTGATAGAAAGCATTTTGTATTAATTAATTTTATTATTATTTCTTTCGATTACTTGATCAAACATCGTGTGCTCTTGTTTCCTTTGTAGTTAATCCTATTTACCTAAACTTGCCAGTTGCCACGTTACACCTTCACAAAATCAATAATTAAACTCATGAAACAACAAATACGTATACAATCTTACAACTTAATTAATTAACGTACGTGACCCACAAATTACTTATATAATTAGTATATACTGAATGTATGTTTCTAATTAATTATTTAATGTTTTCGTTGCAATAACTCTGCTTTTTGATATATGGAGCAGTTGTGCAACCATTGTCTTGACTGACATATGATCCATAAAAGGAAAAAAAAAATTGATTATACATGTATGGATGATTCAAGACAATTCTGGAATGAAATTATTGAAGAAGAAATACTTTTTCAGTGTTGAGAATTAATTCTTTTAAGTGGAAATACATAGCACGCATGCATGCAGTAACTATCACTATTCACTATATGTGGACAATAGTGATATAAGCATCATCTTCATATTCCACTATAATGTTGTATGTCTCATAACATTATTAACATCTCAAACTTTACTACAATCATGAGTTAGTCAAGATCCAAAGAGAAAAAACAAGAACTAAAAACCAAGTTACTAATCCTACATCCACAAAGAGACAATGAACAACAGATGGATCATCTTGATCAATCATTTAGTACTTACTTTTTCTTGTATTATTATTATCTCTAAAAAGGCTAAAATACCCAATTTCTTAGATTATTCCCATATATAACTCCATGAAACTTCATGTGCCATTGCTATCAAACCCCAAATTTGGAAGTTGCAGTCCTGGATTCGTAAACATGGTATATACCACATGCAATTTGGAGATATTTGAAATTCTCTAGATCGATCTCTTGCTAGGTGTCCTATTTTTTCTGGTGTTATAATGCATGCATGGGATCCTCATATCGTCAAATCAGAGGCTTTTTTAGACTAATATAATTTCCAATTTCATTATCCCCACAGGAAAACAAACAGGGAATATTTGAGAATGACACGTCACTAGCTAGACATACACTAGTAAAGGTATAAGGGATTTAAGTTATATATATCAATATATAATAGCTTTCTCTCATGGTAGGGGTAAAGTAAGTAGCGAATTCAGGATATTTAGAATTTGTGGGTGTCCAGGAGATTCGAGTATAAATATTGAAGCCCAAAGCTTTAAAGTTTCGCCTAAAAATTAAAGTGTTCATCTATAATCTTGGTTCAGTGGGTGTTTTTCTAAGTCTTATATCAATTTTTATATATTTTTTTATATAATTATACCTCGTTTGTATTGAATTTAACGGGTGTCGGAGCATTCCAAAATTTGCCTCAGGTCCGCCCCTCGATAAAATCTGTATACACTTTACCCTTTTCAAACCCTATTTGTGGATTTACAATGAGCATGTAATTGTTGTTGTACATCGATATATAGAATAAACATTGTTTATATTAACATTATAACCTAAATTCTTTATATTTTCACTAGCGTCTATCGGTCTATGTTTAACATATGAATTATGAAATAGTAGATGGAATTTTGTAAACTTAGAAGAATAATGTACGTGAGCAAACTTCTAAAACATGTTTAAAAATATATGTCGAAAAATTTATTTACATTGTCAGCACAACACAGAGTTTATAGGATGATAAATTTAGATATAATGGAAAATTAAGCTGCTGATTAAATGTATGATCCAAAAAATCATGGTGTAAAATGCACAAAATTCAAGATAACAAGATGCTAATTATGATGATGTCCAAATCAGTGACCCTTAGCAGTCTTACTATTGGAATCAAGAAAGAAGCTAATCAAAAACTAGCAAAATGGCCCTTTAATTTATTGGGACCTCATTAATTTTGACCTGAATCATACGTCAAAAGGCAGATTAACATTTGTTGGGATGTTTAAATTGTTGTTACTTTCTAATTAATTGAAGTTAATCGTGAAAGAAATTATAAGCATACATTATTGAATTCATTATTGATAATGCTCTTTAATTAAGTCTAATCTGTCATGTGATCTGTGGATAATGCTGAACAAACAGGAGCTATCAAATCAGCTATTGAGGTGGCTTCAATGATTATTATCTCAGCAGCAAATTAAAGTGTTTGATTTATTGGGTTTACCATAATTAAATAAGCCAATTTTTTTTTTAAAAAAATGAAAAATGTTTTAAGCTGTTAACATATCAAAGTTTAACTTTGTGGAAATATAGTGCATTGTTTCTAACAAGGGGTTCTAGTACCACTAAAATGTTGGTCCAGTTTGATTGTTAATATCTATTGAAGTTCATACACATTAAGTTAAGAATAAAATACAATAAAAGAAAAAAGTTATAATTTAAGTGTCTTTTTATTTTAATTTGGTCTATTTCAAAAATAGTGTTTCTTTCTATATTTAGTACGTTTTCTGATTCCAACATTTTACATTGTAACATTGCAAGTTTAAAATCACAAGATTTAAAAAACTACATATACACAACCTTAAAGACCACAAGATTTAAAAATAGTCCTTTTCAAAATTAGTGCACAATAAAACAAAGACATGAAGCAGAAGGAATATGAGGTATATATATAATGGTAAATTATCTCTTAATTTTTTTAAACTGAGCGAGTATAAAAACAACAACAAAATATCCAATGTATTCCCACCTAGTGGGGTCTGAGGAGGGTAGAGTGTACGTAGATCGAGGGTAGAGTGTACGTAGATCATACCACTATCTCAGGTGAAGTAGAGAGGTTGTCTCCGATAGATCCCCAGCTTAGAACCAATAACAGTATAGCAAACACAAAACATAAATGCATATAAATTTGTACAGACAAAATAAACTAACAATCCTAGCGAAAAGATAATATTGTACAAGTAAGAATGGACTCTGAGGAAATAATAGAGTCGAGCATTGACCTCTCTTCCCTCCTTGACAATAGTTATTTTCTAGTTTTAAGTTTGATGCCAAAATTGTATTAATTACTATTTTAGTTAGAATTAACACTAAACTAGTTATTGTTTCACTTACATTAGGTCCTATACCTGTCCTATATTGGTTTGATATTGTATCCAATATTTCAGGATATATTGGAAATTAGGAATTCCGTAACCTTTGACTTTCATTATGTATCATCCTTCAGAAGTAATTTAAGATAAAAAAAAAAGGTATAAAAAGATTTTTTTTTAATTCCAAAAAGAGAAGGGTGGCAAAAGAAGACGTGCACACTTTAATAATCAATAGTATCACTCTTTTTTTATCTACTAATAACAGCTACCCTTATTTCAAACCTAGCTAATAATAACCAGTATCACAAAAATCTTCATACTGAGTATGTGTGATCACGTAGATGCTGCCACACAGCTTTACCATGATAAAATATCATAAAGTATATATCTCTTCTAGCGTATATAGTACAGACTTGTATTGCTGCCTAATTAATTTAATTTGTGGCTGCTAATTTGAACAATTCCTGATAATTAGACAACAATATCTATTCAACTGTATAGTTGCTTATTAGAGTGTAGTAACTGGCAATTGAACAAAAAGTAAATATCATTCGAATCTAGACATGTTTAAGTTCTAATTAGAAAAAAAATTAAAAAAGACATTCACAACAAATAATCATCAATTTGATTACTAAGTCTCTGAAAAAGGTTAAGCTAATGTGTGGTTGAAACTTGAAATTAAAGCATTTTGTATTGATTATTATTTCTTTCGAAAACTTGCTCAATCAGCATGTGCTCTTATCTTTCCTCTCTTGTTAATTCTAGGGTTAGAAAAATTAGTCTGTGAAAATCTGATCCGATAAATGATGGCTCAAAGTTGGCTATATATTTGATTCAATCATTTATTAGCATAGGTCATTTGAGCTTAATCCGATGAAGAAATTACTCTGGTATATGTACATGAGAAATCTTGTTAAAGTACTTTCAAAAGGATATTTTTCTTATTTGATATTTGAAAGAGTTCATATCGACCATTTAAGTGGTCTCTATATGACTTGAAAAATATGCTCACCTATTAAAGTTAATAAAATTAGGTCCAACACCTATGTTTTACAACAAGCCCGACATGATGAAACCATAACTTAAGGAAAAACAAATTTGATTTCAAGAATATTCTGGAATGAAACAATTGAAGAAAGTTGAGAATAATTTTGAGTGGCAATAGGAATTAATAGTGGTTCAAGTTGACGCATGCATGGCGCAGTAACGTAACGTAACTATCAGTATTCACTATATGTATGGACATTGATATAATTAAATTATCAACTGCCACTATACTATTCATAGCATTTGTTTCATCAAATCGATCTTGCACTTCTTGCATCACCAACTTCATTGCAATCATGAGTTAGTCACAAAATCAAAGAAGAAACCAAAAACTAGAAATCAAGTTAATTACTTTACTAATCCCACTTCATGAAAGGACAAAATGATGCTAAGTGTCCTATTTTTTATGGTAATGATGTCCAAATCAATGACACTTAGCAGTAATGTTGGGATGAATTTATAATCAAGGAATTAAGAAGCTAATGAAAACCAGGCAAAATGGTCCTTTATTGGGGCCCCATTAATTTTGACTTGAATCAAATTAAACGTCAGGGTTGATTTAAATTGCTTGGAATATATGTTTAAATTGTTGTTACTGATAGTATTAAAGATGTGGCTTATCTAGATTGAAGTTAATAGAGAAAGAAATCACAATTAAGCAGACATTATTAAATTCCTTATTTGATAATGCTCTTTCATTAAGTTTGATCTGTCTTGTCATATATGGATAATGCAGAACAAACAGAAGCTATCAAATCAGCTATTGAGGTGGCTTCAATGTTGTTTATCTCAGCACCAAAGTGTTTGATTTCTATGTTTTCACTTTGCATTATTTCAAGAAATGGGCCCTAGTACATATGAAAACTCTGTTAATACCCTTTGAAATTCATACAGATTTTAGTTAAGAATGTACAGTTAAAGCAAATAATAATAATAATTTTCTTTTTTTAAAAAAAAAAAAATAGCGTCACTGACCACTTTTCGATCTTGCTTTCAAAATAGCTACTTTCGTGATTAAACTAGTTAAATTTCACAAATACCTAGACAATTTTTCAATTATTGAGGCTGGAAAAATGGCTATTTGTCAACTTTACGCCAAAAATACATTAATGAATACAATCTTTTTACTTGGAATTAATATTTAGTTGTTGTTTCACTTACGTTAGGGTCAAGTGTTGTTTCTAATATTTGCTATTTGTCTTCTTAATTTTGTTACTCTTGATTGTTCTACTTCTTAGTAATAAGGAAAAACAACATAAATCTCGACAGTTTGAAGTTTAATTATAGAAAATTTTGACATTTTGTATAATTACTGAAAAATTCTGATTTTGATCTGTCGAAATATATAATTAGCTCATGATACATCCAACGAAGATATATAATTAGTTGATATATTTATAATTACTTTGTAATGGTGAAAATTTATTTAAATACAGTAAGTTAAGGTGTATATGTATGCTATTATTCCTAATAATAATTGTCATCAAGGAAAATTGAAGCTTTGGTCCAATCCTCCCAGTACGGGCCAATGTTTACTTCTGTTATGTTGGAATCAAGAGCAGGCCCACAAAACAACTCTATCTTCAACGTTATGGACTGGCCCATAACAAAATAGAAATGGGCCTCCATCAGGCCCAGCCCAACTCCCTCCCAATCAGCACAGAGGAACCAAGGAAAGAAGAACAAAACAACCTTCGCATTCGTGTGCAACAAGAACTTGGCCAGCTCCGAATCAGTACACTAACAATTCACACGAATTTCAAATTTCCAAATTCATGGAGTTTTATGCTGAAGAAGGAAAGAATTTGAGCTCAAATAACTCCACATTAGTTCTGGTTTGTTTCTAGGGTTTTGCTCTCATGTTTTTCTCTTTTCCTAATTATTATTATTCTACTTTTTTGATTCTGTAATTTCTTTTTTTCTTTTACAATTTTTTGCACTGTAGCCGGCGCTGTCCATAGGGAATGTAGGGCAATTAGCGGTGGATCTTCTAGTAGCTTCTTTAAGAGCGGAGAGAATTGGTTGCTTGGACGATCCAAATGTTGTTCCCTGCGTTGGGAATAATGCCTATTGGCCTTCTCCACCTGGTGATCTGGCTCTTCCTCTTGAAGGTATCATTCAAATTTCAACAACATATGACTAAATTTGTTTCGTTTTATACTGGACACGAAATTTAGTTACCGCTCCGTTCACTTTTGCTTGTCACGTTTCGCTTTGTGAGACTCAGTTTGACTAATTATTAGAGCTGAAATGAATTAGATTAATTTAGTACGTAGGTATTCCGAAACTATACGAAAATACTATAAGTTAGCAACTTTTCTTATATTAAGATGATGAAAAAATACATCTTAAAATATTGGTCAAAGTTCTTATAGTTTGAATCGCGAGAAGCGAAACGTGAATGTGAATGGAGCACCCAAGGGTGTGGCATAGTGGTTCGATGAAGTTGGGTTGAGCACCATGAGGTTTCAGGTTCAATTCCCAACGGAGTCAATGATTAGGTGATTTCTTTCCATCTGTTCTAGCCCTGGTGGATGAGTTACCTGGTACTTGTTGTTGGTGGGAGGTGGCAGCTATCCTATAGAATTAGTCGAGGTGATGCGCAAGTTGGCCCAGACACCACGGTTATAAAAAAATAAGTGAATGGAGGGAGTATTAATTAGTGCATTGTATTGAGGACGATTGAAGAAAAATATTAAAGTTGCTGTTACGTATTTAAAGTTAACCTGAAATCGTTACATGGATTTAAGTTCTTGAAAGTCATATTAAATAGCAATGTTAACAAAATGGTGGGATATTTTAGAACTTCACAAATTGGGAAGAGCCTAAGATGAAATAATAGGAGTATAGTTGTTTGTAACATTCTAGAAAGGCAAATGATGTTTCCAATTTGGTTCTTGGCAGTATATGAATCATCTCCCGATGGATTGGCTCTTGTACAACAGAGATCACCAGTTGTTAAGGTATAGTGTTCCTTTTCTCTATGGGTGTTGTTGTTGCTTAACTTGTTGTATTCGTTGATGGTGTAACTTCTTTTTATACCATCGGGTGTTTAAACATAACTACACGTAACTGTTAAAAGTAACCGTGAATTAGTTAATTGCAATCAGAAAAATTTGTATAAGCTACTACTCCTGGATGAGCTACAATGAATGTGAAAATTCTTGCAATGTATCATATTAAGTGTATGCTTGTATGTGGTTTTATAGTTCTAATTGCTTACCCAACAGGGCATGATGATTGAATTTGCTAGGAACTTGGCAAATTTTGCTGCGGTCAATGGGAAGAAACACGTTATTGTGCTCTCTAGCATGGAGTTCGGGCGTTGGCAGAACATTGATATGTCAAGGTATAAACATCTGATCTTCCCCTTTGAACATATTTTTCTGTTTTTTTTTCTTTTTATGTGCTTCAATGATAGAAACTCTGTTAGGGGAATTTTAGCCTCTTGAATCTTGACTAATGCTGAAAAGAGGGACTTGATAAGTAAAGAATACTAAATAAGACGTTTCTTTGCTGGAACTGCAAGATTGTGTGCATGTGAAGAATTCTTCTATTCGTGAAGATAGACATTACTAAACTGTCGTCCTTGTAAGCTTTTAAGTTTTCTGTTACTTATCAAGCCGACTTGCACTGTGTTCTTTTATTTGAACATGTTACTTGATTCTGTGTTGAAATTGATCATATGGAATTTCTGTTCCAGTGGATCGCAGATTCATTACCTTTCCAGTTCCAACTCAGATGGAACGGACGATCACTGTGAAAAACAGGGTTGGAAGAGATTGCCAGAGTATAATCCTACACAGAGAATGTGGAAGCATTTAGACGATTTAGCCCAAAATAGTGCCTCAGAGGTAGAGGAATTGCCTTTTGAAGAGCTGGGAGATGAGGATTACTATGCCAGTTTGCCTTATGCTGCATTGTTCTCTTGTTTTAAGGTAGTGATATGTTTCTTTCACTTGTTCACCATGGATAACTTGATGCACAAACATCTTTCATGATAAAGGATTTTAGTCAGCATATGTGACTGTCATATAGAGTTCCAATTTCATCACTTTATGGTTGCTTCCAAATTGTCCTTGCTTCCAAATACCTTTCATTATTAAGGATTTTAGTCGTCATATGTGACTTGTCATATCATATAGAATGCCTTCCAGATTCTTATGTCAAGTATAAATTTCTACACTGATTGAATTGGTGTATTAACTATTGGTTTATTGGTCTAGGCCAAAGGTGTGAAGGTCACTTGTCTACTCTGTTATTGCTCGGAGGGGGACAACATTCCCGATGCTTTCCATTTGGCTGATGCAGTATCAAAAGCTCTAGGGCTTAAACCTAATAGTTCTCACGGTGAGACATTGTTTTCTTGTATTTACAAGGAGCTTTCTTTCTTTGAAATCTCAAATCCTATATATTTATAACTATACAATGCCCGGATAAAATAATGGTGCTATAGCCTCCTGCTCGTAAAAAATCCCGAATACAGCCAAGTAATTCTTATCCTGTGAGCTAGTGCGTTAGCTGCTTGAATATTGGCCTAGCCTAACGGTCCTATCCAAATCTGGCTGGCAAAACTAAGTGCTGTCCAGTGTGTACTTGATAAATTTATGTTGTTTGGACAACATGAGAGGTGACTGAGATGGTGAATGTAAATGGGTTCTCTTTAATTGTTATTTTATCTGTTTGGGAGGGAGGAATGTTCACACATTTCGAATACACTTAAAATTATCGTGAAGTGCATACGTATGGACTGGGGTAACCCAAGGGTAGTTACACCTATCTAGTAGTACATTGAAAATTTTCATGGGCTGCACAGATATGCACAATAAGAGATGTCAATTGGGCGGATTAAATCCAATGCAGCCCAGGGAAGCTTTTTTGTGGATGAAGAGCTACTGAGTGTATAAAAAACAGTGGTGCATTTGAAGGAAATTTAAGTTTGAGAATCTGTTTGCGCGGGAGGGTTTATGGTTAAGAATAAAAAACTATGAGTTTTTAATCAAGTACCATTTCGTTTGTTTTGTTAGTTTCGTTTTCTTTTCTTTCTAATATTTCGGTTGCTGGCTGGGAAATTGGTCTGAAACTTGGTGAAGCCAATCCAAAGCAATTGAGTACAGTTACTTTATTCTATCTTGCAATTCTGTAGTTACTTAAAATCCGTATTCTTTAATTCAAAAGTAGATTTATTAACTCTTGGACCTAAACAATTTTATGGCAGGTCGACACTTGTAAATTGAATCATGTAGGTCTAGTTAGAAATAGAGTGAGTATTGTGTTTCGAAATTTTACAAGATTGATGCCGAACTTTTAAATATTTTAGCTATTTCTGAGGCCAAAGAAGGATCATAATACATGTTTTACTGTCCAACTATAAAATAGTCTGGTTTGACGTCCCTAGTTGCACTATGTTGTAACCTAATTTTCTGAGGCACTAATTGATCTTTTTTACTGGAATTCTCCAGGTAATGAAGGTGGAAGCTGGACTGTGCCGTTCTCGTGGAAGAGTGTGTATGGTCCTCCACCAGATATGTCTCTTTTCTAGGCCACTTTGGAGCAGTTTTAAGTCTTCTGTCACATCTTTCTCGGCCTTTTGACTATGATAAAGTGAAATTTATGTCTGCGATTCACTTTGGCTTGTACAAGTTAGTTTGTAGTTTGTGAGTGTTAGCCCTTACAATTTTAACTGAAAGAGTAGATAAGTAATTTGAACTCAGAATCATCATTTGCAACATTGCTGATTCAGAAAATTGCTGAAATTAAGTAGGCATTGCATTGTATAATTTCTCTTTGAAGTTGAAACAAAGAGTACTTGGAAGTCAAAGTTATGTCTCGACATTTACTTGGAAAATAGTGCTCCTTGTGTCCCAATTTTATTGTCTTCTTTGGACTGGTGGTGAAATTTAAGAAATATAAGGAGACTTTTGAATTTTGCGGTGTTAAATCAATCTTGTCATGTAGTAGATGTTGGAATTGTAAGACTTACCAAATATAGGACGATACATTTTCTTCTGATGCAGGAGTAGTGTATTTGATTTTTCCATGTTTATTTTGTACACCAAATCATTATTGTACTAGCTACCTTGCTGTTCATGGTGTTTTCAATTAAGTATTTTAGAAGCCAATCTGGCCAAGATGTATTAATTGGGATGCCATGGCATGAAGACAGAAAGATACTCAGTTTACTAAAACAGCAAAATGCATGTGTGATGCCGTTGTTAAAATAGGACTACAAAATAACTGATCACAACATGACAAGTACTTTGAAATAATTATTACTAGTATTCATTAACTGATTAGATTTCTAAACTAATGATAGTAATTAGGAGCCAGTATAATGTTGGATTTGTATAGTTTAGTCCTCAGTGAATATTTCTTTTTCCAAAAATTAAAGCGCTAATTATGAAATTTAAGACAAAATGACATTACCTGATCCTCTCTATATTACTATTGTTGTTTAAAACAACTTGTTTTAGATGTCTCGCTTAATTAACACTTCATTTATTCGAGCAGTGAGAGTGAATTTAAAACAACACTCTAAAGGTAGTTTTTGTTGTGTAAAATATCAAATATGTAAAAATAAATTTAATTTGTCAAATAACTAGTAATATTTAAACCTAATAATGTAAATAAAAGAAATTCTCATTTTATATTTATACACTTGACTACCAACACACATTACAAAATCTATTCAGTTGGAAAATCACTTTCAAGAAAAATATTTCTGGTTAATTAATTTTGAAAAGCATCTATTAATGATAGACCAGCAATTTGTTTTAGGTCAAGGATCAAGATTCCACATACGATTATGAAGAAAAATTATTTTTTCTCAGAAGTAAATTATTTTATCAGCTTCTAAAAAGCAACTCTCGTTACTAGTGAGTATGCTTTTTTTCATAAAGACGTAATCAAGATAATCAAATTTTTTAGATATACACTTCAAAAAATAATACTTTCAGCTTTTCAAAAATTTTAGCTAAAGAAGCTATAAATGATTAAATAGGAGAATATGGAAGTCAATAAGAATTAGAATAGAAAGTTAATAGGGAGTTGCACATTCTACCATTTTCTTATCGGTATTGTTATTATGAGTGCTCTCCTACTTTTTTGGTATGCTTCACTATTAGACTGGACATGACGCACCTGCAACTTATCGAGGAAATAATCATTAGATAGGAGGATATGGAAGTCAAGAATTAGAGTAGAAGGTAAGTAGGGAGTTCCACATCCTCCGATTTTTCTTATCAGTATTGATATTTGCTCTTCTCCCTTTTCTTTGGTATGTTTCATTTGAGTCGATAATCGTCTCTGGAAATAAGTCTCTCTACATTCACAAGGTAAGAACATGACTGTATACATACCACTCCTTCTAAATTGCTCTTGTGAAATTACGTAAATATATTATTGTGTATTTGTTATCTTATTATTTTACAAAAGGTCCTAGTTGATATTTCTTTCTCAATAAATCGAAAATATGAAATTTAAGACAAGAATATTAGTGCCTTCAATAAAAGAATTTCATGGTGCTACATTTATACACAGGATTCCTGCCCACCATACCTCACCTCAACGAAGAATCGATCGGTTGCATTATCAATTTATAATTTAGTTTCATAGATAATCATCCAATAAATTATTTTTGGCAATGAAAAGTATTTAACTTTATTTTGTAACAAAAAATATTCAAGAATTCATAAGTATGACAAAAAAGTCGCACCAGATTAAAAGTTACATACAATTAAAAGCAATGTTCAATTAAAAGTTAGTCGCTCTATAAAGAAAAAGGGTCCTCACATCATTTGCAGTTTTGCAGTATTTTTGTCCATGTAGTACTAGATTAAAAAAAAAAATACTTGTGGTGATCATAATAAGCTCTTTTTACCACTTTGGTTAAAAATGCATATGAAAACTGAAAAAATGGACGCTTGATTATTTTATAAATCATCTCATTATCAAGAACATATATATTTGCATCAAAGAACAAATGTTACAATAAGAGAATTGTGTTTTAGAAGGTAAAATTGATCAATAAATAGGATAATTGCAATTATTTATTAGAGATTTTTCGGATATATGACAATATCATCGAATATCTCCTTATTCATATCTGAAAAAATTACTCTGGATATCTATATCCTTAACAAGAAACAATCTTTAAATTATTTGTGTTATTCAGATATTACAGAAGGATCATTCATAAGCTTAATCATGAGGTCATTCACGACCACACGAAGTGTAATATAAAAGAAAAAAAAAGAAGAAGAAGAAGAAGAAATGCCCCCTGCTTGATTCGAATTTTCGAACAAATAAAGAAAAGCTATCAAGTGGGCCGGGCCGAGCGAATCGGCTCGTGTCATTTAGCCGGTTTATGGGTCGGGCCGGGGTTCGGGTTGGGGTCTAAGTGGGCCGGTTCAGTCCGGGTTCAACAGTAAAAAAATTAAAAACAACCCTAACCCGGCCCACTTAACCCAACCCGGTCAAACCCACCTAAATCCGGTTAAAAATCGGTCAAAAATATATAAAAATAAACTTTTTTTCAATATACATTATATATACCCCACCTATATACATTATAAATACGTTAAATAATATATATACACTATATATATATAGTATATACTATATTAGAATTTAAAAAATATATACACATATACATAATTACACATATATACGCACCATCTAATATATATGTACTACTTTAAAGTTTAAATAAAATATACTACAATATATTTACATTACAATCTCTATATATATAGTTATATACTAATTTATAAAACAGATACACATGTATACGTTAAACATACACATCTATACTAATTTATAAAACATATATACATGTATACATTAAATATACACGTTTATAGAAGATATATACACGTGTATACGCACCATTCAAGGTATATATACTACTACTAATAAAATATACTACAATATATATACATTACAATATATATAGATATAGTTATATACTAATTTATAAAATATATACACATGTATACGTTAAATATACACGTCTATTGAAGATATATACACATGTATATGCACCATTCAATATATACGTACTACTTTAAATAAAATATACCACAATATATATACATTACAATATATATATATATAGTTATATACTAATTTATAAAACATATACACATGTATAGGTTAAATATACTCGTCTATAGAAGATATATACACAAATATATAAAATATATGCTACTTAATATAATAAATTAATAATATTTGGTAGTAAATTAACAATATATTAGAAGTAAGTTTTTACTTTAAAGTAGAAAACTAGAATTTCAATTTAAAATTTTAAATCATTAAATGAAAAAATATAAAAAGTAAGGACTAAGGAGTGAATGAATTTGGGGAATTTTATTGATTGCAAAATGATCCAAAATTTATAATTTACATGAATGAAAAATCTACAAATTATGCATCATTTTTTTCAACTCATTCATGTTAATATTAACGGGAAGTTGCATAGGATAGTCGAAGTTAACGGGGATAAAACTATGCGTTACACTTGATTCTGCTGAGTTCTCTCGTGAAGACATAATTTCTTCAAGTTTCAGCTCGTCGCTCGGCTCCGGTTCCATTCCTTGGTTTCTTCTTTCCGCTCTAATCCAATCTCTAAGGCAAACTAGAACATTCATTGCATTGCTTCTCAATGAGTGTCGGTTGTCTCCAAGCTATTGTCATCCCTGACTAAAGGCGCTCTCTGATGCAACGGTTGACATTGGAACATTTAAGATATCTTTAGCTAATCTTGAAAGTACAGGATATTGTGTTTCATTACTCCTCCACCAATCCAACGTGTTGATCCGTCGTCTGCGATCCTTGGCGGCGATCGAAGATAATATTTCAGCTCTTCTCATAAGTTGATGCGTAAGCTCTCTCATTAACACTGTTCCAACAAGTTAAATCATAAAAGGAATCAGGAAAACCACTATGTGCCGACATTTTAGAAGACGATGGCTCATCGGGAAGATGAGGAGCGACAGTTGAAGTGATATTTGTAGGTATGGCTAAATCAAATAAATCAGCATAGTGGTTATATAATTTTTCTATGTATTCATTTGCATCACTCATAGTCGTCCACAAATCAGGTTGTACTTGTTCAGAATCATTGTTAATATTTATTTCTAAGTTAGTATAAATAATAGTACTAAAGTGGCACATATTATTATATTTCATGTACGGATTTAGCATAGCACCAACTAAGTAAATAGGGGGAATCGGAAAAAAATATTTTTTAAATTTTGTAAACATGGCACCAACATCTTCTTTATAACCTTCTTTATTTTTATATTCTTTGAGCAAACCAGAAATATCAGCTATATATGCCAAAATATTACAAATAGTAGGATAATAAACACCGAAAAATTCAACCGTAGCTACATAAAATTTTTCTAAAAATTTAACAAGATCATTAATTACAACCCAATCAAAATCATGTAGCATGCAATCAGCAAAATCAGCAAATGGACCGCAATGTTGGTTAAAAGTTAGTGTAATAGGAATTCTATATTTATAACAAATTTTTAAAAACTTATACGTAGAAATCCTTCTACTATCAATTTCCTCAGGCATCAATATCGATGTAAGTCCATTTTCTTGACATTTAACTTTAAATTCTCTAATTCTCAATCTACGATTATTTCCTTGAATAAAACCAACAGCAAGACGAATTTTTTCAATATAAAGCTCAAAAAACTCAAGACCATCTTTTACAATTAAATTATATATGTGACATGCATACTTAATATGAAAAATTTCAGGCAACGGCAAAGATAGCGTAGATTTTAATTTTTTTATAGCAGTCTTGTTGTTAGAAGTATTATCAAAAGCTATACATAAAATTTTATTTTCGATATCATAATATCCGACAACTTTAACAATAGAATCAAAAATAAAGTGTCCAGTATATTTATGATCTTCATCATATAACAAAGCAAGAATACATTTTTGCATCACAAAATTACTATCCATCCAGTGACAAGTAACGGTTAAATAATCATTTTTATTTACAACACGGCCAAGATCAGAAGTTAGGGACAATCTACATTAAATATTTTTTAACAATATTGATAAATAAAAATAATATTGTGAATGAAGTCTAAAAATATCAGACCGACAAGTACTTCTAGGAATACCATTAAACATAAGATTATAAATTGTTTGTATATAATGAATAAAGGCACTAGAAGAAGGAAAACTAAAAGGTAAACATCCCACAGCTACCATTTTAGCTATTTCTTTCCGGTCGCTCAATTTATTATACTTCTTCGTTACATGACTGGTTGCTGGGTCCATTCTAATTTGCGTTGGCCCACCAACATCCCAACCGCCTCGTGCAATATTTAACTCTCTTTCGTCAGCTTCACCTATATGTCTCATTAACGTACCCGTACCCCTTTGCTTGCCTCCGCTTCTATGCTTATATATTTGTTGACAAATATTGCATTGCACCTCAGTATCTGATATACGTTCAAAAAATTGTCATGCAACACTAGTTGTTTTACGAGGTTTTGGGGCACGGGAGGACGGGGAGGGAGATTAACCGATTCAGATCTAACATTAGCATTTTCTATTGCGGGTGTCACCAATATTTTCATTATCTTCGTCTAAATTAACCGCATCAACTTCATGTTCTTCTTCTACACTGTAATTTTTCTGACCTTCTACATAATCCATATCGTGAGCACCTACACCTATTTCTTCCTCAAAAGGTGTATCAAGCGGTACCAGAGGTGAAGGTACACGGGTATATCTACTACTTGAACTACCTCTACCGCTAGTAATTCGCTTTTTACTGCCACTACCGTTTCCGGGACAAAAAATTTTAACACCTTTAGTAGCGAGATTTCTTAATTTATCCATAGTATAAATTAAATTAAACTAAAAAAATTCAAAATACACAAATATAATAAAATTAAATATTAAACAATTAATACAATAAATAAAAATTAAACGTAAGAGATGGAACGACAATACTAAATTTTGGAAGTATCCGAAGGTTGTGACTTTAGAAACTTACCTCGTACTTTGTAAATGAAAAATTAAAAAATTAAAGTGAACACTTTAAGAAATTAAATATATTGAATATTTGAGAATTTAGAATTGAGATTTGAGAGAGAATGAGATTTGAGAGAGTGAAAAATTGTGTGAAAAAAGATTTGAAGGTGTGGGTATTTATAGAATTTTTTGGGGGATTAAAAAATAATTTTTAATGTAAATTTTTTTTTATTTTTAAGAAATGGGCCAGACTAGCCGTTGTGCCAATGGCTAGTTTGGCCCAAAACCCTAAAAAAAAAATTTATTTTTTTTTAAAAGCATTCCGGGCCGGCTTGAGCCGGTTAACCGGCAGGCTTGATCCGGGTCAAGTTAACCGGGCTCAAATTAAAAAAATAATCGATCTAGGACCCGAAATCCTAAAGCCCTAGGACTTACCGGGCCGGGTCCTTTAAGTGCGGCCCACTTGACAGGTTTTTCATTTTGACTGCATGTGAAAAATAAATTTCAATGAACAATAGTATATATAATCACACGCATGGCGTGCTCATCCTGTCATAACTTGTCCACAATATATACTAGAATAATAGCTAGAGATATATACTAGTAGTTGATTTTTCTTTTTTGGTAGATAATTATGTAGAGATAATCCGTCAAATTAAGATTAAATTTTGGAACCACGATTAGTTAAGAAAACCTCAATGTATTAGTGTCGTTTCCGACACGTTTGAACTTTTGAAATTGGGTGAAAAGTAATATATCGTATTAAAAAAATACCACTCAAACATCCAGAGTATGATATGACCTAGTAATTGATATTGATATAATAATAATATATTTATTGCTCCTTCATTGGTTCTTCTAGATATCGTTAGAAAAGTGCTACTTGTTGAAGTTCCGTTTTCCTAATTTCAAAATACAATTTTCTCTCCTGTTCAAATTTAACTTCAAAACTTTTCATTTTGTGTCTGGTACGAAGGAAGGTGTTTTCTGTAGAATAAAATGTTTTGTTATAAAAAAAGTTTTAGAAAGATAAGTGCTTATTTTCTTATGTTTATGTTTGTTATTCAAGCAAAAAAACTACTTATTTTATAGACATTTATACATGATCCAAACCAATAGTATTGGAGATAGAGGTGGAGTAGGGAATGTGGGTGGTGGCATGGTGGGGGCTACTTGGGAAATGTCATTCCTTCACATAAATTATTAGTACATGGAGAGTGGAGCATAATAGATCAATTTTGAGAGGAATATGAAGAGAAATGATAAATGTCCTAATTAGACAGAATATATCATAAAAATATTACTATAATAAAGCAACTTGTGCCCATGGATGCATGCATCCCCATATGGCCACTGGCTATGTAGTACAAAATTTCTGTTCGTCCTTGTTCTGGTTCCTCTGAAAGATCAAACTTTTGAATTCAACGTTGTTCAGCCTCCAGTAAAATGTTACGTTGTTGTAGTACTTATTAGAATATTATAATTCCGTGTTGATTGACTGAACCTCAGACATTATTCCTTTTTTCCTATAAATACATCAACCTGCATGTTAATCAACTCACAAAACAAAACTTCCAAAGATTTTTCAAGAAATGTCTTCCTATTTAGAATCACCAAAGCTTCCGGTTCGAGAAATCCCAGGGGACTATGGTTTCCCTATTATTAGCGCGATTAAAGATCGATACGATTATTTTTATAACCAAGGTGAAGATGCTTGGTTCCATGGCAAAGCTGAAAAATACAAATCTACTGTTGTCAAAATCAACATGGCACCTGGTCCTTTCACCTCTAATGATTACAAATTGGTGGCATTTTTAGATGCCACCAGCTTCGTTTACATGTTTGATAACACCCTCATCGACAAGACTGACACTCTTGGTGGTACATTTAAGCCTGGCAAAGAATACTATGGTGGTTATCGTCCAGTCGCATTCGTCGATACGAAAGATCCGAACCATGCAGCATTAAAAGGCTACATTCTATCTTCGTTTGCAAAGAGACATAACTTATTCATACCTCTTTTCAGGAACTCTCTATCTGATCACCTCTTTAATGATCTAGAAAAACAAGTCTCTGAACAAGGGAAATCGGATTTCAATGCGTTGCTACCTAATATGACGTTTGGTTTCATTTTTCGTTTGCTTTGTGATCAGACTAATCCGTCTGATACAGTTCTTGGCGCTCAGGGACCAGAACATCTTCGCAAATGGCTTTTCCCTCAGCTCATTCCGTCCTTGAGCGCCAGAAAACTTCCCAGTTTTATAGAAGATTTGCTCTTCCATAACTTCCTGATACCATTTGGTTTCGTAAAAAGTGATTACCAAAAACTTGTTGATGCATTTAGCAAGTCTGCAGTGTCCATGTTGGATGAAGCAGAAAAACTTGGAATCAAAAGAGAAGAAGCCGTACATAACATGCTTTTTCTCGTGGGGATCAATATGTTCGCTGGCTTGAATGCTTTCTTCCCTCATCTCATCAGGTCAGTATCGAAATTTAGACTTACATTACTTTGGTTACATCCTGAAAACAATATATATATATATATAAATGAACTCCACCCAATTAGTCGTAAATAAAAATATAAGGCTTATCATTTTAACTTGATTTTACGTTGAAAAAATAAAAATCCAACTTTGATTACAACTATTGGCCTGTGATGGTAGGATTCACAATATGTACTAAATCTTATTAACGTAATAATATGTTGATTTAGTACTCATAATGTAGGAAGAAAAGCTCATAATTGGTCAATTATCTTGGTGTTGAGAAGACATGGGAACTATATATATATATTTCTGACAAGAATATTTTCTTCTTTCATTTGATCAGGTTTGTAGGGGAAGCAGGGCCAAATCTACACACTCGACTTGCTAACGAAATCAGGACTGCTATTAAGGAAGAAGGTGGTGCAATCACCTTATCAGCAATCAACAAGATGAGTTTGGTCAAGTCCGTAGTCTACGAAACATTGAGGCTTCGCCCACCAGTACCATTACAGTACGGTAAGGCGAAGAAAGACTTCATGGTCCAGAGCCACGACGCGTCCTACAAGATCAACAAAGGACAATTCCTAGTCGGATACAATCCCATGGCTAGTAGGGACCCTAAGATTTTTGCAAACCCCGATGAGTTTGTACCTGATAGGTTCATGGGTGATGGAGAGAAAATGCTGAAACATGTACTATGGTCTAATGGAAGGGAAACTGAGAATCCAGCACCAGAGAACAAGCAATGTGCAGGGAAAGATTTGGTGCAACTATTGGGTAGGTTAATTTTGGTGGAGTTCTTCATGAGATACGATACGTTCACAGTGGAAATTACACCTCTCTTTCGTGCACCAAATGTTGCGATCAAAACATTGACTAAAGCAACCAGTTGATTTATTGTTTTGTCTGATCAAAGTATGTGTTCAGTGGATCTTCTTGCATAGACGTCGTTGTTGAATTTTATTATTTGTTTATTGTATTTATTTCCTTTTTGTTGTATTTCTTCTTTATTATTTCAAATGAATAATGTTGATCATAGATCGAGTCAAAAGAGTTAAAACATTGTACAATTATTATTATTCCCCCTGTTTCAAAAAAAAAAAGATGTATGTTTTTAATCTATTTTAAAAAGAATGATTCTTTTTTTTTTACAACATTTTAATTTCAATTTTGCACGTGACATGTCGGATTTAAGGACATTTTGAATATGTTTTTAATCTATTTTAAAAAGAATGATTCTTTTTTTTTTACAACATTTTAATTTCAATTTTGCACGTGACATGTCGGATTTAAGGACATTTTGAACTTTTGATATAATTTTAATTTAAAATTAAAAAGAATTAAGAAGAGTTGTTAAATTGTATGTGAAGTCCGATCATATTTTTTAAATCGAAGGAGTATTATTATTGTTAAGAGTTGTTGACTTTGACTTTGACAAACACAGGTCCTAGATTTTTTTTGAACCCAAATGGTCTGGGCTAGGCCATGCAATGTTAGAAAATGAGAGAAACGTGGGTAAATGTTGAAATCACTTCTTGTACGGGGATATATTGGCTATTTCGAGGAATGACACATAAAAATAAGAATAAGTCAAATCTGACATAGTAGCACCAAATGTCTCATCAGTTGTTACCGAGAGAAGTAGTAATTGTTTTCCCTAATTAAGGGCCCATATATAGGACACCCTAGTCCATTATCACGCCGTTATAGGCCTTGTTAGCTCTGAGATCATAAGAGCAGGTATCAAGACAATGGCTGGTCAATACTATAAAAAAGTTCAACATCTTCATAACCGTTACTCTACAATATATATATATATAGTACCTCCACTCAATTAGTCGTAAATAAAAATATAAGGCTTCATCATTCTAACTTGGTTTTATTTGAAAAAACTAAAAAAATCCAACTTTGATTATAACTATTGGCCTGTTATGGTAGGATTCACAATACTAAATCTTAACGTAATAATATGTTCATTTAGTACGCATGTACGAAGAAAAGCTCATTATTGGTCAATTATCTTGGTATTGAGAGAACATGGTAAATATATATATATTTCTAACATGAATATTTGGCACAATCTTTATATTTAATTTGGCACACTTATAATGAATTTATTTAGCACATAAAAAAAATAAAATTAAAAAAACTTCAAGCCACAATCTTTATTTTTTATTTGAAAAACATTAGAAAAATAGTAAACATTAATAAAAAAAATGTAAAACTCTAGCAAAAAATTGTTCAAGGATAAAAAGAAAATAGTTTAATATATTTAAGAAAGATATAATAGATTGTTAAAAATATTTAACTAAAAAATATATGGAAGTAGATAATTATAGTTGGAACTTTAATTTAACTAATTAAATTTTAATTATTAATTTTAAATTATGACATATGTTTTCAATTCAAACAAAAATTTGAAAAAATTGGAGAAAAGGAAAATGGAGAGGAGCCGGATTATAAAGTTCCAAGTTGCAATATTTATATTCCGATTGGGTCTAATATATTCTTTCCAGCCAATAATAGTTAGTCACTCGGACCCACAAAACTTGCAATATTTAGGCCTTGTTTGGCCATGAAAATCATAATTTTTCGAAATTGAAGTTGAAGTTGGAGTTGGAGTTATGTTTAGCCATGAATATAAATTGGAGTTGTTTTTAAATTTTGTGAAATAAGTAGAAGTGAAAACAAGTTTTGCTTATTTTCACTTTTTCAAATACAATTTCAAATTGTATTTGGAATTTTCATGGTCAAACACATGTTGTTTTCATTTTTTTTTTTGCTTAAATGAAATAATTTTTCGGCAAAAAGTACTTCTTCCGTTTAAAAAAGAATGACTTGTTTTTTTTTTTTTTAAGTCTATTTTAGAAAGAATGACCCTTTTTTTTCTTGGCAATATTTTTAATTCAATATTTCACGTGGCATATTTAAGACTACAAGATTAAATGTCATTTTGATACATTTAACAAAATTTTAATTTAGGATCACAAGATTCAAAAATCTTATTTATTTTCTTAAATTTTGTGCCAATTTAAACTAGGTCACTCTTTTTAAATAAAGAGAAAAAATAATTCTCATCACCAAACAACTACTTATATTCTTATTGGGACTAATATTTATATTATGTCCCACACTGATACTATCATGTCCCTTGTTAGTTGTCCATTTTTGTTCTACCCTCAGTGCGAAATCATAAATTTTAAAAAAAATATTTTTACTAATCCTACCCCTTAAATATTTTTGGAATTTTATGAATTTATTTACATTTTCAAAAAGAATATATTAATTAAGAGTGGAATGAAATTTTTGTGCACAGGTTTATCTTTTTCTTTTTTTTGCTTCAAAACAAGTAATGTTTTTAGTTTGAGTGTATCTTTTAAAACTTTTAAGAAGTTACTCACTTTTAAAAGATAAGAAGTATTCTTATTAATTTACTTTTAATCGAATATCTTAAAAAGAAAAAAGCACTGGCTCATTAATCGTCTCTTGGAAGATAAAATCAATCTCTTCTTAATTTTGTAAAATACCAATTATTTTGAACCATAATAAATGGGTGTTTGAATTAGCTTATAAGTTGATCAAAACAACTTATAAGCTATTTTTTTACTTAAAATAGTGTTTAACAATTTTTATAATTGCTTAAAAAAAATTGATTTTGGCTTTTTTTAAGTAAAAAATAAGAAGTAGCAAATAACAACTTTTTTTGGAGGGACTTATAATCTATTTAAGTTGACCATTTAAATTACCTTTGTGTCCCTTACAATTATTACTTATTCCAGTTTTACCCTTGTAGCCCTAATTCTCCTTTACAACTATTAATAACCAAACTTTTGCCTTTTTAAAAAAAAGATTTCTCCCATGAATACATACAGTTCAATAAAAGCAGCAGTGCGTGCACTTAATTTGTTCATCATAACAATAATGAATTTTGGGTTGTGGATTTTAAGGTTGAATTATACTAGTTCGAAAAAGTACAAATAGTATAATTATCAGTTTAGTTTACACTTATTGATCACTTATCATGTTTCTCGACTCCAAATTAACACACTATATTGCTATAAATTAAACACTTTTTTGCCATTTAGTTTTTAAATAGGCGTTTGGAGAATATTCATTGAAGTTGGGGAAAAAAGAGTACGTAAAATTGAAGCTGAAAATAAATATTTGAAAATCAAGTCGATGTTAAAATAAGTTTCACTTGATAATTGTAATGCTTAATGCTTGTACTAATTGAATATTTCCACTTTTTGTATTTATGACAAACTTAACTCTAGCCATATTAGTACCTCTTTTGTATGAAACTATTTATCTATTAATGTAATTATAATGATTAGTAACATATATATTTTACTTAATGATAAGCTCGACATATATATTAATATTATCCTCGAAGGTTAAGAGCAACAAGTCCAGTTTAATAAGAAAATAGAAGTGTCGTAAATTGCACCTTAATGATACGAATTCTTAACGTAACCATGAAGAAACAAATAATCTTTTAATATATAACTATCTTTTTCAAACACAAACATTCAACACTTAAACTCTTAAAAAAA